>NW_023270389.1:3470924-3571436 GCF_011800145.1 Mirounga leonina
CTGAGCTCCTGTGGTACTGACTCCAGTGGTACTGAGCTCCTGTGGTATGGACTCCTGTGGTACTGATCTCCCTAAAGAACAGACTCCTCCCATGGCCATGGCAGAGGGTGACTCCTGCATTGGGTGAGATGTTGGCATAAGCAGTATATAAAGTCACTTCCAATTCTAAAAGGTAGGTTGTAAAAGGCTGGGCTTGCAGTAAGTCGGTCCAATACCGCGAGTGACTTGAGTAAGAGTAAGCCACCGTGTCAACTGCCCTGTCTAACTCAGTTTTCTGTAAGAAGCAAATGGGAATTAAAATACTTGTAAATCACAGAACTATATACATGTATAGAAATCTCTGTTATTATTACTAATATTTATTATTGGAACTCTTATATTAGTTGTTATTACCTGGGCAGTGATTGCTTTGTCCAAATCATCCCGTTTCTTCATCAAGGCCACCAGAGTGTCTAAGGAACTGTGGCTCTCTGACCTCAGGAAATTCTCACGTGCCAGCATCCAGCTCTCAGCCTGATCACAATTCCCGTGGAACAACTATGGGGAATGAAGGCAGAGGTTATATCCAATCCAGGGGACAGAGGAAATGACCCATCCCTTTCCTACAACACTGATATAAGGGATCCCATAAGGGTTGCTTATGTTCTTCCAAAAAACATTCATACCATGAATCTTAGCTATTCTGGAGCTTTTACTCTTCCCTGAAAACACATTTTACGTTTTGTTTAAGCTGTACTCCATTCCCAGGGTGTGTTTCCCATATGCTGCACCTGGCAGATGCTGGCTGGTCATTTCTTTAGGACCCTCATAACCACGACCCTCAGGGTCACCAGTGATCTGCTCATCCCTTCCCTCACTGGCACTAATCACTCCCTCTTCTTTAGCCTCAAAACTTTCATACATTTTGTTTTATTAATAATCACCTGCTGTGCTAGAATGGTCTGTCTACATGTCTAATTTCACTACTTCAGAAAAGAGATGTTATCTTACTAATCTTTGTGTTTCCAGGGCTCCACAACCAGCATGTTCTCAACAAGAATCAATCAACCAAACTCTCAATCAATAAATACATTATAATCACCCTCATCTTGTGCCAAGAGCTGATCCCCACTTTGTTTGGCTCTTCTAACAGGAATACGAGCAGAGAACACCACAATGATGAGAGCGCAATGGCAGAGAGCCAAGAAATGCCCTTGTGCCTATGGGATGGCAAGCCCAGTGAAATGAGCACCTGCAGGAACTGTGCAAACTTGCACAGAAGGAACAGACTGAGCCTAATCCTTTTTAACAGGCTCAAGGGTGCTTTACCTGCAACTCCAGACACTGATCCAGCATCCTCTTGCGTTGTTTCCATGCTTTCTCCAAGTCATCTTTCTTTAGCCTGACCACTTCAAGCTTTTCTTCAATTTCAGGACTGGAACGGTGCCCACTGCTTATAAGTTCTGCACCAAAGTCTTCCAAGGCCTGGAAGGTGGGAGCTTCAGCCTCCAGGTCAGCACGATGCTCCTGTGTTGGAAATAGGAAGAGACTGGTGGCACCAATGGCTTCTCAACAATGTCAAAAAATGAGGGAAGGTTGGGGGTCATGTGATCAGTGGCTGTGGATTTGGTAGCCATACCTGGTGTCGCTCCAGCAGGATCTCCGTGCCAATTAAATCCTCAGCCAGCTCCTCTGATGATACCATGCCTCCCATGCTACTGATCCAGTTCTCTAGGTCCCTAGAGAAACAAACATACTTGGATTGACAAGAAAACCTTGCAGCTTGCAACAGGGCTACCTGTCCTTGGCTATTTCTAGATTAACACCTTCCATCTGACCTTATATGCTTCACAGATCTTGGGTTTGTTGTTCACACTGGTTTTTGTTTGTTTGTTTGTTTGTTTTAAAAAGGAAACTTATTGTAAATTCATTACACATGAATCTGCTTGTGTACAAAGAATGAAAATAATCTTTAAAAAGGAAATAGATCAAAAATATAAAAGTATAGACATGAAGACAGACAGACACTTTCTAGAATTTGGTAACAGTGCTTAAGAAAGATTCCAAGTAAAAGGAAGATACAGGAAAAAGACAAGTGTGATAAAGATGATTTACTAGAAACCAATTGGAAATGTTTCCTTTTTTTATTTTGCTAAGCTTTTATTTTTTTCAATTTTTTATTTAAATTCTAGTTAGTTAACATTAGAAGGGGTACCTGCTCCCCAATGTTTAGAGCAGCATTATCAACAATAGCCAAACTATGGAGAGAGCCCAAATGTCCATTGACTGATGAATGGATAAAGAAGATGGAATGTATATACAAGGGAATATTACTCAGCCATCAAAAAGAATGAAATCTTGCCCTTCTCAATAATGTGGCTGGAGCTAGAGTGTATTATGCTAAGTGAAATAAGTCAGAGAAAAACAAATACCGTATTTCACTCATATGTGGAATTTAAGAAACAAAACAAATGAACATTGGGAGAGGGGGCAGATAAAGAAAAAAAGAGAGGGAAGCAAACCATAAAAGACTCATAACTATAAAGAAAAAACTGAGGGTTGATGGAGGGAGGTGGGTGGGGGATGGACTAGATGGAGGATGGGCAATAAGGAGGGCACTTGTGATGAACACTGGGTGTTCTAAGTGATGAGTCACTGAATTCTGTTGTTTACACTGTTTGACTTATAATGACATCCCTTATGTTTGAAAATGTCTTCACATATATTATCTCTTTCAGTTCTTGTAATAATCCTGTATAGAATTCTGGGAACTCTTTTGTTTTCGGTTTGGAGATGAGGAGGTCAGACTAGAGAATGTAAGTGGCTTGCCCATGTAATATAAGTAAAAACAGACATCTGGAAAGAACCTGGACACTCAAATCCTGGACCAATCCATATTCCATTACTCTTAATGATTCTTGTACATAAAGAGTAGTTTCTTGGGTTTAAGGATTTATTTTATACGGAATTTCAGGGAAGGTATGTCTTTATTCTTTTATTCCCAGCATGCATGCGTGCGCACACACACACACACACACATTCACGCATGCACATACTTTCACACATATACACACACATTCACGCACACACACATTCATGCATGCACACACACATACATTTACGCATGTACACACACACACACACACACACACACTCTCCATACTGTTGATGAGACCAGGGCCCACTTCTGACTGTTAGCAGTCAAGGGATATGACAAGGAAAGCTAAGGTCCGTGTCCCAGAGGGTAAATGTCAAGTAACAATGTACTCATTTACAATTCTGTGTGATGCCCAAATGAAGCATCACAAACAGAGAGTCCTTTCTCTTGTTGGAGAAACAACAGACATCCGATCTAGGGCAGAAGGGTCTTTTCTTTTGAAAACTCATGTATTCACTTATTCAAACACCTAAGTTTCATTGGTTGCTTATTAAGTATGTAACATAGCAAAAGAGGAGTTCATACTTTAGATTAAAAGAAAAAAAAAAAAGGCAAACAGAACACAAGAGGTTAATACCTATTGTTTCAAAAACAGCCTGAACCAACAGACACATGAAAAAGTGCTCAACATCGCTTGGCATCAGGGAAATCCAAATCAAAACCTCAATGAGATACCACCTCACACCAGTCAGAATGGCTAAAATTAACAAGTCAGGAAAGGACAGATGTTGGCGGGGATGCGGAGAAAGGGGAACCCTCCTACACTGTTGGTGGGAATGCAAGCTGGTGCAGCCACTCTGGAAAACAGTATGGAGGTTCCTCAAAAAGTTGAAGATAGAGCTACCATAGGATCCAGCAATTGCACTACTGGGTATTTACCCCAAAGATACACATGTAGGGATCCGAAGGGGTATGTGCACCCCGATGTTTATAGCAGCAATGTCCACAATAGCCAAACTGTGAAAAGAGCCAAGATGTCCATCGACAGATGAATGGATAAAGAAGAGGTGGTATATATATACAATGGAATATTATGCAGCCATCAAAAGGAATGAGATCTTGCCATTTGCAATGACGTGGATGGAACTGGAGGGTATTATGCTGAGCGAAATAAGTCAAACAGAGAAAGACATGTATCATATGACCTCACGGATATGAGGAATTCTTAATCTCAGGAAACAAACTGAGGGTTGCTGGAGTGGTGGGGTGGGTGGGAGGGATGGGGCGGCTGGGTGATAGACACTGGGGAGGGTATGTGCTCTGGTAAGCGCTGTGAATTGTGCAAGACTGTTGAATCTCAGATCTGTACCTCTGAAACAATAATACATTATATGCAAAAAAAAGAAGAAGAAGAAGAAGAAGAAGAAGAAGAAGAAGAAGAAGAAGAAGAAGAAGAAGAAGAAGAAGAAGAAGAAAACAGGAAGGGAAAAATAAAGAGGGTGGAAATCGGAGGGGGAGATGAACCATGAGAGACTATGGACTCTGAGAAACAAACTGAGGGTTCTAGAGGGGAGGGGGGTGGGGGGATGGGTTAGCCTGGTGATGGGTATTAAAGAGGGTCATAAAAGGGTCATAAAGTGGTAAAAGCCTGTGTCAGAGTTGTTCGGAAGGGGGGAGTATTACTTATTCATAAAGTATTTCATAAACGGAAGGAGGCAGCATTTGACTTGGAATCTGAAGTCAGAGCAGAATCTGTACGTACAGAGAGCTATGAGCAGATATGATTTGGGGGATGGCTGTGGATGCTATTTATTTATATTGTATGAAAAACTATAGCTTTCCAGAGACGCCAAAGTGGGGAGGGGGCTGCCAAGAGCAACTGCAATTATTTACCAAAAGTCCTTTTCTTTTTTTTTTTCCCCAAAAGTATTACATTGTGAGGCACTACTTCCTGGATCCTCAATTCCAAATGCTCCTCCCAGCACATGGAGGTGATGGGGCAGAACGTGGCAATTGTTTCACAGACAAAGTATCTGCTTGCTCCACTGTGATAATGTGTAGACCTTCTGGCAAGGCAGCGGAAGTTCTCCAGGATTTTATCTCTCCGTGTCTGAGCTCATGCCCCGATCCTTGTCTTGAGCCCTCTGACATGCAAACACATGCTCTTGCTGCCCCCACTTCCTGAACACCCCACACCTTTCTTACCTTTGGACCTGTGTGTGCTAGTTCCATGCATTTGTTAGGATGCATATTGGGGCTGTATTGTGTTCGACCATGGTTGTCTGTGCTCGTCTCTTTCCAGTACAAAGAAAAGTCCATATTCTACAACTCCTGACCTAGCACCCCATGTATGCTGCATGCTCTAGGCTGACTTGACTGGCCTAGACAGTGTCACATTCGTTCAAACTTGGGTATTCTATGGCTTGAACCACCGAGCCTGAGCTTTTTGAGCCTCGCTAGAGGTACAATCTGGATGTGGACGTACCCTCCAAACCAGCAGTGAAGAGCACCTATATTCAGGCTGCTCCTAGAAGGTCTATGCAGGGGCCAGACGTGGAAATTGCCCACCCCACCTGGCGGAGCCTGCCTTTGGAGCTTTACCTGGCTTGCATAAGGAACGTGTAGAATTTCTGGGCCTCATTTAAGTTCTCCTTGCGATCCTCCGAAGACTTCAGCAGGTTGTCCCATGCCTCCTTCAGCTCCGTCCCCTGCCTCCTCAGGTCATCAGCGGCATCTGGGTGGGACTCACTGAGCCGCTCTGCTGTCTCCCCCAGCATGGTCACCTGGGGAGGTGCAAGAGCTCTGAGAATCAGCCAAGTAGAGCCATACCTGAATCTTAGCAAAATACCACCTCTGAGCCCTGCAATTCGCACTCCTCAAATAGACGTCAGGGAGGTATGAGAACATCTTGCTACTTAATAAAATAATGCCAACCCTTTTGGTACCCATGATAACACCTTGAAGTAGTCAAACTTGACATTACCATACTTCTTTAAAAGATAAGAGGGTGTCGGGCAGATGGTTAAGTGACTCTGCTGATTAGTGGCAGCATCAGTTATGAGCCCAAGGGTCCTGAGTTTTAATGTGAAGATCTTTTCAATATAGACATCTTCTGTGCTCTTTTCACTCTGCATGATAAGGCCAAGCTGCATGATGCCTCTGATTTATCCCAGAGTGCATCTGGCAAGTTCCAGTGCTTACTTGTAGGCCGAGGAGGATTAAGCATTGTCAGTTCCTTATGAAGGAAACTGTAACACGCCTGGCCTGGGCCATCCTGGGGGTGGCCAGTCCCTCCTGGTCTGAGACTGCAGGCCTTCTGCACGGTCTAGGCACTTGGAAGCCACTGAAGAGGTACTTGGACAGAAGAGGTCATTTCAGGATGTTTTCCCTCCATATTAGAGGTCCTGGCCTTGTCCTTTTGGTGCCCTTGTCTTAGGGACAGGTGCAAGAGCAAGTATGGAGTAAGAGAAGGAGAAATGTGAGAGTAAGGGACTGGGGAATAGAAGCAAAGAAGAGGCCATGGAAACACGTCAATGCGAAGAGGGACGTGTTGGAACAGCGTGGGAGCGAATGTCTCACCTTTTCTCCCAGAGGCATGAGGTCTCTCTCAAAGATCTCATGCTGCCGCTGAAGGGCCTGAACGCTGAACAGGTCTGAGCCGGGGTCGGCAGCACAGAGGGCCTGGTGCTTCTTCTCAATCTGCTCCTTCATCTCATCTGCTTCTCTGGCTCACGACAGTAAAGGACTTAGATCGACAGTGTATTCCACAGGCAGCCCAGCCGGCTCCAGGGAAGTCCTTTCTACTCACCCCCGCCCCCGTTCCTGATGTGCTAGAACGTAGGCTGGCTTCATCCTCCCAACAACGACTTGAAGTATAGCCACTGTTACATTCCCACTTTCCATTGGCCAGAACAGAGCCTTAAGGAGGCTATTTTCTCAAGGTTAGACCACCAGGGCGCCTGACTGCAGAGCCGCCCTCTGCATGTCTGTTTCCCTTCTCCCAATACTCAAAAATGCAATTATACCCGGCGAAGGTGTTTGGTTACCATTTGGCTTGTTTGCTTGCTTACTTAGCTATGTGCATAGACACAGATTTGGAATCAGTGTAATAAATGGTTGAATCAACAGAGACGACGTATCTGTGGCTCGATGCTGTCTACGGCTAGTTCCGAAATGTAATTATGTAAACCTCTTGTCTCTACTCCGACGTCATTACCTATCATGAAAACTGCTAATTATGTGCCAGGATCCAAGCCCAGGCACTAGAAAATTTGAGCTGGTTGTCTGGGAGGACCCCGTGTGCTGAGTAAGGAATCTGCTACAGAATCACCTGACCCCCTCTAATCTCTGTCTCAGGCGTGTTCTACTAATAGCTGGGCCTCTCCTGCAGCAGTCAGACTGGGGTTTTGAGTGCGATCTAGAGCAGCACTACCTTCTCACCTCTGAAACACCTGGACAGCATGGGCGCTGCCGAGGAGCTGGCGCTGCTCCTCCGCAAGACTCTGCAAGGAGTCCCAGCGAGTATTCAACTCCTAGAAGAGGCAGACACAGTAGGTGTTAGCTAGAAAGCTAACTCAGGTAGTTCAGTGTTGTCCAAACACCCGATGAGGTTTGAATCATGGTTGTCAAGGGATGTCTTTTGGAAACTACATAGGTTTCTTCCCTCTCTGGAGAACTTGTGCTTGGCCTTCATTCATGCAGTTGAGAAAGGGATAAATTTCCTTCCCCAAATGATGTTCCAGGATGGAACCCCCAGCCCTAGAGGGGCAACTGATGTTGGCTGCTTCAGAGACTACATCCCAATCTCCAGAAGATGAGTGGGACATGTTGCCTTGGTAGTTAGCAGCTATTATATTTCTGCATCCTGAATTGACCAAACCAAACTGCCGCTTAGAGCTCTACTTTCTGCAGAGAGTAAGTGAATTATTCCTATGCACATCCCTTCTCCCTCCTACCCCACGTTAACCACCAGAAAAGAGGCAGAGAACTCATCTTCCCTGGTTTAGGACAACCCAGAGAGCTGAACTCATGTTCATTCGATCTTTTATGGAACCATGGGTCCCAATCTAAATCAGGTCAATCAGGTCTAGAATGCCCAACTTCCTGTCTGTACTGACCTATGATTTTCTCCTTTTCTCAGATTTTATCAGAGCCTGTCTCTTCCAGTCAGCTTTCCAGACTAGCCCCTTTCCACTGTCATAGCTTTTTACCTACATTTTCTTCATATTCATGTATCTGAGCATGAATTTTCTGTGTCTGTAAGTGAAGTTGGGGGTAGGAGGGAGGCATGTGTTGCAATTTATAGATTTCAGATCAGTTTAAATATATACGTGGCTGGACTGCTTGAACTATCATCTTTGACCTTTCCTGAAGCCAGCTTTATACCTTCTGCCTGTCCTAGCTGATCTGTGGAATATGATGTTGAGTGTATTTAAGGGAAAGGTAAGACCCCCAGGGCTCGGTCTGGCAGTGAGGAAACATGGAAGGAGTTTACTTACCTGCCGTATTTGAGCTCCTTCTGGTGTTAGAAGCTTTTCAAATAGAAGGTCATCTGCCACCTTGTTGATATCCCTCAGCCGAGGCTCATTGGCCTTCAGATCCTGGGTGGGAAAATTTGTCCAAAGCAGTATAAATTCCCTTCTCAGGAATCTTCATACCTGCCTGCTCATCTCTGTTCCACTTTGACTAAATATTAATATCGCTAACCTTACTTGCAATGCACAAGAAGCTGCCCTCCAATCTGCCACTAAGAAGAGTAGCTTTAAACCCCCTGACCCCATTGGCTATCGAGAACTTGGCAAGAGAGCTGCCATTTTTCTGGAGTGTGGAGCACATCCAATTTCTGAGATTTATTAAAAATCTCTCCCAGATTACCTGAGCCGCATCCTGTGCTTACCTACCAATACAAACTCCTCTGCCTTCTATAGAATTTCACGGACTAAGTTGCAATCTGCTTGTGTTAAGGTGTATTGTAAGAAATAGCTCTGAGGAGCTCATCGCAATGCCTATGGGGATGATATCATCCATTACATTGTACAAAGGCCTCTAAATGAGCTTCCTCGTGGGAGTGTCATTCTTGGTGTTCTTTTATAATTTTGTCCTTGCTTCCCTTCCTTTCACTCTCCTCTTTCCTTATATATTCCATATGTGTATATACAATCCCTATATATCTATTTATCTATCATCTATCTATCCATTATCTATCCATCCATCATCTATCCATCATCTACCTATCCATCCATCGTCTATCTATGTATCTATCATCTATCTATCCATCCATCCATCTATCCATCTATCTATCCATCTAACAATCATCTATCATCTCCCTATCCATTTATCTATCATCTATCTATCTATCTATCTATCTATCTATCTATCCTATCTACCTATCATCTATCTATCATCATCTATCCCATGTACCATCTATCTATGTGTTGCCTTGAATTCTATGTGGAAGACATCATAAGAAAAAGAAAAGAAGGGAGAGGTTTATATTCACTTCTAGCTAACATATGGAATGAATCTGTGAGAACTGAGGATGGATGGTTTTAGGTGGGTAGAATCTTAGAAACTAGCTGTAAAGTCAAGTTTTTCTTCCCACCTTCCACCCCAGCTTCTGCCCCATAGGTAGAGCTTCTGAAGAGTCCCACAGCCTCCCACCTCAACCTGGGATCCCAGAATGCAGCACAGTGTGGAGCTAGTGCTGAAGAACTCAGGGAGACCAGCACTCCCAGGAGGGTCTGGGAGTGGCAGGGACCACAGGCTGAAGAACCAAGGCCACTAATTCCTCTGTATTTTCCTCCCATCTCTCATACCCAGAGGGAGATCTGAAACGTGGGACTCTCAGCAGCTCTGGGAAGGATATTTAGCAAATGTGAAGTTGAGGAACCACTTAGGAAGAGGTCTGAGATAAACAGAAACAGGGTCACCATCTGAAAGCCATCTGGAGGAGAAGCTTGCTCATTCTCACCGTTTGGAACTCATCAAACTTTTTCTGCAGCTCCCAGACATCATCTAGTTCCACCCCGGTATTCTCTGCCTTCTTCTCTTGGATCCACTCTAGCATGTCGCCAGCCTCATAGGCCAGCAAAAACTCATTGTAGCGTTGCAGTAGACGACGCCTCCGCTCTTCTGCCCTATCAAGGAGGGAGTGGTACCTGCGTGCAGAAACAGAGAATGGGAACGGTGTCGTGAAACACGGAGGAAACACTGAAGAGTGGAAGCAGGGAGAGTGAAAGGGGCCAGAAGGAGAGAGAGGGAAAATCAAAAGAAGAACAGAGGAGGGGAGGAAACAAAACTGGGAGGAAAACAGCACTGAGAGCAGAGAGACAAACACACAGGATTCCATTAAGAATAATACAAATATCAATATTCCAATAGTGACTGGCATCACCCCTCCCCTATTCTACAGACATGAGATGTTCACATGCCTGCCAACAGCTGGGTGAGAAACAGCCTGGTAGAGAAAACAAAGTTCACGTGGAAGTCAGATGTTCGATAACCCTCAGAACGCTGGGCAGGGAACCGGAAGGAGTGGCTCTATGAAGCGCCTGACCTCAGGCAACTGACTTAATCATTTTCATAGAAAAACTGAAGTGTTTCACGGACTCGAAGTTTACTTTTAGCTCTTAAAATCTGAGAATTTACAGTGGCATCTCTAATTGAACAGCTGCAGAGTCATGAGAAGTGTCTTTGCCAGTAAGAAATGTTTAGCCAAGTACTGTCCAGTTCTCCTGCCTCTAAAACGTACTGGTTCTCAATCTGTTCCTGGCGCTGGGCAATGCTGCTTGGTTCTCCTTGCTGCCGCTGCGCGGGAGTAGGAAGCTCATCCTGAGCCAGTTTCCTGACATAGACAGCAGGCACAAAACCTTGGTGGTCGCCAGATTCCACCTTCCACCAGTCCTGAAAAGAGAGAAAGCGATCCCCACTCCTTCCTTAGTTCTTGAAAACACACAAATAAGAGAGGCTTCAACTCTAGAACTAACTTAAGTCTGTAGGCGCAGGCTCAGGCTATGGGGACATGGGCATGTCCTCCCCATCGCTTTCCCAGAGTTCCTAAAAATTGTGCATGGCCCTGAAACTCACTTATGTGGATGCTTTGTGCTTAAGTATCACCCTGGGCCCCACAGAGCAATTTGGGGGTGTTACTGAACTAACACTTTGGAGTCAATATCCTCAGAGCACGACATGATAACAAGGAGAAGCCTGAGCAAAGTGGGACTGGCACATAGCCTATTTGATCACGGACCATCCATCCTGCCTCTCTAAAATTCACTTGCCTCAGGGCAACAATATCCCAAACTCTCTTCTTTTCTTCCCAATAATTTTTGGAAATTATTAGAATGTAAAAACATCATTTGAGCTCTTATGAAAAGAGCCAATATCTTGTCCCTATTCTCACAGGCTCTTTCACAGACCTGTTTCTCACACATTAAAAAAAACCAAGTTGACAAAAGACTTCTCTTTTTTCAGGTTCCTCCTCTCCCCAGCCATTGCTGTTCCAGCACTGGGACCATTGGCACGGAACAGGGACAAACAGAGATGAAGAGAAAGGGATAATTTAGTATCACGAAACTGTCATTCATAGTTTCTATGTCTTTGGGCAACTTACTTAGGCTCTTTGAGTCTTCATTTTGTTAACTGTCATTGGTATTATAACCCCAAAGATATATACAGGATCTTACACAATACCTGGAGGAAAGATACTACTCAATAAATTATGGTTATTTAAGAGAGACAGTGATAGAAAAACGTCGTTTGGCCAAAATGTGGATATCTGGCAGGGCTGAGAGAGTTGACCGTGGAGGAGCTGTCTTACTGATGGGAAGAAGGTTAGAAGGGAAAGTCACCTTGTTGATGGAACTGAGCAGAGTTAAGACATCATCTTTCTTCATGGTGACTTCTCGATTGCTGCGGGCCTGGAAGTCATATAAAGCCACAACCCTCTGTTCTCGAGCAGCTCCCTCCACTGGCACAGCCTGTTGTCGCTGAACAAGAGCAGGAAGCAGATCATATCAGTCACCCGCTGGAAACACGTCTCTGTTCAACCCCGGGGTGGGGGGAGCCTCGGGCTGGACCCTCCCACACGGCTGCCGGCAAGGGGGAGATTGCAGTATGCCATTCTCAGACACACCGCTCCACCCTGACCCTCGAGGGCACATGCAGGCCGGGAAACAGGAGCACAGAATGAGCAAGGGAGGGTGTAGTTGGTCAGAAAAATAGTGAGTGCGCTAAGCCACCAGTTTGTAAAGCAGGTAATAGAGGATTATACGCACCAACATTTCAGAAGACTGTTCGAGAAAGTGAAAGACCCACTATCTCTCATCACCTTCTGTATTTCCCAGGCCTCCACTGACAACCCTTCCAACCCCTTCACCCTTAAATTATTACGTCAACGAAATGTGGGCCTTTTTTTTTTTTTTTTTTTTTAGAGATGGGTGACCTAGAGCACAGGAAAGGCCACAGAATTGTAAAAACTGACACTGTAAACTGAGATCAAAGATCTTGACTCTCTCTTTAACAAGCAACCTGCTCTCCAAGGTGTAACCTTCTCTGATTTATGCTTTCTGCAAATATCATACCTCTGAGAGAATGAACAGAATACAACACGACTTTGTAAGTGGTGGCCCACCCCTGTTTCGGATCAGATTGGAAGGTGTGTGCCTCCCGTTACAGACCCTTCTGATGTTATATCCTTTGAGTATCTGTTTCCTCAACACGCACAACGCAAACACCATCTGTTCTTGTTTAGGCTCCACCGTGCAGGCTGAGGAAGGCAGGGCACACAGGCTCCACACACACATGGTGACCTGCCACGTCCCGCCCACGTCTGCTGTCTACTCGCAGGTGTGAAAGAGCTTCTGCTTAGAAAGGCTGTACCAGGTGTCTCTCTTTTTCCCTCTGCTACCGCAAGGGGGCGCCCACGTCATTTAGGGGGTCCCAGCTTTGCCCCAATTCAGGACAAGCTCTCAGCGTGGGCTCAGGCTCCCGGCCATCCTCACCTTCTCCAGCATTTGCATTACCCATTTCCCAAATACACCTGATTATTCTGTGCTTTGGTGCCTTTGCTCTCATAGGTTATTGACTAGAAAAGCCCTTCTCCTTGTCTACATAGTAAACCACCTTAAAAAAAAATAACTCAGATAAAGTGGTTCACCTTAGCTGTGAGAATCTTCCTACTTTCCAACATTCTTATTTCAGGTGAGGGGAACACTCCTTCCCCTGAGACCCTTTCTCCTGTCCATATATCTATCATATGCACCTATTTGCTGAACTTTCTGATCTCTAGTAGACTGGAATTTTCCTGCAGTCAGGATTATTTTTTATTCAAGGTTGCGTAAGGTCGACATTTAATAAGTATATAAAAAAAGACCAAGAAGGAAGACAAGGAATCAGGAAGGACTATAAGAAGGAGAGGTGTATATAGAGGGGTCTAGAAAGAAATAGGAATGGGGGCGCCTGGGTGGCTCAGTCGTTAAGCATCTGCCTTCGGCTCAGGTCATTATCACAGGGTGCTGGGATCGAGCCCCACGTCGGGCTCCCGGCTCCGCGGGAAGCCTGCTTCTCGCTCTCCCACTCGCCCTGCTTGTGTTCCTTCTCTCGCTGTGTCTCTGTCAAATAAATAAAATCTTAAAAAAAAAAAAAGAAATAGAAATGGAAATATAAAAGGAAGGAAGATGGAAAGCGAGAGCATATCAATGAGCACGTGATCGCACTCACCAAGAACCGCCTGTAAACTAAATCTCGGTAAATGCTAAAAAGAAGCTACCATTCCTGCTTATAAGGCCCGTAGAACTTAGTATTTCCTTTGCAATTGTTTCCTGGGTTATTAGAAGTAAAAGCCAGTAGTAAAGAGAATCCCATTTCATCTGGCGAGGAGTGTGGCTCCTGGCATCTCTACGCCTTCTCACCTGGCAAGCCGCTGCCTGGTCCCGCAGGGCTTGCATGCTGTTCCCAAATGCACTCAGGTCCACCAGGAAGGCCTCATGCTTCTTCAGAAGAGCCTGGATTTGTTGATGAAGGATCATTAGAATTGAATACAGGAAGAGCACTAAGCATTCCTGGGGGTCATTCAGCTATTATTTTGGGTTATATCAATTGTCCTTATTCCGGGTAAGAGACAATTTCCATCTATAATAAAGAGGGTTTGTTGTTGTAGTTGTTGTTTAACTCTAAATTTGCAAGTATCAGGAAAATAGGAGTTAAATGATCAACAATTTCAATATATTCAATACATTTGCTTTAATTAAAATGAAGTCACATTTGCACAAGTGTTTTATCGACACACACCACAGCTAGAAGAGGATGTTGTTAATGATGTATTTTGTGGTATTAAACACTAGCAAAACTTTAGATGCCCACTGCAATTATTTTTAGAGCTGAAGGTTTGTTAAATACTATGCCAGCTTATCACGAGACAATGAACAAAACAAGAAGTGGACATAGAGGGTAACTATGACCTTTGAGGTTCTTGTTCCAACATGTCTGCCTAATTTTATGTCAATAAAGTAATTAAACTGTATACATCTTAGAACCATGGTTGGTCTGTGAAATCCCAAGGTTATTCTGGGAAATTTAGGATGGGACCAAGACAGGCATGGATCTCTTGTCATGCTTTTTTGGGTTTAGATAATCTTTAAGGAATCTATGAATCTCTGTGGGATCAGGAAAATGTAGTGTGCCTTTTAGGATTTGTGTCAACTCCGAGGTTATCCCAACCAAGGAAAGGCCAAAGGTTATCACTCTGGAAACACCCAAATAATCTCACAGAGCCTATAGCTGTCCCACAGTCTAATTTGATACCATTTGGTGAGTACTAGACAATGTTTACCCCCAAGCCCACCTTACCCCAGCTGCTTCTTCATCAGCCCCATAGTTAGTGTTGTCTACAATAGGTTCCTTCTCTTGAATCCATGCTTCTGCTTCATGCAGGTCAGCCAGATACTGCTGGAACTGGACATTGGCTTCAAGATCATTCTGCCGTCTGGCAGCCCGAGCCTGGAGAGACTCCATATTGTCATTCAAACTCTTAACTCTAGAGGCCACATCTTCTGCAGCAAAGTGCCCTATGGAGGAGTTATAGAAAGGGTGAGTATTACCCTCATTAACATCACTATCTTTTAATCCTCTGGTGACCTGGGAGAGAGAAAGGGAGGTATGAGGCTGTTGTTGCTTTATGTTGCCAGTGTAGCAATTTACCTAAATTCCTGGGAGTTAGAATGTCATGAGATGGAACATCGGTAGGTGCTCACAGAGGATGAATGTGTATGTGTGGTGGTGAAGGGGGTGGTATAGTCTGTGGTAAACTGACTTGAAAACAGAATACCTAGGTGCGGGTCCTGCCCAGGATTCCAAAAACATGTATTCTCTAGAGTAAACAGAAAATCCAGCTGATCGCCAATTCCGCCCAGAAGGAATTTATCACCACAGGACCTGTTCTCACAGGTCCTAGAAAACAGGACAGACTGCAACATATGACAATGTTCAGACCACAGGCAGAGGATTGTGACTTCTCAGAGAAGGGAAAGAAATGAGATGTGCCCCCATGTGCAGGGCAGTCTCTGGGCTATAGGGCTGGGGGTGATGTCACACAGAACCGGCTGTCACACTGAGCTGAGCAGGCAGAGTGAGCCAGGGCAGGTAGGAACACCCGAGCTCGAGGAGCAGGGGGCCGAGGAAGCGCACCACACACAGAGCCTCGGAGATGTGTGGGGGGTGCCCTCGCATGTTTGAGACTTGCACGCACATGTCAGGAGACTCCTCGAGGTGAGGACAAGGGGATGGAAAAGCTGGAGGCCCAAATCCCTAAGACTCACATAGGGCTGTGGGAGTTAACATCAGCTCCCACCAAAGTGGACCAGAAGAATTACACCTCAGTATTGAACCCATCACTAAATCAGTTCCAGCTTAAGAGTGTTCCCTGGAGGTTCCAAGAGGTTCGCCAAGCTCAACACACAAAGAAAACTGCACCAAGTTATATTGTAATAAAATTTCTGAAAACCAGTGATAAAAAGCTTAAAAGAGTAACAGAGGAAAGAGATACATTACACATGGAGGAGCAGAGATAGGAGTGAGAGCAGACTTCACATCAGAAACCCCACAAGCCAAGAGACAATGTAACAGCATTTTTAATGTCCAGAAAGAGAGAAACTATCAATCAAAAATTTACATCTACTAAAAATGTGTTTCAAAAATGAATTCTTTAGACCAACAAAACTTAGAGGATTTATGGTTAGCAGACCTGCACTACAAGAGCTATTAGGGAAAACTCTCCATGTAGAAGAAAAATTACGAGGTAAAAATATCAATGTAGTCAAAGGGACAAAGAAGAGAAATATGTGAATATATGTGAATAAATATAAAAGGGTTTTTTTCTCCATTCTTAATCTCAAAGCTAATTGACTGGTAAGGCAAAATTAGTGGCAATGCACAGTGGGGTTTATAACATATGTAAAATTAAAATGTGTGACATCAATACACAAAGGAGAAAATAGGAGAAATGGAAACATACTGCTTAAGGATCTTATTCTACACATGAAATAGTATGATTTTATAAAGTCAGAATGTGATGCATTAAAGATGTATACTTAAATCCTAGAACAGTGGCCCTTAAATCTTTGCTCCCAGAATCCCCTTATAATTTTTTTATTCATTTCAAGTTTTTATTTAAATTCCAGTTAGTTAACACACATGGTAAAATTGGTTTCACGTGTAGAATTTAGTGGTTCATCACTTACATATAACACTTAGTGCTCATCACAAGTGCCCTCCTTAATACACATCACCCATCTAGCCCATCCCCCACCCACTTCTCTCCATCAACCCTTAGTTTGTTCTCTATAGTTAAGAATCCCCTTATAATTTTAAAAATTATTGGGGACCCTTAAGAGCTTGTGCTCATATGGTGATATCTATTAATAATCACCATATCAGAAAACAAAACAAAATTTTAAAACAAAAGAATATCTAAGTATATATTCTATTAACCACTAGAGCAAAGGCATTATCAAACATCATGCAGAAAATTTCACTGTGCACTTACAAAAGAATGAATATAAAAAAGGCAAATAATGTCTTAGCATCAATATGAAAGGCACAAATCGATAATCAGAGAATTACTACTCTAGAATAAACACAGACGCACACATCTCCCACACACACGTACCCCACAGAACTATAGCTAACAAATATGGAGATAAAATGGAATCATAATAAATACATAATCCAAAGAAAGTGGAAACTGATAGACAAAGAAAAATGAATAGCAAGATGCTAGATTTAAGCTTAACCATATTGATAATTGCTTTAAATGTAAATGGTCTAAACAATTCCATTAAAAGGGAGAGATTACCCGATTGCATAACATAAAAGCAAAGCCTAACTATATGTTTTCTATAAGAAATCTGCTTTAAACATAAAGAAACAGAGTACAAGCAAAAATATGGAGAAACATATATTGTGCAAACATGAATCAAAGACAGCTGTTGTGGCTGTATTAAAGTTGCACCAAGTAGCCTTCAGGGTATGACCAGGGATAAAGAGGAATATATATCATAATGTTAAAATTTTAATTCATAAGAAGACACAACAAACCTAAATATATACGCACACAATAACATAGTTTCAAAATACATGAAACAAAAACTGATAGAATTGAAAGAAATAGATGAAATCCACAATTACAATTAAAGATTTCAAGAAAAAAATAAGATGAATCATAGTAAAATAGCAACTAGTTATAGTAAAATAAACATTTTTAGGTTTGAATCCCTAAGTTGAGAACTGAATTTTTGCTCAGCAATGTGAATTTTAAACTATACTTTTGATAGCTGGAAGCTGGTGGGCAAAAATTTCTTCTTCTTCTTCTTTTTTTTTTTTTTTGGCAACATATTATTCTTGAATCAGGAAGGGATGATCCGGTGTAATCTATGTTGCTTATAGCATACCTGGAATCTGATGTTTGGTTTTGAACATCATATTTAAGCAGTAGGGGTTTCTGAAGATGAGAAGCCAAGAGGAGAGATACTGAGACTACATAAATAAGGAATTTAAAGAAATGGTGCTATTACAGAATACACATTCTTCTCTAGTGCCCATGGAACATTCTCCAGTATAGATCACATCCTAGGTCACAAATCAGGTCTCAACTGGTACCAAAAGACTGGGATCATTCCCTGCATATTTTCAGACCACAATGCTTTGAAACTAGAGCTCAATCACAAGAGGAAAGTCAGAAAGAACTCAAATACATGGAGGCTAAAGAGCATCCTACTAAAGAATGAATGGGTCAACCAACAAATTAAAGAAGAATTAAAAAAAATTCATAGAAACAAATGAAAATGAAAACACAACTGTTCAAAATCTTTGGGATACAGCAAAGGCAGTCCTAAGAGGAAAATATATAGCAATACAAGCCTTTCTCAAGAAACAAGAAAGGTCTCAAATACACAACCTAACCCTACACCTAAAGGAGCTGGAGAAAGAACAGCAAATAAAGCCTAAACCCAGCAGGAGAAGGGAAATAATAAAGATCAGAGCAGAAATCAATGAATTGGAAACCAAAAGAACAGTAGAACAGATCAACAAACTAGGAGCTGGTTCTTTGAAAGAATTAATAAGATTGATAACCCTTGGCCAGACTTATCAAAAGAAAAGAGAAATGACCCAAATAAATAAAATCATGAATGAAAGAGGAGAGATCACAACCAACACCAAAGAAATACAATTATAAGAACACATTACAAGCAACTATATGCCAGCAAATCAGATAATCTGGAAGAAATGGATGCATTCCTAGAGATATATCAACTACCAAAACTGAACCAGGAAGAAATAGAAAACCTGAACAGACCTATAACCACTAAGGAAATTGAAGCAGTAATCAAATTCTCCCAACAAGCAAAAGCCCAGGGCCAGGTGGCTTCCCAGGGGACTTCTACCAAACATTTCAAGAAGAATTAATACCTATTCTTCAGAAACTGTTCCAAAAAATAGAAATGGAAGGAAAACTTCCAAACTTGTTTTATGACGCCACCATTATCCCAAAACCAGACAAAGACCCCATGAAAAAGGAGAATTACAGACCAATATCTTTGATGAACATGGTTGCAAAAATTCTCACCAAAATACTAGCCAATGGGATCCAACAGTACATTAAAAAGATTATTCACACAACCAAGTGGGATTTATTCCTGGGCTGCAAGGTTGGTTCAACATCAACAAATCAATCAATGTGATACAATACATTAATAAAAGAAAGAACAAGAACCATATAAACTTCTCAATAGATGCAGAAAAAACATTTGACAAAGTACAGCATCCTTTCTTGATCAAAACCCTTCGGAGTATAGGGATAGATGGTACATACCTAAATATCATAAAAGCCATCTATGAAAAACCTACAGCGAATATCTTTCTCAATGCGGAAAAACTGAGAGCTTTCCCCCTAAGGTCAGGAACACGGCAGGGACGTCCACTATCACCACTGCTATTCAACATAGTACTAGAAGTCCTAGCCACAGCAATCAGACAACAAAAAGAAATCAAAGGCATCTGAATTGGCAAAGAAGATGTCAAACTCTCACTCTCTGCAGATGATATGATACTTTATGTAGAAAACCCAAAGGACTCCACTCCATAACTGCTACAACTCATACAGGAATTCAGTCAAGTGGCAGGATATAAAATCAGTGCACAGAAATCAGTGGCATTCCTATACACCAACAACAAGACAAAAGAGAAATTAACGAGTCGATCCCATTTACAGTTGCACCCAAAACCATTAGATACCTCGGAATAAATCTAACCAGAGGCAAAGGATCTGTACTCAGAAAACTATAGAATACTCATGAAAGAAATTGAGGAAGACATAAAGAAATGGAAAAACGTTCCATGCTCATGGATTGGAAGAACAAATATTGGGAAGATGTCAATGCTACCTAGAGCAATCTACACATTCAATGCAATCCCCATCAAAATCCCATCAACTTTTTTCAAAGAAATGGAACAAATAATCCTAAAATTTGTGTGGAACCAGAAAAGACCCCGAATAGCCAGAGGAATGTTGAAAAAGAAAAGCAAAGCTGGCGGCATCACAATGCCTGACTTCAAGCTCTATTACAAAGCTGTCATCATCAAGACAGTATGATACTGGCACAAAAACAGACACATAGATCAATGGAACAGAATAGAGAGCCCAGAAATGGACCCTCAACTCTATGGTCAACTAATCTTTGACAAAGCAGGAAAAATGTCCAATGGAAAAAAAACAGTCTCTTCAACAAATGGTGTTGGGAAAATTGGACAGCCACATGCAGAACAATGAAACTGGACCATTTCCTTACACCACACACAAAAATAGACTCAAAACTGTAGAAAAACCTCAATGTGAGACAGGAGTTCATCAAAATCCTAAAGGAGAACACAGGCAGCAACCTCTTCGACCTCAGCCACAGCAACTTCTTCCTAGAAACATCACCAAAGGCAAGGGAAGCAAGGGCAAAAATGAACTATTGGGACTTCATCAAGATAAAAAGCTTCTGCACAGCAAAAGAAACAGTCAAAAAAAACAAAAGACAACTGACAGAATGGGAAAAGATATTTGCAAATGACATATCAGATAAAGGGCTAGTATCCAAAATCTATAAAGAACTCATCAAACTCAACACCCAAAGAACAAAGAATCCAATCAAGAAATGGGCAGAAGACATGAACAGACATTTTTCCAAAGAAGACATCCAAATGGCCAACAGACACATGAAAAAGTGCTCAATGTCACTCGGCATCAGGGAAATCCAAATCAAAACCTCAATGAGATACCACCTCACACCACTCAGAATGGCTAAAATTAACAAGTCAGGAAGCGACAGATGTTGGTGGGGATGCGAAGAAAGGGGAACCCTCCTACACTGTTGGTGGGAATGCAAGCTGGTGCAGCCACTCTGGAAAACAGTACGGAGGTTCCTTAAAAAGTTGAAAATAGAGCTACCATACGACCCAGCATTTGCACTACTGGGTATTTACCCCAGAGATACAAATGTAGGGATCCGAAGGGGTACGGGCACCCCAATGTTTATAGCAGCAATGTCCACAATAGGCAAACTGTGGAAAGAGCCAAGACGTCCATCGACAGATGAATGGATAAAGAAGAGGTGGTATATATACACAATGGAATATTATGCAGCCATCAAAAGGAATGAGATCTTGCCATTTGCAATGACGTGGATGGAACTGGAGGGTATTGTGCTGAGCAAAATCAATCAGAGAAAGACATGAATCATATGATTTCACTGATACGAGGAATTCTTAATCTCAGGAAACAACGTGAGCGTTGCTGGAATGGTGGGGGGTGGGAGGGTTGGCATGGCTGGATGATAGACATTGGGGAGGGTATGTGCTATGGTGAGCACCGTGAATTGTGTAAGACTGTTGAATCACAGACCTGTACCTCTGAAACAAATAAAAAAAAATCTTAAAAAAAAGATGATAGTAGGAAGGGTAAAATGAAGGGGGGGAAATTGGAGGGGGAGATGAACCATGAGAGACTATGGACTCTGAGAAACAAACTGAGGGTTCTGGGGGTGGGTGGGGGGATTGGTTAGCCTGGTGATGGGTATTAAAGAGGGCATGTATTGAATGGAGCACTGGGTGTTATACGCTAACAATGAATCATGGAACACTACATCAAAAACTAAAGATGTAATGTATGGTGATTAACATAACATAATAAAATTTAAAAAAAGAAATGGTGTTATTAACTATCAAGAATATAATTGCTTTAAATGTAAATGATCAAAATAAATAAATGTAAATGATCTAAGGCAAGTCTTCACAGATCTGGAAATTCCCATGCAGGAAAAGGACCTGATTTGTTTTCTTTTTTTTTTTTTTTTTAAAGATTTTATTTATTTATTCATGAGAGACACAGAGAGAGAGAGAGAGGCAGAGGGAGAAGCAGGCTCCCAAGGAGCAGAGAGCCCGATGAGGGACTCGATCCCAGGACCCTGGGATCATGACCTGAGCCGAAGGCAGACGCTTAACCATCTGAGCCACCCAGGTGCCCCCTGATTTGTTTTCTGGGGCTTTATAACTTCAATTCTAAATTCTAAAACTTCTATGGAAAAGCATATTGATTATTAGCATAAAAATATTTTATTTAATAATTTTGCCTTAACTGAAGAATACAAATGACTGGTTTATGAGGTAGGGAGGTTCCTGTTATTGGAATATATAAGCAATATTTTTTTTTAAAGATGTTATTTATTTATTTGACAGAGAGAGACACAGAGAGAGAGGGAACACAGGCAGGGGGAGTGGGAGAGGGAGAAGCAGGCTTCCCGCCGAGCAGGGAGCCCGATGCGGGGCTGGGGATCATGACCTGAGCCGAAGGTAGACGCTTAACGACTGAGCCACCCAGGCGCCCCTATAAGCAATATTTTATCACCATTGTATCTGTCAGAAATGACCAAGGGGAATTTCTGCATTGAAAGGGAACATGAATCGGATATCTTTAAATTCCATGAAGCCCTAAAATTGAACAAACTTCTTCCCTTAAGTTTAACATAGTGATGACTGACCAATTCAACCTGAACCATACATACCTTCCTCTACCATTTTGTTTCCCTTCTCCATTATTGCTTGGATGTGTGGCTCATGACTGGCAATGTTATCCTGGATGACTTGGTGTCTGTTCAGAAGCTTCTTGGAGACAATCAGGTCCTTGCCTACAGAGAAAAATAATTTCAAGGCTGGAATTGTTCTAGTGTATAGAATAAGAAGAGGCTACTCTACTTTTTATAACTCTTGGACCTACAAGTTTTTCCCTTTGAGGCTGTAATCCCTGAGTGGGCTTCCTGAAATTTATACCATTTGTCTGAAATTTATACCATTTATACCATTGTCCTGAAATTTATACCATTAACTCTGCTTGGGGTTGTTCTTCCCTTTTTCTCTTTGTATTGAAAAAATTCAATTCATTATTTTACAAAAGATAATAAATAAGTCACTGTATAGGTAGAAAGGCAAGTAACTCTTCAACTAGAACTTTCAATATCATGCAACCAATTTTGTTTCAGCATATTATAGTGTAAAAAGCAGAATCTTCCACTTACTACTTCCTATGCATGTCAGAAAGTTATTAAAGCCTCTAACTTGGTATTTTTTCACCATGAAAATGGTGTGTTATATTTTTTAAAGTTTTCTTTGTAAAGATTAGAAATAACTTATAAAAAATGCCTCCCTTGCTGCTAACATTAACAAGCACCAACTAAATGCTATTCATTGTTAATTTCCTTCACCTTCTAAGCCCCCCATTTCTAGATGTCAATTCCCTATCTCCCATCCATGTGTTCCCCCCTTCCCTTCAAAATTGCCTTCCCTATGACTTTCCAGAAGCTCTCCATGCCCGTCCACACTTCAAAAGTCTTTTCTCTTCTAGAAGTTTTCCTAGACTTGACCCTCCACTGTCACCATCATCAGCTCCTCATAGATGTCCCCAGTATGTGGGTAAGAAGTTTGCATTCCACATGTATCCTAACACTGGCAATAATGGATAGCCCCCAAAGGAAAGGAAGGTATGTACTTTCTCTGCTGTCCCACCCCTTTTCTCCTTGTAGCAATTCAGATCTTCACAGAAGGGAGGCACTGACACTATGGACAAAATTACTTAGGACCTCAAGCACCAACCATGATGGCTCAGCCAAGGGCCTTGGTGGTAACTTAAGTTAGAGCAAATAACAAAAGGCTGAGCCCTCCACCTCTTCCCAGAGGCCTTCAATTCATGGCACTATTCATGGTTTGCTTTAAGAGATAAACTCTTCAGTATGAGTTTTAACAAAATCTTCTATGGAAGATGGGAAAATGGTTCCTGAGTGTGAAGGGGAAGAGCTGAGAGCCAACTGTATCCCCCATGACCACGTCCCAGGTTGTCCCAGATCTCTCTGACAGTCAGTACACCCTGGTCTTCTCCTATGGCTCAGCCCGCTCACACTCAGGGTCTAACCAAGGTAGGTGGAAGCCACTGAGGGCTCAGTCTCTTGGATCCAGGCTTCCTCATCCTCTGTATCCCTGCAGATCTGATGCAGGTGGAGAAAGTCAATGAGCTTCTTTTTCCGGGTGCTCAGTGGTTCCTTCAGAGCTTCAAACCGGGACACCAGGGACTCCTGCCTTGCTTTTATGTCCCCAGCATCAGGATGGTCTATTTTTTCAAAATATGCTGCCAGGTCTGTGAGGGTGTCCACCTGATCCTGAGGGAGAGATAGAACAGATGTCAGGAAATGCCATCATTTAGTAGAAAGGAGTGGGGGTTCAGCATGGGGAGGCTTCGGGGGGAATCAGCTCCCCCCAGTACTGTGTTACGACTTCTAATCACATCCGTGAGATAGAGTGGCAGGGGATGCTGAATTGAGGACCACGTCATCACCCAAGAGCTATTTATAGGAAAGTACTTCTTAAGGCTCATTTCAGAAAGACAGAATATATATAGAGTGTGCCAAGGAAATCAGGGAAACCACATATACAGAGTCTTAACTGTCAGGAGTGTTAATAAACTGTAGTTAATTGTCAGAGAGTGTTAATAAACCGTGGCCCGGAGGAAAACAGAGGGAGCCTTTCTGTCTGCTTCCTCTCCCACCCTCCTCCCTTGCAAATGAGCTGCAGGTGTAACTAACACAGAAGCTTCCCAGGCTGAAGTTTGTGGCATCCCAGGAACAATGCCCAGGAGATAAAATGCGGTGTTTCCAAAAGGAATCTCACTGTTTTGTTACCTTGTTTCCACCTCCATCAAGCCATCCCCAGAGCTATCTAAGAGACTGGGTTCATTTCCTGTTTTCTGTTTCCTGTAGATTATTCTGTCTTTCCCATTTAATCCAAGGAGCAGACATGATAAAAGTGTATTTTAACAGGACAGAACAGTAGGACTTTCTAGGGAACAACAGAGTCATTTTTAAGTACAAGCTAGGACCCTGTGGATGCAAAAGTGAGTCAATTAGAAGTGGGTTCTCTACTGGGTTCTCCAGAAAATCACCCAATGTCCACACTCTAATTTACTGGATAAATTCAAGTGACAATCTGGTGGGATGTCAGGGGAATAACCCTGACACTCAGAGCGTACACATCCACATCCTAGTCCTCGCCCTGTTGCCAATTTTCTCTGTGACCTCGTGGAAGTCACTTCACAGCTATAGGCTTCAATATTCTTAAATAAAAAATAAAGCAGTAGGATTAAAGATATTTTCAAGCTTTGACTCATAGAATGCCAGAACAGGAGGAGGCAATGTTGTCCAAACCTTGTGGTACAGATGAGCATAGAGAGATATGAGAAGGTGAAAAGATGCACCAAAGGTCCCATACGCAGCAAGTGATGAGCTGAATACGAAGCCCAAGTTTCTGGAGTGAGAGTGTGATGCCATATGTAGGGGAGCCCACAAAGCCACCCCATCCATGGGGTTCTAACAACCGCACCCAGGACAATGGCTATACCAGACAGGGTATTAGGAAGGGTCAGCTGACCAACTAAAATCTTGGAATTTTTGCCTTTGGTTTCTTGCTCTCTTTCTCTTTCAATAGTTACTTATTATGAGTGTGCTCAGGGCATGAACGGGTGCTCTGGTCTACCATCGCCGGAGAACTGGTAACCGACCTGATGAGTGCCCACAGCAGACTCCAGGAAGCCGTGTTTCCTGAGTAGGTTCTGTACATCGGCCAGGCCTTTCCCGTAGTCCTCAGAGGCCACCTGCTGCTCCATGTCCCCCAGCCAGTGCTCCAAGTCTTCTGCAGTGTTCTTGAATTGCAGCTCCTGGTTAGCTTCATACAACTGGTTCCCTGGAATAAGGCATTAGGGATGCGACAGATACCATGACTCTTTCTTACTGCATAGTAATATACCTTCCATCAAACTTAAGGAGAAATATAATATTTTGATATCCTAATGAGAATGAAATATCCATCTCATGTGATTATACAAAAAAAAATCACCTTAAATTTGTGGAATTTGGATGGTATTTGTTTTTAAATATAGTAGCTTTCATTCTCAAAACAAAGATAAACAATCAGTTTATTCCCTGCTGAGGAGGTACTGTCCTGTTGTATTAGATCCTAACCATCTTGGGTATTTTCATATGTCATGTGCTACTCTCTATTGAGACCTCCTTTTCAAAGGGATTCAAACCCAAACTCTGCATTTCCCAAGAGAAGTATAAAATTGGGACTTGTTTCCTTTTGAAATTTTGAACTGTCTTTTTATAAATGTCTTTCTCAGAGTTTTGCTAGCCCTTCCTGGTACCTTTCCTTCATTGCAAGCCATGCCTCACAGTTCTCTCTTCCAGAAAATGCCTTGGTTATCCACACCATTCTCAGCTAAATTCTTTATTCTTTGACCTTACAACAATTATTTGCATTATTTCTGCAAAGCAATTGTTATATCTCCTGATGGTGGGGAATAACAGTAACATCTTACTGTTACTGTAAAGTCGGATTTTTTTTTTCCTAAACCCCAAATTGGGATGATATCTAAAAGAATCAGCATGGTATATCTCTTCTATAACCAGAGCAGGTGTCTACAGATGGAGTCTGTGTCTCACAAGGAGAATATTGACAGGAAAACCTCATTATTTGTGTTAATTACCACAACTGACTGATTTTCTAGAGAGGTGAGGTTAAATGTAAGTAGAAATTATTCAAGCAGACATGTGGGAATTTTTTTTTAAGGGCTTACAGCAGGGCCTGAACACTTACAGATAGGTGAAAAAAGGCAAGTCATCAAGTCCCATTTATAAGAATAAAATATTGTAGGAACATCACATGTGGTGCTGACAATCTTTTAATGTCTACTTTAATAACCTGGGTCATAATATCTTGTCTCATCTATAGAACCCAAGTAGGTAAAACCTAATTTAAGGACACCAGTTTCAGGTACATAGCCAATACCGGATTCATGGCTCTGGAATATTTATTCAGGAGAAAGAAAAAAAAAGTGGAAGCAAAGTGAAGAAAACAGAAGTAATTTCACTTAAACCTACATGCATGAAGAAAACATAAAGTTGTATGTATATAATGTGGTAAACTTAGGTTGAGTTATAAAAACTCTGTTCAATACAGGAAGAAATGAGTGGCATCCCTTCTCATGGCAGTCACCAGGCAAATTCAAGGTGGTAGAGATTAAAATGGTAGGTTTCAGAACTTAGGAGGTAGCCTTTCACCGAAACCTCTGCTTCTCACCTTTCTGCTCTGTAGCCGCCAACAACTCCTTCCAGAGGCTGACAACCTCACCCACACGATCAGCCACCTTGTCCGAGGCATAGTGATCAGCCTCAATCATCTCCTGGCCAGTTTTCTCTAGTGTATTGAGCAGGCGTTGATAATCTTCCAATTCATTTTTAAACTCTTCCTGCTTTTGAACCCGGCTCTTCAAGTTCTGTATATCCTAAGTCCAAAAAATAAAGGAAACTTATCTGAAGAATGGGGAGCAGAAATTTTGAGGATAGGGGTTACTTCTCAATATAAATACAACTGCATTAAGGAGAGGAAACAGGGGAACTGTCCTAGTCTAAGTACTGAAGCATAGAATGTGAGCAAACTCATGTGGCCAATCCCTCCTTCTAGCCACACCGCACACATGGCTAATTGATTCATGCATGGAATTCTAAAGAGCCTAGATATCTCCTGAAGATCATTTTGAATATGGTGGCCATGCAAGAATTAACAATCAATCAGACATTATCAGCAATAGTCAAACTATGGAGAGAGCCCAAATGTCCATTGACTGATGAATGGATAAAGATGTGGCATATATATTATATATATATAAATATATAAATATATTATATATAACATATATAAATATATATTTATGATGGAATATTACTCAGCCATCAAAAAGAATGAAATCGTGTCATTTGCAATGACATGGATTGATCTAGAGTGTATTATGCTAAGAGAAATAAGTCAGTCAGAGAAAGACAAATACCATATGATCTCACTCATATGTAGAATTTAAGAAACAAAACAGATGGACATAAAAGAAGGGGGGAAAAAAGAGGGAGGCAAACCATAAGAGACCCTTAATGATAGAGAACAAGCTGAGGGATGATGGAGGGAGGTGGACAGGGGGATGGGCTAGATGGGTGATGGGTATTAAAGAGTGCACTTGTTGTGATGAGCACTGGGTGTTGTATGTAAGTGATGAATCACTGCATTCTACTCCTGAAACCAGTTTTACCATATATGTTAACTAACTAGAATTTAAATAAAAATGAAATAAAAAAAGAAAGGAAAAGAAAATCAGAGAGCTATCATGAAAGATGATAAATTTTTCCCATTTCCTTCCTGATGCATGATTTCCTCATCTGGAGAAGATCTGTACACCTTCTGTACCCTGGAACCACACCTCCTCCCAAGAACACAAACATATGTCCAAGTTTCACAAATAAAAGGTACAGATAAGATGCTCATAGTTCTATAAATATATAGGAACAAAAGGACCAAGGTATACATTTAAGACTAAATGATGTTTAAAAAAGTAAATATTGTGAATCAGTATTGGCCTAGAAATTAAGAGACTAACTCTAGCCTCGACTGTAAATGTGAAATTGTATGAGCATATATAGGTGGGTATAATATATACCCCAACTCACATAACACTTGTGAGTGAAAAATACATGTGTTACACAACCCCAAGGTAGAGAAATCTATGGCTTAGAGAGAAGTCAAGAATTTCAATGAATCATGGATCACTACATCAAAAACTAATGATGTATTGTATGGTGACTAACATATTATTATTTTATAATAAAATAAAATTTAAAAAAAATTTCCCAAAGTCACATAAATAAGACAGAACTACGAGACTTCAAGCCCAGGTTCACCTTCTCCAGAATTCATGCCTCAAATGCTTATGTTAAACTCCCTTCTAAATAAATGGATAACTTTGGGCAAGTCACTTTATAATTCAAATGCTTGGTTTCCTCATCAATAAAAAATAAGGGGTTGTTCCCTTCTGGCTACAAAACCGTGTAATTCTGCATTATGCCATACCTTGAGGTTACCTTTAGGTTCCTAGTAGCTTTTAGTAAATGTGAACGTACACCGGGATCAGACACAATATTTTCCTACTATAAGGGTGCAGAGGGGAGCAGCAGAGTTGGTGGAGGGACAAGAAGCAGCTAAATAAGTAGCAGTCCCTCCCTTCCCCCATTCCATTATGGAAGTTGTGCTGGAGAGGGGCGCCTGGGTGGATCAGTCAATTAAGAGTCTGCCTTTGATTTAGGTCATGATCCCAGGATCCTAGGATGGAGCCCCCTAGTCGACCTCCCTGCTCAGTGGGGAGTCTGCTTCTGCCTCTCCCACTGCCCCCCCCATTTTCTCTCTCTCTCTCTTTCAAATAAAAAGTAAAATCTTAGAAAAAAAAAAAGAAAGAAAGAAAGAAAAGAAAAGAAAAGAAAAGAAGTTGTGCCGGAGAAAGGAAGTGAGAGGCAGTGGGACACAGGAAATCCAGAAACCAGATTCTTGGCTTTTAACAAAGCATTTGCCTTGAGGGACTCATGACCCTTCTGTACAGAGGGTCGAGCTTGCCTGTTGAACACTAGCGTCTTTTCAGCTCTAAGACTCTAGTCCCATGAAATTAAGTCCTGATGAGTATGCCCAAGGTCTGAAAACCCTGCTTACCTTGTAATCTTCATCATCTGCCAACTTTTTCTTCTTGTTGATCCAATTCTTTAGGTCATCTGAGTCCTCATACAGTTTCTGCAGAAGCCATGAATCCTCCAGGAGTTTGCGCCGAGTGGCAGCCCTCTTACGTAGGGCATCCCGCCGGGCCAAGAGCTGCAAAAACCAAGATGAAACTCATGGTCAGCAAAGCCAAATATGGACACATGAGATTCGCTGTCCAGCTTGGTCCCTGAGCCCCAACACCTCCCCAGACCCCAGGGCACGGGCAGGCAGATACACGTCTGGGACCTCCAACATACGCTATCCCGAAGAGCAGCAATGTTCTCGGAGTCATAATGATCACTGTCAATCAGCTTCTTTGCATTATTGTCTACGGTCTGAAAAACAAAAACAATAAAAACCGGAGGGGTTTCTCTCAGTGGCTCCTGAGTAAGTGGCCACTGTTTGGCTAGCTGTTTAAAGAGGAAGCGTGGCAATGTGGGAAGAGAACAACTTTCAGGATCAGAGATCTGGGACCTAGTTCTGATTTCTATTACAAATTCTGTTTCAAAGTGTATATTTGACAAGTTAATTACCCTCTTTTATGCCATAATATTTTTAGTATCTAGGTTATAGTAAATGAATTTTGACGTCACTTGAAAGTGGATATTTGATGTTATGTCTGAGAGTGACAAGTAGTGGTTCTCTCTAAGGACGGGTGTTGTAGGAGGTGACACACACACACATGGAGCCAGTGCCCACACCAGAGCCCACAGCTCACTGTGATCTTCTCTTCCTGGGCGGTGAAGGCCTCCTCAAAGTCATCATGCTTCTGAAGAAGGGCTTCCACGCTGCCCAGGGAGTTCCCCAAGTCCTCGTTCTCCAGGAAGTCCTGTGGAAGACAGAGACACATCTCAGCTCTTCCTTGTCAGTGAGAAATACTGCTTTTGGAACATCTCTGAGACAAGGACTAAGGATAGAGAGGAGACAGTGGGAGAGCAAGGAGGGATTAGCATATGGTGGGATGGTGCGTAGGGACCGACCTCGAAGAGCAGAAACTTCAGACTCCTCTCCAATCCTCTCACACAACTTTATCACTTTTGTCGCTGGTTCTGTCCACATGGAATCATCCTGGCCAATCCAGGCTCCATTCGGACCTCCCAGGGCTGCCTCAAGAGGACCACTCACCTCCTCCGGGAAATCTCTGGTTAACCTTGCCCAACTTGTCACAACTTTCTACTCCTGACCCCCTTAGCAATGTGATTGATATTCATCTGGCCTTATGCTCAGTGAAGGTTAGTTCTTCTCTGCTGCATATTTGTGTATATTCTTCTAGGCATCTGCTCATGAGGGAATTGTAAGAGCCTCAGAAAAGGCCAATCTCATCTTCTCCTTGTAGATCACCCTCCACTTCCTAAGACAATCTCTAGCCCACAGAAGTAGTTGCAAGGGTACCAGTGGCAGTCATGTGATAAATGAGGGGTGGGAGAAATGGCTTCTGGACACTTGCTGAGCCCCTCCTGTTACCTCTTGTCTGCTCATCCAGCTGTCCACTTGCTCACTGTCACGATAGAAGAGCTGCAAGTACCAGCACTGCAGGTACTGAAGTTGCTGCTGGTCCCACAGCCCCAGCAGGGCCGCCCAGTCATCGGCAAGTATCGTCATCTTTGGAAAGGGAGAGACGATGTGAGCATCTAATAAGTGCAAGGCCTTCGGAAGGATGCACAAATGAACAAGAAGCGGGTTTCTCTGATGACTTCAAGGTCTGAGTGAGGAACACGTATCATATTATTATGAGATAAAGCGGGGCTAAATATGTATCAAAATTTCACACACTGTAGTAGAAAATGGGCTAAATGCATCGCAGAGATACAACAACACACTTAATATGTATAAATGAAGCAGAGAAGATGAATTCTGATTGGAGGACACAGAGAGTAGAAGTGTGGAAAGTATCATACCAAACAGAGATTTAAAGGGTGGGGAGGGGGATCAGGATTCCAGGAGGACATACCACGAGCGCACAATTACTCCAAGTACTTGTTAGATTATACAAAGTGCTCCAGAGAGAAGTGCAGTGTCTAAAAAAGGTGGACGCTTGATGAAATTGACGTTTATAGAGCACTTAAATGGTCAGACTGAGAAGTTCGCATTCCCTTCTGAAAGCAAATAAGAACCACCAAGGAAAGGGAAGGGTGACATTCTCAAACCCATAAGAGCCTTTGTTCCTGCTCACACGTCTGCCCCAGAAATTCCAGCTAATTAGCACCCCCGCTGTGTTAACGCCATCAAAAAGGCAGCACAGATTCTCAGAATCCCAGAAATATAGTTATGTGGGCAAGGATTTAGGTTTCCTTGGGCAGGAAATTGTTAAAAATAAAAATCTTATATTTTTTCCCGTAGAGTTCTGGATGAATTCAAAATATGGCCATCTCAGCCTCATCCATCCACCATCTCTAGAAGCTATGCTTGGAATCTAATGAGATGCAAAAAAGCCTACAAATCTTATTTTAATGATCATCCCAAGGAGTTCCTGTGACTCTGTGACTGAAGTAAAACCTCTCAGGGGTGATGGGGTTGAGGTGGGTCCTTTTGATCCAGGAGATTAGGATGATGGCAAACCTGATTGTTCAGTCAGTGGGATTCTGACGTTTAAAGCTTTCCTATTATTTAATGTAGATTTGAGAAACACCGATATAGGAAAATCAGTGTGATTTGAAATTGTATAGGAGAGAACAAAGCCAGCCATGTGCCAGGCATCAAGGAATGCAAAGAGGAATAGGTGCAGTCCTCAAATAGGTGCAGTCCTCAATCTAGAGGTGAGCATGGAAGAGCGATAGAACAGAGCATGTATGATAAGGCACAATGGTATGGAGGTTTCAAATTAGGTAGAAGGCAGGTTGATGAAATCAGATAGGTTCAGGAAATAGAGGCTCAGGGGTGAGCAAGCACACATCACATCCTGAGAATTACAGACAGCTCGACTTAGCTAAAGCAATATGTGAAGGAAGGTTGCAATATGTGAAAATTGGGTTAATATTAAGATGTCCATAGGACTTCTTGTCCTATTCAGAGATTATTATATTATTATGGGATTAAATGGGGCTAAATATGTATCAAAATTTCACACATTGTTAAACTGGATTACCTTTTCCCGAACTTCATCAGAGGCTTCGTGACTAGCATCCAGCAGAGCCTGACCAGTCTCATCAGCAGATTGGAATCGCTCATCATAAGAGTCAATCTCGTGCTACGGCCACAAGGCAAAATGTCTTAAAATGCAGCAAGAAAACTTCTGGCACTCTTGGCCCCTCCCTCTTCCTCCCTCAGGGGGCGGGGGGGCTCTTCCTGTCTACCTTGTGTTGTCGATGCCGGTCCAGCAAGGCCTCCCCACTAGCCACATCTGTGGGCAGCTCATCAGCACTGATCAGAGCGGTCTTCTCCTTCATCCAGCCTGATAGCTCCTCATAGTCAGATAAGAACCTCTGGTACCTGCAGGGAAGGTAAGGTAAAGGACAGGAAGGAGAAACCAGGTGTAAGTGGACTTTGAGCCAAGAGTTAGGGTTGGGTTGAGGTAAGATGTGCAGTGTTCTCCTCACCCTAATCCTACCCCTTCCATCCCCCTACTGGGTTTCCGGTTCCTTTAGAGGGGCAGGTTGGGCAGATTGTCCTTGACTCCAGGCTGCTGACTCTTGGGATGGATGTGTCATTGTGTGATGAGGCACCTGGGCAGTGCTTCTCCAACATCACAAGGTCACACCACCCCAAAGGGACTTGAAGTGGAGTAAAGTACTCCCAACGAGGCCAGTAAATAAGACATGGCATATAAATAACAGGGAGAACCTGGCAGGAAAGGGGACCAGAGTTAAGGTTAGGAGCCCTTGTGCGCCTAAGTCACCCCTAACTCTTGCTAAAAACAAAACCACTAAAACAGTTACCTATTCAAATAATTAAATGCTCACCAGTTAATTTGGAATTGTAAAAGTAAGATAAACACTGCTTTCTGGTGTTTTAATGACTAACTATAATCATTAACTACTGAAATGATACCCAGCTTTTTGGCAAGCTAACCCACATTCAGGAAATAATTCTAGATTTAATTTTACACCCTTCAGCTTGGAAATTTATTTCAGTTCCTAAGCTAGGGCCGGGGATTTTGCAGTTTCTTCAGTTGCTTTTCCAGGTCCTTGGGCCACTTGATAGCATTCTACAACTTTCTAAGTAGAGGAAGACCGATGGGGTGCGGTGCGGGGGGGAGGTAACATGCTGGGTGTTATGTCAGCCTGAAGAGAACTTCCCTTAACAAATAAAGCTTTTTTTGCCTCTACCACCGAGTAGGCAGGAGGGCTGAGTCCCTCATTATTTGATCTTTTCACTCTTACTTTCTGCTTTTGATGTTATACCCAAACCCTGTAGAGATAGAGCAACAGAGAGGAAGGATTCCCCACCCGCAAGAAGCCTCCAGCTTCGCATATCTGTTGGTAGCCAAGGCTCGAATGTGCTCCCAGTTGGAGACCAGATCCTCTTTCATCTGTTGGATCTGAGATGCCTCTGGAGGATGGGAAAGCTTCAGCTTGTCCGCTTTGGCACATAACTCCTTCACCTTTAGGATGAAAAAGAAATCTAGTGGGAAATCCAAGCACTCTGATTCATCCTGACAAAGTTTTATGGAAGAGATCTGACAAAACAGCCATATTAATATGGATAACATACTTACATTGATAATTTTATATTAATATGCTAACATACTATATCAGCAATAATAATTTACTGACCACTTTTGTCTCTTATTGAGTGCTTACTGCTCAGCACTTCCCATGCATTTACTTGTTTTATCATCTTTTTAAAATAATACTCAGAGGTAGAAACTATTCTTATTTCCCCCTTTATGTGAAAACTGAGAGGTAGAGTATTTTATTTGTTCAACGTCATTTAGCTACTAAGTGTCAGAAGCAAGGTTTAGACCTCAGACTGTCCTTCACCATCCTCTATACTGTTTCCATAAATACTGTTGTGGGAATCAGAGAAACACTTTTGCCCAGGAGAATTTCTGCCAAGAATTCCACCAATGCCAGACCATTCTGAGAACAATTCCTAAGGAGCAAGGCCACTGGGGCAAAAAATGTAGATATGGGTGACTCTGCACACGTTATCATTAGTGCTTTCATTATATTTAACTATAACCAGGTGTTGTCTAGGATTTAAAATTTCATTATCATTATGCATCAAATTATGGGATTTTATTATTCATTATTAGGTGAAAAAAATACAAAATACAAAAATGGAGCAAGAATGAAGGAAGTAGAATAATGGGATAGTTTTCAGAAACTGGCTCCAGGGACAAAGCTTATGGTCAGGGAGCAGCATGTGGGGACCTTCAGTGGGCTGACTCCACTGTACACACTCTGGAGGAGTTAGTTGAGGTTATGGGTGATGTTGTAAGGGGAAGAAGCAAGGGTGGGAGCCAGTCAGGAGTAGGGGCTTGCTCCAAGTTCAAACATGCCTATGTCTACTCCTCTAGGGATAGGGACTAGGGTCTTCCAGCTTTCAGAAGAGAACCCAAAAGTGGATGTAGTAACATGCTCTAGGTGTTTCTGAGTTTATTCGGAAGAAGAAGAAGGAGAGAAGGAGGAGGAGGAGGAGGAGGAGGAGAGGGAGAGGGAGAAGCAGAGGAAGGAGGAGGAGGAGGAGGGCAAGAAGTAGAAGAAGGAGAAATTTCTTCCCTTATCTACTGAGTGAAGGACAAAAAGAAATAGGATTCAGCTGGAACTGACAGAAGTGTAGTTTGACCAAAGGAAAGATTCTCTGACTGCAGGTACTGAATGAGATTAGGAAACTATTCTTGGAGTTAACCTTTTTGTTTTTAAATCATGAAGTACATTACAAAAAACACAAGAGCATATAAAACATGTATGTATATTTAAATAAAAATAAAGGACATCCAATGTCCATGTATAAGTTATGAACTAGAATGATGAAGTATATTCAGGGATAAGGAATCTATCCTTTATCAAAATAGTGAATTTACTGTGTCCTCTGGAGGCAAGGTACCCACCAAATGCCTCTTTCAGCCCAAGAGGCCAGCCAGGCTTCCAACAGTGGCTTACCTTGTCCTCCATGACTGCAAGGCTCCTCTCAAGGCCCTTGTGACTATGAAACAGGGCCTCAGAGCTAACAAGGTCTTTGCCATAGTCCTCAGAGGTGACCTGAGGCTCCTTCTCTTTGATCCACTGGATGGCTTCAGTCACATCCCTGCCAGACAGCCAGATGAGTCCCAACAAAGAAAATGGCAGGCATTCCAGGGCAAACAACGTACAGAGCAAAGACCACCCTGGTTCACTCAGCTAACAATTACCTTGAATTCCTACTCACTAGAAAAAGTAATGTAAAGAGGTCTCGCCTTTAATGGTTTCCATTGAGATGTAGAGGCCTGGGCATTATCTGGTCATTGGGCCTCGAGATATCCTTCCCGTATCTGGGTCAGCTCTTACTGTCTTATTTCTTCCCACTCAACCTTCCACCCCCAACCAGTTCCTAATATGCATTCCTTGTCTCCGCAACACTTCCATCACTAATTCACCGGTGCCGGTCTTATTGCTTTGGGCTCCAGTCATCACACATTTGGCTACGGGGCGAGTCACAGCTGCCTTAACTACACTCTCCCTTGCTTCCCAAAGTGCCAGCACATGATTTACTTTGGTTTGAGATACTGGCCACTAATTGCTCACAGTAGCCAGAGGCTAGCACAAGTACAAACATGGTGCTGTTGCAGAGTTTCCCATATGTGTTGGCCAAATTCATACCTTCTGAATCGCTGGAGGTCCGCAGCACTGGACAGTGTTGCCTGTCGTTGCAGAGCCAGATTGAGGAGACGCTTCCAGGCGGTGTTCACCTCATCCTGCTTCAGCTTGATCAAGGGCAACTCAGGATGGTTCTCCTGTAAGAGGAAACTGGGGCTTGAGTTAGGCAAAGGTGAGCCTATTCCGAAAATCATTGAACACTTCTCATTTCACACTGGTTCGTACTTTGCCAGACATGGAGAATGACCATTTAGCCAGATACCAATCTTCACCGTAGCCCTGTGCCTCAGCATTACCAAAATCTAGAAGCCAACCCACCAGATACTGTATCTATCTTTTGCTCACAGCACTGGGGCAGACTGTTAACACAGATTGCCCAGCCATGATGTTATTTTTAGAATTCCACCTTGTTGATGCCTGCCAAGTCCCCTGAAAACCCAGGAAGAAAAAATTCCCTCTGCGAAATAGGACTTTACTTTCCAAAACTCTACTACTGTGGTTCTTAATTCCTTTGGGGTCCTGACACCTTTGAGAATCTAACAAGAGAGGTTTCCCTCTTCCCAGAATTATACACACATGCACACACATTTAATTTTGCAGAAAATTTCATACATCATTGCAACCCATCTGAAGCACTGAGATTTACGAACACTAGATTAAGTTAATGGCATCAGCCTATTTTGACACTTGGCAATTTCGAGCAGTTCCTATGCATCCAAGTCTTTCTACTCCTTCTGTCCCTGTCTCTTGGAATTTCCATTCCCATTCTGAAGCCTCTCCAGACAGAATTTTCTACATTCTCTTTGCCGAATTTATGGCCCTTTGTATTTGTAGCTGTGTGGGTTCCATCCCACAGGAGCAGAGGACACACTCTGTATTGGATTAATCCTTCCTATGGTAGATTAGATAAAATGGCCGTGTTATTTTGCCACGAAGCCCTCCTTGCAAGAAGGGAAGTCCATTTCCTCAGGCTTTGGATCTGGGTTGGCCTATGCCTGGCTTACCATAGAATGCGGCAGAAATTATATGAGCTCCTGCCCCTCGGCCTCAAGATGCCCTTCAGCTTTCTTACCTTTGGAACACTGACGCATAAAAAAGCATGCTGTGCTGGAAAGTGAGAGCCAACACCCCAGACATGGGACCAAGGCCATTTTAGACCCTCCACTCCAACTGAGCCACCAAATAACTGCAGCCACTTAAGGTGGGATCAGGAGAATTGCCTAGCTGAGCAGCTGAATCACTGAATCCAGTAAAAATGACATGTTTGTTGTTTGAAGTTTGGGGATGGTATGTTAGATAGTACTGAAAAACCGAGAAACTTTTACAATGAGACAAAGGTGGCGGAGAGAGAGTTTACTTCCCCTAATCAAGTACCCATTCATCCCGAAGTCTCGGTTCCGTTAATACAGAAGGGGTGTCCCGTACTAGAGCTGCAGTGATGATGAAACCAAAAGCACAACAGCCAACGGTCAGAATTTCTAATCCCCTTACAGCACAAAAAATCAGACTGGCTCCCCATTTTTCCCGCATATCCTAGTGAAACTGAAAATCTATTTAAACATCGTCTTAAGTGAATGACGGTAAAACTGCCTCCCTTCCCCCACTCACAAAAAAATCATGTATAATGACATCATATACATTACGATAGCCCACCATTATTTTATATTCTTTGCTACTTTATTCTGGTTCTTCTTCATGAGGAAAGGGTGCAGCACAAACACGAGTGATGGGTGTTCTGTCCGGGAGTTACTAAGTTGTGGGTCTAGTCCCTCTGCACACATTCACGTGCACACCTACGTGCACACACATACACTGTCTCTCCCGCTCACACCTCCATTTCCATAGCCTGGCAAGAGATGACCCAGACAGGAGAGGAAACCGCCCCAGGCATGTTACCACAGGGACATGCATCCCTGTTTTCTCACAGTGTCCCATGTCCTTCATGTCCCACCTACTGATGGCTGGAAGGTTTTGAATACCAGAACCTTTGCCTTGCACTGACCCTTTGCTCCCCACCTCACCTCAGCGCACTCATTGGCATACTGGTTTATTCCGTCCACTTTCTCCCGTCGAGCTTCCAGGTCTGTTTGGAACTCCTCAAACTTCTTATGCAGAACCTCCGTGCGCTCCCAGTCCTCACCCAGCTCCACCGACGTCACTATAGCCTCCTGCGAGCAAGGAAAGTCTGTTGGGTCACCAGCAAAGTTTCTGTAGTTCAAATGCCCAGAACCCTTGCCCACACTCGCAGGAGAGCTCAGAAGGAGAGGCTGGTGGAGAGGAGAAGCCCTTCAGAAAAGAGCCGGAAGCAGGAATGTATTTCCTGAGGGGGCTCCCTGGTCCAGAGGCCATTGCTCTTCGGGGTGATCCTTCAGAAAGAACAGGAACATTGTTGGCCAAAGCTCCTGGAAGCACGCTTTTGTGTTCTGGAACATGAAAAATACATTCATCCTGATTCTACTCAATTCAACACACCGAGTATCTGCAAAAGCACCACGCTAAGTACTTACTTGGGTGTATCTTCAGTCTTAACCACAGGATTATTCTTCAAGTGTTTCAAAAAATAGAAACCTCCTCAGTTACAGGTACTGAGAGGCAGCCTTTAGGAAAAGACGGGGCAACACTCTCAGCCTGAACCCAGAGTAAGAGGAAAAATTTAGGAGGAGGAGCTAAGGGTCACGGAAGGTAGACGGGGACAAGCCTAGGGCACTTTTCCCTACACGCAATGTCAATGATCTCCAGGATACCCCTAAATCTTTGCCAAAACTGCTTCTTTCAAGGAACAAAGTCCAGGAACAGACATCCTGACTGCTTTCCGAGCAGCCTGCGTTAGATTGCTGGGGGGTGCCTGGGACAGGGATGGGAAGTCCCGCTTGTGTCCTGTGGGGTCCCGTACCTTGTCTCCGATCCACTCCAAGATGTCAGTGCACTCCTGCAGGTACTGCTGGAGCTTCAGGGCCCGCAGCAGCAGGGCGCCCCTCTCCTGAGTCAGTTCCACCAGCAGGTCCCATAGTTTGTGCAGCTCTTCCAGATGGGCCTTTGGGAGGAGACGCAAAACTGCTGAGGCACTCTACCCGCTGTGGAGCAGGTACAGACGTGGAGGTGCGTGCAGAGAGGGGCCTGGATAAAAATCGCATTCTCCCGTGCAGTAATTGCTCAACAGATATTTAAAGGAGGAAATCGATATGCATGGGAGTAGCTGTTAAACCAAGCCACACGTGATCTGCCATAAGAGAAAAAAATGTAAAAATGCTTTGAGGTTTTAGAGGATGAAATGATTATAAACAATGAGACAGGATGGAAAGGATTCATGTAACAGTGCTTGGTTTGAATTGAAGCTCGAGGAACAGATAGGATTTTGACAGGTAGATGACAGGCAGAGGGTGTTCTAAGTACTGGCAAGTCAGAGAAGAAATTTAGCAAGAACTGTTTGCTGGGAAGAGTAAGAGCTACAATGTTGCTAATTTATAATGGAAATTAGTGGCACCAAAGCAATAAGAGAATTTTGAGACTATGTAATTGCAGGCTTTTATGCCAGGTTAGCTTAGAAGATCATGAATTACATAGCTTGTCAAATTGGAGGTACTCTCTCTGTCATGTCCAAAAGAATCTTGTCTTTTGCAACTACTCCATTGTTTACAGTAGCCCATAAACCACATTTCTCTCTGAATCCTCCAGGGCTGTGGTCTGATGGAGCACAGTGAGTCTGATAGTTGTGACAATGTCTCAAATATTTCTCAACGATTTTAATTAATGTAGGGGATTGGGGGCAAAAAAAGCTGTGAACAGGGCGCCTGGGTGGCTCAGTTGGTTAAGCGACTGCCTTCGGCTCAGGTCATGATCCTGGAGTCCCGGGATCGAGTCCCGCATCGGGCTCCCTGCTCGGCGGGGAGTCTGCTTCTCCCTCTCCCACTCCCCGTTTGTGTTCCCTCTCTCGCTGTGTCTTTCTCTGTCAAATAAATAAAATCTTTAAAAAAAAAAAAAAGCTGTGAACAATACAAAAATAATTTCTATTTTTTACCAATACATAAATTTTGAGATTTTTCTTGTTACAGACTCTTCAATAAGGTTTTCTTCTGGTTAAAGTCTGTGTTCTCTGACCATATTTTGTTGACAGTAAAATGGACTAGAATTCGTATGCTAAATGTAGAAAGACCAGAACCAATTTTTAAATATGTCACAAAATTTGGTGTGACAATTTCAAAAATACTTCAACAGTAAAAACAAACAAACAAATCCACTCATTCAGAAAAGATCCTGAATTGACTCTATCAACACAAACATGTTGGAAAATTGTGTGAATTAAGTCAGGAAAGAGTTGATACATTAGTAATGGATTTCAAAGTGGTGGTGGTCTTCAGTCCTCAGTGTCCAGGGAAGATTTTCTGAAGACAAGGTATTTTAGGAGTTTTTCGAAATGAGAAGAAGAGTGGAGTTTGAGAACTTTAATATTAGTCATAGCGTGTGGGCTGTGAAGAGAAGGAGGTATCACAGACAAGGGAGAGATATTTCAAAGAAGATTCACATGGCAGAGCATCCCTTGTTTGAAGAGTCTGAAGGACAAGGACTTTGAGGTCAGAAGAAATCATTAGAAATGTCATTTGGGAAAGCCAGTTCATCTGGGACACATGGAACTAGATTGAAGAGGGCTTGATCATAAGCCAAGTTATCCTGCAGTGGCCAGAGAGGAATGTGATGCTATCCCAGGATAGGTTTTGTATCATAGCTCTCTTCTTCTTGCCCTAGGGGACATGAGGATGCCCACCATCTTTCCTGCCCAACCCCAGTGGAAGACAAGAAGCAGGAACCCCAGCTCCATCTAGCTTTATACCTGGCATAATCAATTAAAACTCTGCTAACATAATCAACAATCGGAAACATCTCTTACAGAGTCCTACCATACGTTTACCTTGGTGTCCTCATGGGCAAAATGCCCCTCAGCAAATCGGGTTGCCCTGATTTCTTCCAGTTCAGGAATGACCCTTGATTTTGCTTGTACTTCTGCTTCGAAGGATTCATGTTTCAGATACTTGCCCTGAAGTTTAGAAATCAGAAGTTATGAAGCCTATCACTAATGAAGCCTAGTGTCCTTGGACCATAAAGGGGTTTTTCGGTTCCTTTTCTTACTTTGGGGCAGAACTACTTGTTTCACAACCTAGATAAATTGATAACCCATGACCAGAGATGGAGAAGTCACATCCTAAAAGAAATGGCCACTTCAGCCCAGGCTCAAAGTCAGGGGCCACAGAGAAATGTTTTGTCCTGTCCCCATTGACTTTAGGGAGTTTCCAGTATATACCTTGTTATTTTTAAGTCTCAGTTGCCATTGGTGGGAATGAAAAGATGTCCCACATTTGTTCCTCTTCAGAAGAGAGGAGGAAGTGCTATGGCAAGTTGAACACAATGAAGATGATCATTACAATAATGGCTTTTTTTTTTTAATTGAGAGGTTTCTGCTTATCAGATAATACTCTTATTGTCATATATGTATCAATCCTTTTATTAGATAACACCTTGTTCTTGATCCAGGTGCTTCCTCTCTAAAGTCAATTACCCCTTTTAGGCAGGTAACCCTTTCTTCTGGTCATGACTCTGTCACACGCTGTAATAGAAGGAGGAGAGGAGCCTCCACCCAAGCTCTCCTCCTTACACCTGTCATGTGGACTGAGCAAGGGCGCGATAGCCCCTCGGGAGAAACCCAGGAAAAATTCCACTGAACTACTCTCCTGAGCAGAGTGAAAGCACTGACATTTCTTCACCTCAAAATATTAAAGCTGCCTGGTGTGTCATAACTTCTTTGAACTCTCAGTCACTGTTATGCCCATAGCTTAACTTCAGACTAAGAATACAGTCACAGAGTGAGTTTCCTCTGTACATAAGACATGGGCTTAAGAAATTAAAGACACAGGCCATTTAGAGGCAGAATTATGGTCTCTAACAGGTAGTCTGCCCTTTCTATGACATTATGTCCTGACATTTAACTAAATATGCACTTACATTACAAGAATGTTTCCCTCCCTGGAGATCTTAGTGTCTGTTCTGGGGAAGTCACAGGAACGGAGTACCTGTATGTTAGTTGGGTCTTCATAGCTCTTATCATCTGCGATCTTGAGTTTCTCCAAGATCCACTTCTCTAGGTCATCTGCATCTCGTCTGAAAACCTGGTAGTGATAGGAATCTTCAAGCTTCTGACCCCTCTCAGCAACCAGCTCCTTGAACCTCTTGTAGCGAGTCAACACCTCCTGACGCCTTTCCTGGATCTCCTCCGCTGTTTCCAGCACCTTCGGTCCACCGCTCTCCATAGCCTGAAAGTTAAAAATTTTCTATCTCTTGCTGGTTCTCAAATCTCTGTGATGTCCCTTTTCTATGTCCCAAGGCATTTACTCGTGTTGAACTTACATTCGTATGTCTTGAAGCCTGTAAAAGCCTGTTGTCACAAGGGCTCTAGGATATTTACATAACTTCAATCACACGTAGCTACCCTTTAGGCTAATAATTCTATATCACTCAGAACATTTTTCCAACTTTTCACATAAATGTGTGACTGCATTTACTAAGTTCTATAAATAGAATTAATTTGGATGAATGATGGGAGACAAGTTTGAATTAGCAAAATCACCCATTTCAGAGGAATAAAAAAGAGATGTAATTTTCTTTTCTTTTCAAAGGTTAAAAAAGTGTTGACATGCACTGATCATTCTGAATTTAATCTAATGAAAAACTAAACATGGTTTGTAATAAACTTGATGAATGGCATACACAAACATTTGGAAATGTTTGTTTTTTTACATAAAATATAGCTCATATATTGTTTACCCTTTTTATTTGCTTTATTCAGAAACACTACCAATAAAAAGTTCAGCACATCCTTTATCCAATTGTTATAAATTTCAAATTATTAGCATCCCAATAACTGGCTTTTTCAATGTAAAATGTTATACTGTTAAATGACATAAGTGGAATCTGACCTCTTTGGGGCAATAGCCTCTGAAATCTCCATAGGGCTTACCTTCATTCATCTGGATATGGGCACAGTTTCCCCTAGCTTACCTCAACCAGAACACTGAATACCAAGTTCAAATTTTCATCTTCTTCCTCCCCAAATATAATTGCCACTTTGTGGATGGCCTTTATTAGTTTGGCTACAGAATCAAATCATTCTAAGGAGCCCAAATCTTGCTTATGTATTATTTTGCTCCAAGTTACCTATTTGTTCTCTATATGAACCCATGTAAACAGGTCATTGCTAGATTTTGATGCTATGTAGCCACAAGCTCAAGGTCATTCTTTAAAGTGAAATATTACAAAAAGAGTTAAAATTAAGCTTCTCTAGTTCTTAAAAGCCAAGAAGCAATTCTTATAGATTCTATCAAATACAGTGCAGAAAGTTCAAAAGAGACAGCTTTCCTAATTGTATCAGTGACAAATTGTACTACAAAGAATTCCGTACTCACAGTTTCCTTTGGAAAGTGCTTCACTTTTCGGAAAGGTCAAGAACCTGGCAAGATAAAATGTATCCAAAAGAGAGAGGAAGAAGACAAAGAGAGACAATTCTCATGAAATTGTCTAGTCTTCTTCAGATAAAGATGAAAGAAACATTACATATGTAGAAGAGTCAAAAAAGAACCTTGGGGCCGGAATCCCGCCAGCTACAGTCCGCGTTATCTTCAGGAGACAGGTCCACACGTTATCTTCAGGAGACGACAGGTCCAGCCGAAGGAGCTGCTAACTTCCACAGATGCTGGGTGATTCAGCAGTTCAGAGAGACCGTAGCTCCAAAAGTTTCTCAATAAGACTTCATAAAACATAAAAGTCAGGTTTTTAAATGAAAAATTAGAAAGAAAAACACAGTTATAGATGTAAGATAAACCGGCTGTGTTAAAATTCTGTTGTGTTTCTTTGATTAGTCTTAGAATCCATGTCTGAGAATGGTAAATCAGGATGGAACTCTGGATCACCCAATCTTTGGACTCTGCAGAATGACAGGAATTCAGGGCATACATAGGTTCTTGTCCAACCTATCTCTGGGAAATACAACTCAACAACTTCATGAAAACCCAGCTGCAGATTTTTAACAGCCTTTAAATTAACAAGATATCCTTAATTTCTCTGTAGAGCCTTTGCCAAAATAGGAAAATTTTATTCCTGGCTTTATAAATTGGGTTTTTAAAAATCTGATTTAGCTGTACCCTTAATCATTCAAATGGAAGGAATGAAGGAAGTAAGATATATGTGTGTTTATTTGTATTTCATGAAGCAAAAATTAGGATACCTTGTTTGACAAACTAATGAAATCGCAAAATTTTTGAAAATGGGACAGAGTTCTAAAATGTTGGATAAAAGTCATCCTGTTTTATGAATTACTTTTAATGGAGAGAAAGGGAAGCTGAACTTCTTCTCCAAAGGCATAGTTCTTTTTGGCAACTTTACAAAATGAAACAAACAAACAAAAAGAAAATAGTAGGATGGCTTCAGGCCCTCCTACAAAGCAGAGGACTACCCGAGCTAGATATGCTCCCCACACTTCATTCTAGTGTGATTCCAACTTATATACCCCAGCTTCATGTTCCACTAGAGTAGAGCTGGGTTCTACATTTCTGGTTCCCCTCTTCTCTCTCCTTCAACTAAGAGAGCTTTAAATTCTTTTCTTGAAAGTCTAGTATTGCTTTACTTTTCCATATTATTTCATTATATTCAAATATACTGGAGTATTAAAGGCAGGAACACAACTCTTAGAGAATGAATTATATCACATGCACCAAGGAACCTCTGATGGAATTGGGGTGGGGAGAAGACATTCTAAAATCTTAGTATCTAAGAGAGGGGCGCCTGGGTGGCTCAGTCGGTTAAGCATCTGCCTTTGGCTCAGGTCATGATCCCAGAGCCCAGGGGGTCAAGCTCTGTGCTCAGTGGGGAGCTTGCTTCTCCCTCTCCCTCTGCCCCTGCCCCCACCCCCACTCGTGCTCTCTCTCTCTCTCAAATAAATAAGTAAAATCTTTAAAAAGAATCTTTATCTAAGAGATAAGAACCACCATCAATTATCTTAATGTACATATAATTTTTATGTTGACATGATTGATTCACATTAATTTCTAATCTTTAGAAGATTCTGTGAAGCAGGTATTACCATCCCTATTTTTATCTGTGAACAGAGGTAGGGTCTGAGAGGCATCCCATCCCATGGCTTTTGGTTTGTACGTATGCAAACAAAGAGTCAGGTCCCTGTGAGTATCACCATCATGCCACCCTGTTCTTTATCTGTTCTAGCTAAGCTTCTCTTAATTCATCAACATCTCTGGTTGTCCCATTCCAGAATCTTCTCACCAATGGTGCCAACCCTGTGATAACCTTATGACCAAAGAAATAACAGGTCCCCATCAGTAGGATTGGTCACCATGAAATAATAAAATAAAAGTAGGTAAGAACAATAGTCTTTAGAGCAGGGAGCGATGTGGAAGTGCGCAAGAGTCAGGGAAGAGATTTTATGCATCATAACTCAGTGTTCTTTGAGTTTTCAGCCATTTCAGCCAGAAGAGACTCACGGGACAAGCTTCTCTGGCTGCACTCTAGCTGCTAGTCCGGCAGCTGCCTTTGAGGCTCAGCCCCGCCCCATCTTCTGAGTCCTTCTAGGCTGATCAAGTCACTGTAGTCCCCTGAGCACCACCACGTTGGGGCGAGGATCAGGGTGCCCTTGGGGTTGACAGAGGGACATGATGAGAACATCTTAGATCCTAGTGGTTTAACACTTGGAACCCTGACCTTCTTGCTACTTTTATAGTTTTCCAAGAATGCTCATTGGCTCTGACAACATAGAGACTCTGATTCGAATGCAGTGGAGATTTAGAGCCCTCTATCTTTAAAATTATATGTTGCTCTGTAGGTGAGTGAGTGCTGAGCAGCTGCAGACGAAGCTGGAGTGCACCCCCGACTTCATCAGAGAGGAGTCTTACCTTCCCTTTTGCAAGGGCGGGAGTAATTTGCAGGGTTCTTGTATGGGTCAAGGTTATCGGCACTAGGCAGATCTGTGCTTCACATACCCGTTTAATCAGCTCTGTCCAGCTTGCCTGGGGCCTCCCCTCAGTTATCAGATCTTTTCCTGGGCCCAGAAACTCCAAGAGATGCTCTATACCCCAAATTCTGGAGTAACCCCAACTGGCAGCATTTACATTCATATCACGTTTACTGTGGATTTTCTGGAGTTCCACCTTCTCAGCTCATTTACCAACAAGGAAAACTATTAAATTTAACATAAAACAATTTCTTTCCCATGGGATAAAGGTCATTATTATTTTATTATTTTAAAATTTTAAATTTTTGTTTCTCCAGAATTAGTTCTCGTTTTAAAATGTCTCTAATTTTTGTCTCTTAAATGGGTTAGAATATTAGGTAATATAATTCAAAAACATAAAGTGATCTTTTTACAATTAACCATATCGATGTTAATTCTTATCACTTCAGATCCTCTAAAGTTATTTGTGCCTTAACTCTATTCAGAATATATATTATTCAAAAAAAAAAATAGAAGATAGCAGGAGGGGAAGAATGAAGGGGGAAAATCAGAGGGGGAGACAAACCATGAGAAATGATGAGCTCTGAAAAACAAACTGAGGGTTCTAGAGGGGAGGGGGGTGGGAGGATGGGTTAGTCTGCTGATGGGTATTAAAGAGGGCACGTTCTGCCTGGAGCACCGGGTGTTATATACAAACAATGAATCATGGAACACTACATCAAAAACTAATGATGTAATGTGTGGTGATTAACATAACATAGTAATAAAAAAAAATTTTAAGAGAAAAAAAAGAATATATATTATTCAAGTTTGCAATCCTGTCATTAAAAAATAGAACTCTTTTTCTCCCTACTATAATCTTCTCTCAGTCTCTCTTACTTATTTTATTATTTTTTTATTTAGTATCACTGCATTGAATAAGAAAAACCAAAACTCATGACATTTGCTTTATACAATGAACCATGTGATTGAGGCGGAAGGAGAGGTGGGGATAATGGTAAGTACACTGGATTTGAAACTGAACCATCTAATTTAAAGGCTTGATTCCTCCATTTAACAACCAGATGAGCATTAGAAATTTGCTTTAATTTTGTTAAGTATATAACGGGGATAGTAGTGACCCATCCACCTATTTCAGAGAATTGTTATATGGCTCACTTTATATTTCAGTTACAAGTCATACATTTTATTCTGAATCATTAATTTTGAAAATCAGAATGTAAAGGGCAGGGATCTGCTATGGGCTAATTCCTCATAAAGCTAAGGCTGTATCTTGTAAAGAATGATCTGAAATGCATCATTTAAGAATCTCACATAAAATTGCTTGATGTTCCCATCCACTAATAATTCTCTTTGAGTACAGCAATGCTGAAGGAAACTATATAAGTCTAAGTCCTCATAAACCTTATAAAAACAGCAGGTTTGGTGCCAGGGCCCCTCAGGGAAAAAAGTGCCAAGTGCCAGGACTGAACGTATTATCTCCTTCATAGCCATGATTAAACTATGCTTATATTTGAGGGACTAGAGTCCCACAATATCAATGAAAGTTCTACTTAACATCTACATGTATGCCAGTCATAGAAATTTAAGTGGATTATCTGTAACCTGGCTTCATTCCACTATTAAAATTGGCTGTACACGCAACTGCAGATAGACCAGATATCTTGCCTTTGCCCATTATCTCCCCTCCCCTGTGCTTCTCTGGTGAATGTGGGAATAGTCTGAGTTTTTTCTATAACTTAATTTTTTTATCATTGTAATTTGTCAAGAAACATAGACTACCTCTATTCTAAAACTTTACTCCTTGAGCAAACTGTCATTGAGCATTTCTATGGACAAAGAACTCCAACAGTCACTGGGAACAGAGAGGTGAACAAAGCAAGATGCCTATTCTCGAGGAGTTATGAAACAGAGGGCCCACTTTTCACATTACATATATAATAAGAATATGCTAATGGTCCCTGTGTTTACAGTTGGCTGCATGCAAAATGCAACAAGCAAACTGATGTAACATTTGATTTTCTCATGAAAACAATGGTTTCTAACAAAAAAGGTGGAAGAATAGTTTGTTATAAGTCACTTGAACCAGAACATTTGTAAATGCATCACTGAAAGATAAGACATTTTCAAGTCTACAACGGAAGTTCCATTATATCATCTTTTCGCCTTTTTGGAAACAAATTAAAAGATAAGACCACACTTGGATCAATTAGTGTTGTAGGATTCAGAGGAATTTTAGTGAAGAGAATTCCAGAACTATTTTTGAGGTAACTTTGGAGAAAATTAGTACTGCTTTATGGTCTTTCAAAAACTGGCCCAGAGATGAGCCTTCTCATTGCGAATGTCATGTGGGTGTAGGCAAGAGGAAGTGACCTGGGGCATTAGGAGAAATGTGAGGACAGCCAGAGTCTTCAAAACAAAAGGAAATGATTTTCTGATCATCTTACTATCTCTTACTATCAAGAGGACAACACCCTGGTAAGATCTGCTATAAATGTCTACCTTCAGGGTGCAAGAACCAATATTTAGTAGACAACTGGGCTCCTGGGTGGCTCAGTCTGTTAAGCATCTGACTTTGGTTCAGGTCATGATCTTAGGGTCCTGGGATCAAGTCCCACATGGGGCTTCCTGCTCAGCAGGAAGTTTGCTTCTCCCTCTCCCTCTGCCCCTCCCCCCACTCATGCTTTTTTTCTCTCTCTCTCTCTCTCTCAAATAAATAGACATTTGATAAATCTTTTCTAAAGTAAAGAATGAATGAATGAATGAGCAAAAATTACTAGAAATGTCAAAAGTTTAATTGCAAACAATTTTTAAAACTCATTCATCCCAAATTACTTTCTGGATGTATCAGCTCCTGGTTTTACTTGGAGTAAGTACTTCCACTACATAGGAAGAAGCTTTTATTCTTCCCAGCAAAAATTCTATCTTGCCATTATTGGGGATGAAAGAAAGTAAGGTATTCCTTAAAAGCAGTCCACTGGGGCACCTGGGTGGCTCAGTTGTTAAGTGTCTGCCTTTGGCTCAGGTCATGATCCCAGGGTCCTGGGATCAAGCCCCATATTGGGTTCCCTCCTGGGCGGGAAGCCTGCTTCTCCCTCTCCCACTCCCCCTACTTGTGTTCCCTCTCTTGCTATGTCTCTCTCTGTCAAATAAATAAATGAAAACTTAAAAAAAAAAAAGTGGTCCACAGTCTGTCCTTAGTTTGTATCAAGAACTCTTCCTAAATTAAATGGGGGTGAAGATCTAAGGGTAAATAACCAATGTAAAGAAACAGTAAAGTTTCTTCAAGTCTCAGAAAAAATATAATTTCTCTTTGAAATTTTTCTTGACTCACCAAAAATAGTTTCTGCCATGATTTTATGAATTTTGTTATTACTTTTTGTATCGTACTTGCATAGGCTTCTCCCCAGTTCTCCTGTGGAAGCTCTTTTCCAGAACCTATCATTGCCTGATATGTAAAAATTATCGGGCCACAATGTAGTAGGTTGGTTCATAATTGTGGATGATAAATCCACAGATCCACAGAAGTAGCAGGCACAGATTGGAACTATGGAGTCATGGATGTTGCCCAGGATGGGGGATATGGCCAGTGTGGACTCTTCTGAGATTCCAAGTATTGGGGGAAAAGTACATTTTCAGGATAAAGTCTACAGCATCCATGTGTTGGTTTACAAACTCTTCTGGAGCTTCCTAGGTGTAATCTGAAACCAGTCCCCATATTCGGAGGGCAATGAGAGACCCAAAAAGAGGCAGGCCACTCCAGATTGGTAGACGGCAGGTTTAATAAGCAAAGGAAACTTGTATATAAGGTTTGTCTTGGGTGACCACAGGATGGGCGGGTCTTCACACCCAATCGCCAGTCTTAAAATTTTATATAGAGGCATTAACGGGTTTCAGTCGTGTATACTGCCCAGATGCTGTGCGCACCACATCACTATGTCAAGACTGTGTCCTTGGAGAAGCCCCTCAAAGGGGGAAAGGCAAGCAGAACCCACGTTCCAAAGACAGGGGCAGGGGTGTGGACTTCCCACCACCCGGATCCAGCTCATGGGTCAACTGATGTCAACTCTGGTCTCAGATTGTGAGCTTCTGCACATCAGAGAATGGGCCTTATACCAGTATCTTCCAACACTTACACTTGCCTCTGCATATAGTGATACAGTTTAAAAGCTTCTTGAAGGAAGAGATGAACTATTTCAATAGCACTAACAAGAACCTCAGGGATGGCCTATGTTGTAGCTCCTGAGCAGCGAGTCCTCCTCCCCTCTCTCTTTTCTCAAGAATATCAGCACGATATTAGGAATATAGCATGGTGGTTAAGAGCATGGCTTCTGAAGTAAAATAGAATGGGGTTCAAATCACAGCCCAGCCTCTTCCTAAATGTAGACAAATCACTTAACTCTTTTAAGTCACAGTTTTCTCACTATATAATAAGAATGATAATAATACCCATCGCTTGAGATTGTTATCGAGTAACATATACACAGGAGACATTTATTACAATGTCTTATATACAGTCCATGCCCAATAAGGAGAAAATTGTATTATTGTTATTATCAATAAATATAATTGCAGCTGTGAATATAAAAATGTTATTTTATTATTAGAAGCAAAACTGTGATTAATAAATGCATCATAGTTGTTGATAAAAGAAATATATCTAAAATTAAGAAGAGTGAGTTAGCTGTTCCTGTGCCCACCAAGTCAGAAGCCACACATTTCCTTAATCCTATGCATTTACTAAGGGCATGGTTAGAAAGTAATGTATGAATGTCGACACACCGTGAACTTTTTTTTTCTGTTTCCTTTGCTTTTGTTTTTTCTCTCAGCTTGGAATTGTCTGTGGTCAACACACACATACACACACACACACACAGGCTACCTAGTAAAATTCCATTCACAATCTGAAGTAGGGTGGGTTTAATCATAGGTTTTTAAGCAGAGTAATAAAGTGATCAGATCTAAGTTTCAGTAAATAACTCAGCCTCAGTTGGGAGAGCAGCTTGAAGGTAGAAAAGTATGGATGTAAGAGAGATAGTTTTAGCTATATGAAGTTGTAGGGACATTGATAATATCTAGGAAAGGATTATATAATTCAAAAAGTGGAGAGAACAGTTAAGAAAAGTGTGTAACCCTTTCCCCTGCTGGAGATTCATGTGTATCAGTTCTCTAACAATATTGCACTTGGGAAGGTACAGTTAAAATAACTAGTCAGTCAATCAGTGAAGTAATTCTGTTTCTCATTTCTCTGGAAGAACATGAGAAATAGATGCACTACTTAAACCCAGCAACACTACTTGTCTCCCTTTTCCTCTATTCCCTCATTTTCCCTCATTTTCTTCTATCAAGTATATGTTGAAGACTTTCCTTCTCAGGATGTTTCCACCCACAACCTATGGGTTTTCTCTCATTTACCTTCCCTTCTCTATCTAAGATCTTTTTTTTAAAAAATTTTTTTATTGTTATGTTCATCACCATACATTACATCATTAGTTTTCGATGGAGAGTTCCATGATTCATTGTTTGTATATAACACCCAGTGCTCCATGCAGAACATGCCCTCTTTAATACCCACAACCAGGCTGACCCATCCTCCCGCCCCCCTCCCCTCTAGAACCCTCAGTTTGTTTTTCAGAGTCCATCGTCTCTCATGGTTCGTCTACCCCTCCGATTTCCCCCCCTTCATTCTTCCCCTCCTGCTATCTTCTTCTTTTTTTTCTTAACATATATTGCATTATTTGTTTCAGAGGTACAGGTCTGTGATTCAACAGTCTTGCACAATTCACAGCACTCACCATAGCACATACCCTCCCCAGTGTCTATCACCCAGCCACCCCATCCCTCCCACCCCAGCCCCCACTCCAGCAACCCTCAGTTTGTTTCTTGAGATTAAGAATTCCTCATATCAGTGAGGTCATATTCTAAGATCTTTATTAGATAGTATTAGCCTCTTCTTATCAGCCCTTTTCCCTAACTCCTGTCTTTCCATCTGGTATCATAACATTTAGGCATGAGGATGAGGGCATGGCTGTGGTACAGTCATAGAATAATGAGGCTGACAACCATAGGATTTGTGTGGTGGGCTAGGGATGGGGAAAATCTAGCATTTACATTGTAGTAAGCTTTATCATGTCCTAACTGGGGTGTGAGCCCTGGAGAAAATCACCCTTTATGAAGCATATATAAGAAGAGTCAGCAAGAGAAAGAGCCCTCAAACAAAATAGGACAAGAAAAGTAAAGTATCCTCAAAGCCAAGGGAAAAGAGAAGAGTTGTTCAATACTGTTGACCAGCCAGCTGAAACATTCAGAATTCAGTGTGGCCGTATTGGTTTACTCATCTGATGGGGATTTATTGATGTTGTTGCTTAATTCACACAGTATCCTTAATTACATTGAAAACAGATTAAGTTTTTCTATTTATTATGAAAAAAAATACTGGTTCACTGATGGTTATATTGCTTTATTTTTTTAAGGCCAAGTTTTAAATTTTGTTTTTGCATTTACAATATTATTCAATGATCTTCTTGGCCTAAGATTCTTTGCCATAGTCTTTAACTACCACACAATTGCAGCCAATGACTTTGTCAGGTTTCCTCCTCTGTCAATTTTACAGGGGTCTACCCATGGTCTTAGTTTCTTATAGTCACCAATAAAAATGAAGTTGATTTGGTCTTGAGCACAATGGCCTATACTCATTTCACACATTACAGTTGGTCACCAGCACACAAGGATGGCCTTGGGCTCATTATTGACCCAGACATAGGACTCATGTGCAAATGGAGCAGGTGAGTCATAAGAGAACCTGCTGAAATATGTCTATACAGCTATTTATCAATAATGAATACTGGGTGTTATTCACAACTGATAAATTATTGAACACTACCTCTGAAACTAAGTATGTACTGTATGTTGACTAATTGAATTTAAATAAAAAATAATGATTACTTAATTCAGGAATTAAGATTTTCATTTTTCAACTATATCCATTGGTGGTACCATGGAGAGAACTTAGTCTTATGAAGATGATTTTTCAATTACCATCTTACAAACAAATACTTTGACTACATTAAAATGAAATGTTGACCCAGATCATTTCCACAGTATAAATTTATCTTGACTAAGCTGAGTGGCAGAAAGCTTATTTAAAAAAGTCAGATCTAACCATATGTTAGGTTGGATAAAGAGTGAAAGAAACTATTAAATTTAGTGAATTTTGTTTCTTGGTAACCTCTGGAAGACCAGTTTCAGTAAAAGGCTGATGGGAAAAGACAGATCACAGAGAGTTATGAATGAAAAGTCACCAGCAACTATGTAGACTTCCAATAATTAGATCTTACTTGAAGTCCTTGGTCTTATGAAAAAAGATTTTAGCTTGACCCCAATGTTTTTTTATAGCTTCCTTTATTTCTTTATTCCTCAGACTATAGATTATGGGGTTGAAGAAGGGGGGAAAAACTGCGAAGGCCAGAGCAATGACTGTATCCCAAAATGAGTAGGTGGCAGAGAAGCAAAGGTACATGAGGGCCACACTGCCGAAGAAGAGTAGAAAGACAGTGAGATGGGAAATGCATGTGGAAAATGCCTTGCGTCAGCCTTCAGCTGACCGAATACGTAGAATTACAGCCACAATACTAACATAGGACATGAAAATGAGCATCACGGCTGTAATAATCTCCACTGAATGGACAACATCCACTACCTGAATCATGACGATGGCTAGTGGGTCTGTGCAGGCCAAGAGTAGCACAGGGAGGAAGTCAGAAGATATACTCAAGGTGATTTGAGCCACAAAATGGCAGTGTGGAGATCCAGGCAATCTCAGGGAGGGGTGTGATGAAACCACAAACACAGCAACTGAAAGTCAGTTGGGCACACAGCCTAGGGGTCATGATAGTGGGATAATGAAGAGGGCTACAGATGGCCTGGTAGCAGTCAAATGCCATAGCTGTCAAGAGACAAACCTCGCTGATGCCAGTGGAATGGAAGAAATACATCTGCAGGAGACAACCATTTAAGGAAATGCTCTTTTTTTCACTCAGCAGGCTGGTGAACATCTTGGTATGGTCGATGTGGTGTACCAGATCTCCAGGAAAGAAAGGGTGCTGATGAAGAAGCACATGGGAGTGTGGAGGTGAACATTCAGCTGGACCACTGTGATGATGACCAGGTTTCCAAAGACAATGAAAGTGTAAATGAAGAGCAGTGAAACAAACAGGTGACAGAACATTCCCAGGAATAAGGGAAAGCAGAGAAGATGAGCTCCTGAGTGGTGCTTTGATTGGGGCTCTCCATTTTCTAGTTGAAAAAAGGACTTCCAACTCCCAGTGCACTCAACCTTGTAGGAGATGCCTACTATTGGTCAGAGAGTAAATGTGATTACCAAATGCCAACTCTGTGTAGATCCTTGTACTGAGGATGTGGAGGAAGACAAAGGAAGAAGGAAGTAGTCCATACTCCATAGATGTTTACAACTAAAGTTATAGTATGGGAAAATCTCCAGTCAGAAAGCACAGTCAATATTTTAGACCAATGATTCTCTAATTTTTGCATGCTTCAGAACCATATGGAGGGCTGTTAAAACTCAGATTGCTAGTCCCTATCCTGAGAGTTTCTAATTCAGTAGACCTGGGATAAGGCCAAACAATTCGCATGCCTAACACACTTCTAGGCGATTCTAATCCTACTGGTTAGGGGGACCCCATTTAAAAACCATTGTGTTTAGACAAAGAAAGAACTAGACAAGGCAGTAAAGGAACAGCAAGGTGATATTTTTTTCCTGTATTCAGGTCTTACTGATTCCCTAACAACCTCCCCACAATGGTTTCAAAATTCTTTCCTCAAGCTCCCAGTTCCTCATCTGATTCTTGGCATATGTTTTAATTGAATATTATAATGGCAAAGACAAACCATCACTGGTGAATTTCACCCTCTTCCTTCCCTTTCTGTCTCTAACACATCCTCTTTCTCTATCTCCATATATATGTATAATATATATAATATGTATATGTAATAATTATTCAGACAATATTCAGAGGAGACAAATGATAGCAATTTTTACATGTTATTTTTCTTTAAAAAAATGGGCTACTCTACCTTCTCCAGTTCCTGCCCTTCTCCCTCTTCTAGGAAATGGATCTCAGACGTGTTTTGTGCCAGAAGGCTTTGGCCAAACGCCATAATTAATGGAAAGTGACTATGTGAAGCCATAAATGCAGAGCTGCTCCAGTGGGATTGTATGGGGCACTGGGATGGAGAGAGAGGCTGCAGGCTCTGTGGAACACAATATAAACAACACACTGCAGGATATGGTACTGTTAATTTATTCCCTTTTCAGAATCATTTGTTTTATTTTCTTCATTGATTCTCTTTTTTCTGCTATCAAATGTGCATAAATCTTGTCTTGAGAAAAGTACTGAATCTACACAGACGATTTCTCTCCTTTGTACCAACATCATTTTCCCCTAATACAATATATATTTATTGTCTTCATTCCCTCCTCAATCCCTTTGAATCAATGATCTTCTCTCAATGCTCCATATCTCTTTTCTTAAAGTATATCAGTGGCTTTCTGATTAAAAATTCAATGGCCTCCCTCTGTCCTCATTGCCACTAACCTCCAAAGGTCATCACCTGATCCTTGAAAGTCTTTTTTTTTTTTTTTTTTTTGTCTTTTTGACACCACACCTTCCTGGTTTCCCTCATTGGCTATTCTGTCTTCCACCTCCCAAATTCCTATCTTTGTCCTTTGTTTCTAACTCCATATTTTTTTACACAGAATCTTATTTATTCAAGACTCTTTGAGTCTTGAATACTCATCAACTCCTATTGACCTCCTACTCTCATTAACTAATGTGACTCCAGAATTCTTTATTTTGGATCTCTCTCCTGAGCCCCACATTTTCTTCAGAACCCTCCCACTTAGAGGTCTCACCTTGACCCAAACGTGCCATCTCCACCTGTTACAGGCTGAATTCTGTCCTCCCAAAGTTCACATGTTGAAGTTCTAACCCCTGGTACCTCAGAATGTGACTCTTATTTGGAGAAAGGGTCTTTAAGGAGATAATTAAATCAAAATGAGGACACGAGGGTGGACCCTAATCTGATATGACTAGTGAACATCTAAGGAGAGGAAATGTGGACACAGACAGTTTCAGAGGGAGGACCATAGGAACACTCAGGGAGAAGGCAGTCATACTAACCACAGAGAAAAGCCTCAGAAGAAAGCAACTCTGCCCAAATGTGGAACTCAGACTTCTAGCTTCCAGAATTGTAAGAAAATAAATTCCTGTTGTTTAAGGCCTCAGTCTGTGATACTTGGTCACTGCAGCCCCAGCAGGCTATCATACCATCCTCACCCACAGCCACACCACCAGAGTCCCTTGCTAAATTTCTTAATTTTGTTCATCTAGGTACCAACATTACTCATTTTATATCCATTGTGCCCTCATTTCTCAAACCCAATTAAACATCAAGTTCTGCTTAACTTATTTTTTTCTTGTTCTATCATCAGTATCTTTTATTCCCATTGCCTTTACCTGAACTTGATGCCTACTCATAACACTTACACTATTATAACAGGTTTCCAGAGGTCTTACTTCTCCATATAAGCTTCCATTCCCTCAAAGTTTGTCTTGCTAGAACATCAGTTTATATATGTGACCTCCTTCCATGCTCTACTTGAGTTTCACATTCTTACCATTCTCTTCTTCTGAGATGTCTCTGCTTTAAAAAGGTAACAAATTCAAGTCCTCTAGGATGACACTTTCCTAATCACTGGAATAGAAAGTCATACACTCCTTTTGTTTGTCATTCATTAGTGTCTTGCTTTGTGTATTTATTAGAAAGGGCACTTTATTATAGTTTCTTACTTATATTAGCTATGGATGTATGTGTTCACTGATTATGTAATTAAGCCCCATCAAATTCCTACTCCATCTGCTACATCATCTTCCTTTAAGACTGTACAGAAATTTTTTTTTGTTATTTATGCAAAAAACCTACCTTATCTCCTGTTGCTATGGCAAATTTTTAATCACCAATCCAGTTTAGTAAACCTGTAATTATTGCAAACATGTCAGTTTCATTTTCTGGTCTCCAAACATCCTTAAAGGAAATCTCTCTTACCTGAAATATCCTCATCTTCCTTCAAAACTCGGCCGTTTTTTTTAACCTCGCTGAATTGTACATGTGTCTTTTCTAGTTTCAGCAAGCTAATCCCACATGTCTCGAATCACTCTTTCTATTCCTTGTGATCTATCTGTATCTATTGTCTCTCTCTCTATCATCTATATCCATCTATCTACCTATCATCTACCATCTATCAATCATCTATATCAATCTATGTCTATTTACCTATTATCTCTCTCTCTGTATATATATACTTATCGATCATCTATCATCTCTATCTATCATCTATCTATTCCTTTAAAAATATTTTTTTCCTTTTACATATCTGATCTTTCCCATAAGTCTTGATGTCCCCAGTGGTAGTCACCACATCTTCTAACTATGGCCCTCAGGGCAGGGTTCTACAAATTGAACCAAGCTACTAGTTCAAGAAGGTGCTTCTGAGCAGACCTGGACCTAATTCCCTAATCTCCTGAAGAGATGTGGTCAAGTCAAAAAAAGGATAAGGAAGATCTAAACCTGAAAGAAAAACTATTAGACTTTCCCCACTGAACCCTCCTCTATCTTCATCCAAAACCTAGTACTCTTAGATCTAGTGCAAATGTTAATGATGTTTATGCCAAACAGCTAACCAGAAATCTCACTTGATTCCTGAAACATTGATTTATGAAACATTTAAGAAATCAATCACAATGTTCATTTGTGGTTTTAAAGTAATCACTTAAGCCTTGGCCCCATTTCCTGGGAAATTTTAATATTTAAAATTGTTATGCCTTGTACTAACTTGCCCTATAAAATTTTTTTCCTAATTCCTCCTTGCTCAAAATCTTCTCAACAGTTAGTTATTCACAGTATCTGCATGCACCCTAGGGTTATCTGTTCTTATGCAGGTGGATTGTTCCTTCTCTAGATATCTCCAATTCCCCAAAATTAGTTAATTCACTGACCTTGCTGCTATTGGCTTCCAAAGTTGGACAAACATAGATGAAGACTCTCTCTTTCCCTGCCCTGATGTGGCCAACCATCAACTTCCTTCACTCTTCTGCTATGTTCCTACCTTGAGTTCTCCATCTGTACTGTATCTCCTTTACCAGGCAGTGATTTGTAGATATGATGCTCCCTGTAGAGCTCTCTCCCTCCCTCTCATATGCATGTATGTGTGTAGCTTTTTCTGAGTGTAACTAGAATGGGAAGATAGACTCTCTTGGGAATTTTACATAGACTAATTAAGATAAGAAAACAATCATTCCCATAATGGCTTCAATTAGGAAAAACAGTTCAGCCTGGCAGTTAGGAGAACCCCAGTTCTGGGGAACTTCAATCCCAGATAAATGAGATAGCCTGGGAGCCTGAGGCATTGGAATAAATGTATTTTTATAAGCTTCCTTTTTCTGTGGTACTTCTGGTTCGATTGGCTTTTAATTGAATCAAAATGCTGAAAATCCAAGACTCAGATTTGAAGGAAGCTGATACAGCAGAGGGGGGAAATTGGTGGAACAATGAAAAGTGAGATCTGAACTTACATCCTGATTACTTATTTCCAGGCCAGTAAGCCAAACTTAGGAAAACGTAACCTTGCCTTTAAGCCATAAGATATTCCATTCTCTCTGTGAATTTCTCCTTCCCCGTGTTGTGGAATAAGCTCTTCTTTAAAAAGTTCTAGTTTTGTTACTGAAAACAACAATTAGAAACCCAAATCTGAATTTTAGGAAATTACTTTTTTTTTTCCCTTTTAGTATATTTCACATGGGAATTGGCAGCTAAAAACATATTTTCCTAAAAATTGCATGTTCATATTAGAAAGTTCAATGCTAACATTGATGCTAACATTGTACTTCAAAAGATGACTGCTTATTGATTCTTACTTTATAATTAAATGATAATTCATACTTGTATCAGTTAGGAATGTTCTTTGCTTATTTGATCCCAAATTGACAAGTCATTCTCTTGGACTTTTCCTTATGGTTGCACAGTAAATCTCTAAGTACCAGGTATCATTTGCATACTCAGGGCAGAAAACTGTGTGACTGAGAGTCCATCAACAAAAGCTCTCCCAGAAATCCTAGCAAATTGTTGCCCATATCTCGATGGTGAGACCCCCTTAACAAGGTGGGCAAAGAATAATAGGTTTAGCGATGGGTCTTGGGTTAGACAACTGAGCCAACAGTATTGGCTATATCCCTTCTCACTTTAAAATATTGCTCTGAAAATTAATCTGGAATTTGAAATCCTACATAATTTTAAGCATTGTACTTATGAGACTCCGTGAAAGATACTGATTATTACATAGAAACACATTTACTTGGAAACCCACAATGACATTTAATTCTGTATCATCAATTCCAAACTCAGATAATGGTTGCCTTCAAGTAGTATATGATGTCATGTCTAAGAAACTTATATAGTTCCAGTCATTTTAGATTTGTTGAAAAAAACCACTATTTCATAAATTATGTGAAATTGTAATATGAAAGTATATGAAATTTTATAAAACAAAGGGCTCAATGGAAAAACTGTCAACACATAATAAGAGTTAAAGAGAGCAACAGAAAAGAGCTGCTCTGGTTATTAAATATTAATAAATTATTAAATAAATTATTCCAGTGATTCTCAAATAAATGTATTTCTGCATTTATTTTGCTTTGTTTTGTCTGCTTAGGCTGGCAAAGAATACAATGAGTAATATACATTGCATGCGGTAATGTGTTGAAATATAAGCCCTCAGTGTTGCTGGCTGTATAAATTTTTACAATATTTAGAATGGTGATTTGGCATTATCTATTTCATTTTTAAATCCTGAATACTATTGAATATTGCAGCTATATTTCCAGGAAGTAATCTTACAACAATATTGCAATGTGCACACTTTTATGTGGTTTTATACTGTGATCCTGTCTATGATTACAAGTGATTGAAATAAACTCAAATTTGCAGCAGTCGGGATTAAATGAGTAACAGAAGGGACGACCATAATACAAAATATTATGCTGCAGTTATTTTATGTGGAAATCATAGATCTCTGTGCTGTGACTTGGAGAGACATAAACAAATGTATTGTTAACTCGGAAAATGTAACACTAATGGCTGTGATCTGTTTTGTTGAAAAAAAAAAAAGAAAGAAATACATCTAAATGTGGATTTATGTTTATTTATTTTCCTTTATATTCATTCTTCCTCCTATTTTTTCCATATACATCTATTTTGATTTATTTAACTTTAATTCTAAGATATCTTCTGTATGTATGTTTTCTTGGAAAACATGCATTTGTATTTTATCTACATGTACTTCCTGTTTACACCAATTGTATTGAATTGATTTCATTGCATTGCTGTTTTTTTTCAGTCAGCATTATTTTTTAGTTACTTATGTTTCTCTGTGTTCATTAAGTTTATAGTATCTAACACCTATATGATCCTCCAAAGTATTCATTCATCATATTTTAAGTATCTCTTTTTCCCATAATAGGTCACAGATTGCTTCCAACTTCCCAACACCCAAACAACATCTTCACACATGTGGATTTATTAACATGTGTGGAATGCCTTTGGGACATATTCCTAGGAGCAGGATTACTAGAGAGGATACACTTCAGTTTAAGTTCTACCAATTTTTTTTCTGAAGAATGGCTACACCAGTTTACATTCACAGCTCGGTATGTATGTTTCTTTGTCTCTACACCCCCTCCAACACTGAGCCTTCATAAAGAGTTTAAGCATCTCTTTATGTAATTATGGAGCCTTACAATATGAGCCTTATCTTCTTTTAAATTACTTCTCTAGAACAGTTGCTGATTTTCTTCTAAGCTTTTTTTCTATTTTCTTTTTTTGGGGGGGAACTCTTTTTCTTTAAGTATAATGATTTTTCTCACCCAGAATAAATGAAATAAATATGCAATAAGGAATGGCATTATGGCTTCAGACAAAGACACACCAATTTACCTAACAGAGAGGTTTCTAATTAGAGACTATCATAGAGAATTCTTACGAATTTTGTGCTGTGTTTGGACTAACACAAAGCAAATTGCTTATGTACATACAGCAAGCAATAAGAATAAAAAAGGAGATTCTCTACAATGCTTCAATATGTTGTGCATTATTTCTTATTTTCACATGGTTTGAAGAGCTTTTGTATTGAAATTTTATTTATTGAAATTTTTTGAAACTGTATTGAAAAACCTTAAAAGATTTTTAATGCTATGACTTTATTTTCAAGCACCGATCAAGTGCAAGATGACTATAAGCCACAAAAATGATGAAGACAATGTATAGAAAAGAGAATGTAACTTCCAAAGAATGACTCTCTTAAATCTCTTTACCCACATCCTGTCTTCACAGGTTCAGGTCTTTAGCACTTGCTCTGTTTCTAAACGATCAAAAATCCCTTTCATGTGTAAAATTTCTTTCGTGTACACACACACACACACACGCATTCACACACACACACAGCCAGGCAGCATGGTTAAGTAACTACACATCTGATGCAAGAAATCTTTCTGAAAATGATAGAATTATTTAAAAAACTAATTAGCAATACAATCTAAAATACTTAAAACCAAAAGAAGATCTTAAGATTCAGATAATAAGGGGGCGGAGCAAGATGACGGAGGAGTAGGAGACCTAGATTTCGTCTGGTCTCAGGAATTCAGCTGGATGGGGATCAAACCATTCTGAACACCTACAAACTCAACAGGAGATTGAAGAAAAGAATAGCAACAACTCTCTGAACAGAAAAGCTACCACTTTCTAGGACATGCAGAGAAGTGAATCCGAGGCGATATTCGGGAGGATAGACGGCGGGGGAGGGGCCTCCGTCGGCCGCTTCTGGCAAGTGATAGAACCACGGAGCACAAAATCGGAACTTTTAAAAGTCTGCTCCGCTGAGGGACGTCACTCTGGTGGCTAAGCAGGGGGTGGAACCCTCCGGGACAGTGTGGTCTCAGGACCCTCGGGGTCACAGAAGGACCGGGGGTGCCTGAGGGCGGCAGAGCTCCCAGGTATCGGAGCAGGGAAGCTGGCTGCAGAGGCGGAGTCCAGGCGCGGGCTCTCAGCTCGGGGTTGCCATAAACTGTGATCCGCGGCACAGCCGGGCCACTGCTCCTCCAGCAGGGACCCCACAAGCGGCAGATCCGGGGAGACTCACCTTCCTCCCCCGGGAGAAGCCGCGCGGGAGTGCACACAGGGATCTGCTGGGTTTGGAGACTCCACCCGGGGTCGGGGGCCAGAGATAGAAACGCGCAGTCACAGGCCGGTTGAGCACGGAGTGCGGCCGGAGACCGGGGAGACGGGAGTGACTGGCGGCTTTTCTCTGGGGGCTCCCTGAGGAGCGGGGCCTCGAGTTCTCGGCTCCTCCGGGGCGGAGATTGGGAGGCCGCCATTCTCACTCTCGGCCTCCAAAGCCGAAGGGAACGCTTGCAGGGAACAAAAGCCCCGGAGAGCAAACCCGAGCAGATGACTCAGCTGGGAGGGGGCAAGGGCGGGGCACTTCCGCCTCCGGCAGAGACATTTGGAAACCACGGCAACAGGCCCCGCCCCAGAAGATCAGCGAGAACAGCCAGCCAAGACCAAGTTCACTGATCAATGAGAACGGCAGAACTCCAGCGCTAGGGGAATACTGCACATAGAATTCATGGCTTTTTTACCATGATTCTTTAGTCTTTTAAAGTTAATTTTTTTTAACTTCTTTTTTTAATTTTTCTTTTTCCCTTTTTCAGCCAACATCTTATCAATCCTTTTTCTAAAAAATATTTTTGTTTTTCATTTTTACAGTCATATTCTATCCCTTCATAGTAGTTACCCTGATTTTTGACATATATATATGTTCTTCTCTCTTTAAAATTTTGAGATAGTTTCTTCTAACAGATCAAAATATACCCTAAATCTCTAGTGTATGGCTTTGTTCTAGTCTCCTGCCTGATCACATTCTCTCCCTTTTTTTTTCTTTTTTTTTAAATCTTCTTCTTTCTTTTCTCAAACAACTTCTTCTCAATTCCTTTTATAACATTTTTTATAATTTTCATCTTTACAGTCATATTCCATCCCTTCATCATATCAACCCTTATTTTTGTACATATATAAGTTTTTCTTCCTTTAAAATTTTGGGAGGCACTTTCTTCTAACAGACCAAAATACACCCAAAATCTAGTGTGTGGCACTGATCTATGCACCAGCCTGATCATATTTGATCATATTCTGTTTTGTTTTTTTTTGCTTTATTCTGTTTTTGTTTGTTTTTATCTTTTTCTTTTTCTTTTTTTTTCTTTTTCTTTTTCCTTTCTTTCCCTTTCTTTCCCCCAGCTTCAGGTCTTTTCTGATTTGTTTAGAGTATATTTTCTGGTGACGTTGTTACCCTGTTACCATTTTGTTCTCTCATTCACCTATTCTCCTCTGGACAAAATGACAAGATGGAAAAAATCACCTCAACAAAAAGAACAAGAGGTAGTACCAACTGCCAGGGACTTACTCAATACGGACATTAGTACAATGTCAGATCTAGAGTTCAGAATCATGACTTTAAAGATACTAGCTGGGCCTGAAAAAAGCATGGAAGTTATTAGAGAAACCCTTTCTGGAGAAATAAAATAACTAAAATCTAACCAAGTCGAAATCAAAAAGGCTATTAATGAGGTGCAATAAAAAATGGGGGCACTAACTGCTAGGATAAATGAGGCAGAAGAGAGAATCAGTGATAGAGAAGACCAAATGATGAAAAATAAAGAAGCTGAGAAGAGGAGAGATAAACAACTACTGGATCACAAGGGCAGAATTTGAGAGATAAGCAATACCATAAGACGAAACAACATTAGAATAATTGGGATCCCAAAAGAAGAAGAAAGAGAAAGAGGGGCAGAAGGTATATTGGAACAAATTATAGCAGAGAACTTCCCTAATTTGGGGAAGAAAACAGGCATCAAAATCCAGGAGGCACAGAGAACCCCTCTCAAAAAAAAAAAAATAGGTCAACACCCCAACATCTAATAGTAAAACTTACGAGTCTCAGAGACAAAGAGAAAATCCTGAAAGCAGCTCGGGAGAAGAGATAAGTAACCTACAATGGTAGAAACATTAGATTGGCAACAGACCTATCCACAGAGACCTGGCAGGCCAGAAAGGACTGGCATGATGTATTCAGCACACTAAACAAGAAAAATATGCAGCCAAGAATACTATATCCAGCTAGGCTGTCATTGAAAATAGAAGGGGAGATAAAAATCTTCCAGGACAAACAAAAACTAAAGGAATTTGCAAACATGAAACCAGCCCTACAGGAAATCTTGAAAGGGGTCCTCTAAGCAAAGAGAGAGCCTAAAAACAACATAGACCAGAAAGGAACACAGACAGTATACAGTAACAGTCACCTTACAGGCAATATAATGGCACTAAATTCATATCTTTCAATAGTTACCCTGAATGTAAATGGGCTGAAAGCCCCAATCAAAAGACACAGGCTATCAGATTGGATAAAAAAACAAGACCCATCGATATGCTGTCTGCAAGAGACTCATTTTAGACCCAAAGACACCTCCAGATTGAAAGTGAGGGGGAAGAAAACCATCTACCATGCTAATGGACATCAAAAGAGAGCTGAGGTGGCAATCCTTATATCAGACAAATTAGATTTTAAACCAAAGACTGTAATAAGAGATGAGGAAGGATACTATATCCTACTTAAAGGGTCTATCCAACAAGAAGATCTAACAATTGTAAATATCTATGCCCTAACATGGGAGCGGCCAATTATACAAGGCAATTAATAACAAAAGCAAAGAAACACATTGACAACAATACAATAGTAGTGGGGGACTTTAACACCCCCCTCACTGAAATGGACAGATCATCTAAGCAAAAGATCAACAAGGAAATAAAGACTTTAAATGACACACTGGACCAAATGGACTTCACAGACCTATTCAGAACATTCCATCCCAAAGCAATGGAATACACATTCTTCTCTAGTGCCCATGGAACATTCTCCAGAATAGATCACATCCTAGGTCACAAATCAGGTCTCAACTGGTACCAAAAGATTGGGATCATTCCCTGCCTATTTTCAGACCACAATGCTTTGAAACTAGAACTCAATCACAAGAGGAAAGTCAGAAAGAACTCAAATACATGGAGGCTAAAGAGCATCATACTAAAGAATGAATGGGTCAACCAGGAAATTAAAGAAGAATTTAAAAAATTCATGGAAACCAATGAAAATGAAAACACAACTGTTCAAAATCTTTGGGATGCAGCAAAGGCAGTCCTAAGAGGAAACTATATAGCAATACAAGCCTTTCTCAAGAAACAAGAAAGGTCTCAAATACACAACCTAACCCTACACCTAAAGGAGCTAGAGAAAGAACAGCAAATAAAGCCTAAACCCAGCAGGAGAAGGGAAATAATAAAGATCAGAACAGAAATCAATGAAATAGAAACCAAAAGAACAGTAGAACAGATCAATGAAACTAAGAGCTGGTTCTTTGAAAGAATTAACAAGATTGATAAGCCCCTGGCCAGATCTATCAAAAAGAAAAGAGAAATGACCCAAATCAACAAAATCATGACTGAAAGAGGAGAGATCACAACCAACACCAAAGAAATACAAACAATTATAAGAACATATTATGAGCAACTCTATGCCAGCAAATTCAATAACCTGGAAGAAATGGATGCATTCCTAGAGATATATCAACTACCAAAACTGAACCAGGAAGAAATAGAAAACCTGAACAGACCTATAACCACTAAGGAGATTGAAGCAGTCATCAAAAATCTCCCAACAAACAAAAGCCCAGAGCCAGATGACTTCCCAGGGGAATTCTATCAAACATTTCAAGAAGAATTAATACCTATTCTTCAGAAACTGTTCCAAAAAATAGAAATGGAAGGAAAACTTCCAAACTCATTTTATGAGGCCACCATTACCTTGATCCCCAAACCAGACAAAGACCCCATCAAAAACGAGACTTACAGACCAATATCTTTGATGAACATGGATGCAAAAATTCTCACCAAAATACTGGCCAATAGGATCCAACAGTATATTAAAAGGATTATTCACCATGACCAAGTGGGATTTATCCCTGGGCTGCAAGGTTGGTTCAACATCTGCAAATCAATCAACGTGATACAATACATTAACAAAAGAAAGAACAAGAATCATATAATCCTCTCAATAGATGCAGAAAAAGTATTTGACAAAGTACAGCATCCTTTCTTGATCAAAACTCTTCAGAGTATAGGGAGAGAGGGTACCTACCTCAATATCATAAAAGCCATCTACGAAAAACCCACAGCGAATATCATTCTCAATGGGGAATAACTGAGAGCTTTCCCCCTAAGGTCAGGAACGTGGCAGGGATGCCCACTGTCACCACTGCTATTCAACATAGTATTAGAAGTCCTAGCCACAGCAATCAGACAACAAAAAGAAATAAAAGGCATCCGAATTGGCAAAGAAATAGTCAAACTCTCACTGTTTGCAGATGATATGATACTTTATGTGGAAAACCCAAAAGACTCTACCCCAAAACTGCTAGAACTCATACAGGAATTCAGTCAAGGGGCAGGATAGAAAATCAATGCACAGAAATCAGTGGCATTCCTATACACCAACAACAAGACAGAAGAAAGAGAAGTTAAGGAGTTGATCCCATTTACAATTGCACCCAAAACCATAAGATACCTAGGAATAAATCTAACCAAAGAGGCAAAGGATCTGTACTCAGAAAACTATAAAATACTCATGAAAGAAATTGAGGAAGACACAAAGAAATGGAAAAACGTTCCATGCTCATGCATTGGAAGAACAAATATTGTGAAGATATCAATGCAACCTAGAACAATCTACACATTCAACGCAATCCCCATCAAAATACCATCAACTTTTTCACAGAGCTGGAACAAACAATTGTAAAATTTGTATGGAACCAGAAAAGACCCCGAATAGCCAGAGGAATGTTGAAAAAGAAAAGCAAAGCTGGTGGCATCACAATTCTGGACTTCCAGCTCTATTACAAAGCTGTCATCATCAAGAGAGTATGGTACTGGCACAAAAACAGACACATAGATCAATGGAACAGAATAGAGAGCCCAGAAATGGACCCTCAACTCTATGGTCAACTAATCTTTGACAAAGCAGGAAAAAAATGTCCAGTGAAAAAAAGACAGTCTCTTCAACAAATGGTGTTGTGAAAATTGGACAGCCACATGCAGAACAATGAAACTGGACCATTTCCTTACACCACACACAAAAATAGACTCCAAATGGTTGAAAGACCTCAATGTGAGACAGGAGTCCATCAAAATCCTAAAGGAGAATGCAGGCAGCAACCTCTTCGACCTCAGCTGTAGTAACTTCTTCCTAGAAACATCACCAAAGGCAAGGGAAGCAAGGGCAAAAATGAACTATTGGGACTTCATCAAGATAAAAAGCTTTTGCACAGCAAAAGAAACAGTCAACAAAACCAAAGACAACTGACAGAATGGGAGAAGATATTTGCAAATGACATAACAGATAAAGGGCTAGTATCCAAAATCTATAAAGAACTTATCAAACTGAACACCCAAAGAACAAAGAATCCAATCAAGAAATGGGCAGAAGACATGAACAGACATTTTTCCAAAGAAGACATCCAAATGGCCAACAGACACATGAAAAAGTGCTCAATATCGCTCGGCATCAGGGAAATCCAAATCAAAACCTCAATGAGATACCACCTCACGCCAGTCAGAATGGCTAAAATTAACAAGTCAGGAAACGACAGATGTTGGCGGGGATGCGGAGAAAGGGGAACCCTCCTACACTGTTGGTGGGAGTGCAAGCTGGTGCAACCACTCTGGAAAACAGAATGGAGGTTCCTCAAAAAGTTGAAAATAGAGCTACCATACAATCCAGCAGTTGCACTACTGGGCATTTACCCCAAAGATACACATGTAGGGATCCGAAGGGGTACGTGCACCCCGATGTTTATAGCAGCAATGTCCACAATAGGCAAACTGTGGATAGAGCCAAGATGTCCATCAACAGATGAATTGATAAAGAAGATGTGGGATATATATGCAATGGAATATTATGCAGCCATCAAAAGGAATGAGATCTTGCCATTTGCAATGACGTGGATGGAACTGGAGGGTGTTATGCTGAGCGAAATAAGTCAAACAGAGAAAGACATGTATCATATGACCTCAGTGATATGAGGAATTCTTAATCTCAGGAAACAAACTGAGGGTTGCTGGAATGGGGGGTGGGGTGGGAGAGATGGGGTGGCTGGGTGATAGACATTGGGGAGGGTATGTGCTATGGTGAGCACTGTGAATTGTGCAAGACTGTTGAATCACAGATCTGTACCTCTTAAACAAATAATGCAATGTATGTTAAGAAAAAATTTAAAAAAAGAAGAAGAAGAAGATAGCAGGAGGGGAAGAGTGAAGGGGGGGAATCGGAGGGAGAGATGAACCATGAGAGACGATGGACTCTGAAAAACAAACTGAGGGTTCTAGAGGGGAGGGGGCTGAGAGGATGGGTTAGCCTGGTGATGGGTATGAGGAGGGCACGTTCTGCATGGAGCACTGGGTGATATGCACAAACAATGAATCATAGAACACTACATCAAAAACTAATGATGTAATGTATGGTGATTAACATAACAATAAAAAATTTTTTAAAAAAGCAAGATTCAGATAATAAGCACAGTTATTAAATTTCTGCCATCCCAGGCTGGTACAATGTCAGACAAAGCCCATACACAGCAGATATTAAAACAATAATCATTTAGCCTCATACTCATGAGTCTGTTCATCAGCTACAACAAGATGAGTTACGCTGGACTCCTGACTCAAGGCTCTGGTTCTGGACTCCAGATGCCAGGTTTCAGGCAGGTTGGGTTCAGGTCAGCTCCACATGTCTCTCATTCTCTGAATCAGGGACTCTCAGGCACATGGCCTCATGGGTCCAATGATGCAAGGGAAGCAGCTACTGGGAGGAAACCCAACTACAAGGGCACAGATTTGATCTCGGGAACGTCCATGGACATCCCAATTGTCAAATAATGAAAAATGCTGATCCAAAGTTGTGGGGCAGGGAAGTATACACTACCCACCATGAATCCATTCATTGAAAATTTGTGGAGTTATAATTCTGTTGTAGGGATGTGAAGAACCAGGACTAATAACTCAATTTACCACTGAAATTTATCACTCTATTATAGTCCTACTGCAGTTTCAACTTGTCAGTGATAGAACTGACAGCTCCACAGAATAACAAGACTTCTTATTTAATCATATCAGTTGCTATTAAAGTTATGTTGAAAGTGCCACATTCATGCATTACTAGTGCAACCTTTGCAAAAACAATACCTTTACCAATAGCTATAAACATATTTGCACATCTTACTTTAATAAGTCAGTTTCTTGAAATTCATCTTGAAACAAGTTTTTGAAAATGGCAAGAAGTTTATGCAAAAAATGATAATTGCCATATTTATAAGAATGGTTATAGGAAACAGTATAGAGGTTCAAAAGAGAGAAATAATTTGTATATCCAATCAGTGAAATATTTTGCCATATTTAAACTGAATTGGTATAAGTACTTTGTAGAAACATGAATAAATTTTAGCATAGAATTTTGAGTTCTAAAATATTTATTACCAAGTCACATAGTTTTATATTAAAACTACTACACAAATTATATATCTTAGCACTGATATGGTAGGAAAAACAGACAAGTTATTAGATTAATTAAATCATCAGTAAATGTCATTGACTATAAATGTAAATATATGCATTTATTATGTTTTAATATTCTCACACTGATCCTACATAAGATGGTAAGTTCTCATGGGTAGGGATCTGATCTACTCAACTTCTCTTTATAGTAATTAACATAATACTAAATACAGTCTGTGATGCCTGGGTTCATGACAGCATCACATGCAAAGCACACCAGTACATAGATCTCAAAATACCAACAAGGCTGACTAGAAAGAAAACAAAGATAGGGGATCAAGTCTATGGTCTGGGTGCCAGGAACTTTGCTTCTGCTTAATGTCCAATAACTCCCTAAAAGAACTTGGACAAGTCACCTTAGTGTCATGGGGAGTGACGGGTTCTATCAGGTAACTGGGAGCTTTGTAAAGAGATTGTATCAAAAAAGGCAATACCTGTGAGTATTATTAATATTTATACAATTAATCATTTTAAAATAAAAGAATAAATTAAAATCAAACAAACATGGGGTGTCCTGAGTGGCTCAGTCAGTTAAGCCTCTGATTCTTGGTTTCAGCTAGGGTCATGATCTTGGGGTGGTGAGATCAAGTCCGGCATGGGGCTCTGCGTTCAGCAGGAAGTCTGCTTCTCTCCCTCTCTCCCCACTCTGCTCCTCCCCCACTCTCTCTGTCTTTCTATAAATAAATAAATAAATAAATAAATAAATAAATAAATAAATAAATATTAACATCTTTAAAATTAAACAAAATGGGAGATACAAGAAAGAAAACAGTCCACTGACCCTAAAAAACAAGGAGTGGAATTTGTCTGTTGGTCCTCAGAGAACTTTGTCAGTCTACTTACCAGCTCCTGGAGAAGAAATTTGGACTAATTGTGTAATTATTTTAAGTTCTAGAGTTTGTGGGGTCAGTATTTTGTGAAGAAGCTCCATTTGTATAGAGGACTCCTGTCTAAATCACCTACCAGATACATTAAATACCTTTTGAGGGCAAAGGATCTTCTTAATAGCATCTTTTATATCCTTATTTCCCAGGCTATATATTATGGGATTGAAAAAGGGAGCAAGGACAGAGAAGGTTAGAGCGTTGGCAGCATCCCAAAATGGGGTATACGTGGCAGAGAATCTGAGATACATGAGGACCACACTGCCAAAAAATAGCAGGAAAACAGCAATGTGGGCAGCACAGGTGGAGAAGGCCTTTTTACGACCCTCCACTGAAGGAAAGCCCAGGATCACAATGACAATTCTGATGTAAGAAAGAAATAATCAGACCTGTTATCAGAATGGCCAGAGCATGAATCACATCTTGCACTAAGATCACAGAGGCATCCCTACAGGGTAAATGTAATAACGGTGTGAAATCACAGAAGATCTGGTGGATTTGGTTGGGGCCACAGAAAGGCAGGGTAGAAATCCACACAATCTCAGGTAGAAGGATGAGAAAACCAAAGACACAAGAGCCTGCAGAGAGCTGAGCGCATAGTTGGGGGGTCATGATGGTCGGGTAGCGGAGTGGGTTACAGTTGGTGAGGTACCTGTCCATGGCCATGACAGTCAGCAAGGCTCCTTCAGTGTTTCCAAGTGAATGGAAGAAGTACATCTGCAAGAGGCAGCCAATAAAAGAGATGGTCTTCTTCTCACTGATGAGGTTGGAGAGCATCTTAGGGATGGTGGCTGTGGTGTACCAGATCTCCAGGAAGGAGAAGATGCTGATGAAATTGTACATGGGATTGTAGAGATGGGTGTCCAGTCTCACAGCAAAGAAGATCAACAGGTTCTTAATCACAATAAAGTTGTAGATGAAAAGTAAAGGAAAAAAGTATAGGAAGCCACCATCCTGGAGCTGGGGGAAGCCAGTAAAGAGAAATTCAGTCACTGCAGATAGATTTGCACTCTCCATATCCCCAGAAGAGCTACCTGTGAGTGAGGGAGAGGTTATACCCAACTAACAGAGAAGGAAATCAATGCAGTGTAAACATAAATATTATTTTGGTTACCTGGTGTTTTGTGTTTTGACATTTCCCAGGTTCAAAATAGCCAGTGACTTGCCTGTATCTGTAATCTTTTTATTTGGGAGACAGTATTAATGATTAATAGCATAAGACCCAATCAAACATACTAAGCCTGAATTCTCATCCTGCTACCTGTTATTTGGATGATAATGGACCAGTTATGTAATCTCTCTGAGACTCAGCATCTTCTTCTATAGTTGAAAACATATTAGTCCGATCAGAGTTGTGAGTATTAAATGAATTAATGTCTCAAAGTCCCTGGCATTAATGCTCAATATCTGTTATCATTTCCTTCCTAGATCAGGTTTCTGAAAGAGTAATATTAACAACATCTTGTTCAGATTTGTTCTCTCTTCAACCATTTGCTGTGTGAAATGTTTCTTTACTGCCACTTACAGAAGCCATTCTGTCCTATGTGTCAGTGACATAATAACTGAAAAACAATGTAAAGTTTCCATTATTATATTATGACCATACTTTTGCACCAGAAATTCCTGATCACTGGGGCGCCTGGGTGGCTCAGTCGTTAAGCGTCTGCCTTCGGCTCAGGTCATCTTCCCAAGTCCTGGGATGGAGCCCCGCATTGGGCTCCCTGCTCAGCGGGAAGCCTGCTTCTCCCTCTCGCACTGCCCCTGCTTGTGTTCCCTCTCTTGCTGTCTCTCTCTCTCTCTGTCAAATAAATAAATAAAATCTTGGGGTGCCTGGGTGGCTCAGTCGTTAAGCTCTGCCTTCGGCTCAGGTCATGATCTCAGGGTCCTGGGATCGAGCCCCGCATCGGGCTCCCTGCTCCATGGGAGCCTGCTTCTCCCTCTCCCAGTCCCCCTGCTTGTGTTCCCTCTCTCGCTCTCTCTCTCTGTCAAATAAATAAATAAAATCTTAAAAAAAAAAAAAAAAAAAGAAATTCCTGATCACTGCTACTTGAAGATTTTCTCCCACGGCTCTCATGAAACTCCACTCCAGGTTTGCCCTGTTTTATATGGAAGCTTCCTCCCAGGTGTGTGTTATATCATTGTTTCCTTATTTTATGTGTTATGGACCCATCTTCTCTACCCATTTGGTACATGGCTATATATTGCAAGTTCCTGCAGTGGCCCCTAAAATCATGTCCTTTTGCACTGTCTGTTGATAAGCAACGCATAGTTATCAAACCTCTGTCTCCAGCACAGGTGTGTTTCCTGGACTTTAGACCCACAGATCCTGATCCCCACCTGCCCCTCTCTCCTGCTCTGCTATGGCAGTTTTCAGAGCTCACCGCCATTTCCCTGGGATGGCTTTGTGAATATCAACCCTTGTCTTGGAAGGCCTTTGGACACACTCTTCTTCACTGGGATATTCCTGGGCTTCCTTCAGGTTTCAGCTCAGCCACTGCATCCTGTCAGAAGCCTCACGACTGTTGCTGTTCTCTCATCTCCTTTCTGACATTCACACATGCGTACATGTGCTCACACATATGCACACATGTGCATACATGCACACACACACACCCATACACACACATCTGAGCTTTCTCATCTATGTGTCCTCCACAGGGCCTCTACCATAAACCTTACCATTTTTCATTGTAATTCTTTCTGTTTAATTTCACTACATGGTGATCTTCGATCAGGGTGGGATCAGCTTTTTGTCTTTCATACCTCCTAGCATGTCGTAAGCACTTGAAAGTAGCTTCTTTTATAATGAATAGGTTTGAAGCAGACTACAAACATCATTAAAAGCAGAAAAATCCAGAAACAAGGCAGGTGGGAAGGAAAGTATAAGCATTCATATCTTAGACCATCATATGGTCTAAATAACTGGGTATAATTTCTGATTGAAAATATGCAGAACCCAGAGCTCCAAAGATAGAACTTTCTCAGAAGCCTTAGGACAGTGCCCAAATTCAAGCCTCCCCAAATCTTCACGGAGTCTTCAGGTTGTGTTTCATCCCAAGTATAGGAAATGGATGCTTTCTCCCCAGACTCCAGTGACCCTAAACTCACCTCTGCCAAATGGGTCTTTCCCTGGGTCTCTGCATTTCCAAATGTCCTTTCACCCTCTCTGGAAGGGTTGTTATAGACATCCTACAGAACACACGAGAGGGGAAATGAGCTCCACTGAGGCTTTATCTCCTGCTAATAAGTAGAAAGCAATCTTTTCTCTCATGGGGTCAATTATCAGAATACTTCTGCACTTTCTTCTCATTAGATCCCCAGGTCAAAGGGGAGTCAATGCTCCAAGGAAGACTCACAGATCCTGGTGACCATTGTTACCACCTTTTCCTTATTCTCATTATGATTTAACCAGTCTCCATCTTGGTATGGAATGGGAGGGTTCCATACAAAGAACAGCTTTGGTAGGACCCCATCCTTAAAAAAAACACAAGAAATAGGACAGTGTTGAAGGTGATTTGTTGGCATGTTAAGTATTGTGAATAAATTAGTGAAGAAAAAATAGAACAATTTCTGTGAAAACATGTCATTTGGAAAAATGAGCCAGTACTAAAGAAGACAGTGGAAGAATGTCCACTTTTTCCTCCCAACAACATACATGGGGCTCTCCTTCAAATTATTCCCATTGATTCTGATGAACTCTTTAAATTTCCTATTTTTCTTGACAAAATATATGAAAGATTGGTGTATAGTTCTTGTATACCATTTTATTTACAGTTTGTTGCAAATGTTGTAAAATACAACAAATACATATTAACTTTTTTTCTATTCATCATTAGAAGTTTCTTGATACAGTAGTATAACAATGGGCTCATGTCCTTCATTGTGAATGTGATTAGTGAACGTGGCTCAAAGGTATGCAGTGTTAGGAAGAAGGAAGTTGGTGACATCTTAGAATACATCACAAAAACAAATTCATATTAATTACCATTGCATAAGATACATTTATTTTTAACCGCTGAAAATAATCAGGGAAGATCTTTTTCCTTCGTGTTTCTCTCTCAAGTGTAGTACTACTACAGAAATTTATTGCTAAAAAATATTTTATATGCTCCCCTGAATATACAATTTCATCTAGATTATCTATTTTCCCCCCATAGAAACTAATCTGTTTTTAGTATCAGCAACATTTGGCAACTTTACTTTTCAGATATAATCTGTGGTTCCTCTGTTCACTGTTTCCAGAAATAAAATTATTTCTATGACAAAATGCATAAATTAACAAGAAATGAGAGTGACTTAATTTGCTTTAGGAAAAAGAAATGCTTCATTAGTCTGAATTTGTCCTCATCCAGGTGTTAGGAAGTCTAGAGAGTGAAAGGGTTGAATGACAATAGTGCCCCCTTCTTAATAATGTGCCCTTGTTAGCAGACCTGCCTCCTCTGTCAGCATGAATCTTAAGAGTTGCCCCAGTGGAACTGAAGTGAGTTTCTTGTTGGCAGATGGGCACCAGTGGCAGCAATACAGAAGGACATATTTGCACAGTCTCTTTATTCTCTAATTCCAACAAGTTTGTTGCTTTCAGAAGCAAGAAAAAATTTCTTCTCCCCACTCTTGTTTTAAATGCACCACAAGAAAAGTATAAACAGTTGAACTATATCAAACCCTTTGTGACACTTGGAGAAATCAGTACACTTTTAGATTAACAGAATCATTTCTAAATCTTTTGGGAAGTTATATAATACTTAACTGACAATAACGAGTGTTGGCACGTGGGAGCATATCTCAAATGCATTACACGTACTCCACGGTCTTTCTGTGGATTCTCCTGCTCCCCTGGTGCATTTGTCTTTCCAACACCTGCTGCTGCAGACTTAGGAATGCTGACACAACCATGTGAATTCTGGTTGCCCACAGAGCAGGAAAACACATTTTCTGGCAAGGGTACCATGAAGCCATGAGGTGCACGCCTTAGTCAAGTATAGATTTTGTTGGATAGTTTTTTGTTTCCTTATCTACTTTTGTTTGCTTTCTTTATTTTTGATGACTATGACTCATGTTCAAAATCACTGGGTACAGCGTGGGATGCCGTGTAGGACTGAAGTTTGTTCATTGTATCCAAAGCCTCCTCTCCTGTATCAGCAGCCCTTTAATTTTAATTGTTTCTGTGATAGGACTCAGAATTCTTATGGCAAATATGGGTGTAGACCAAGTCTATTAGAGGTAGTCACTAATGTGCACTTTTTCTCTGTAGATGGTGGCATCCTGAACTCAGACTTTTGAAGCAAACGTGTCCCAACTTTACTTGGCATGCCATTATTACGGTAGTAATAATTTAGTCTTACTAAATGTATATGCTTATTATTCTAATGGAGAGTGAATTACATAACTAAAAATAAAAGTATAATTTACTTCCTTAAGTATTATTTTTGCTTTTTATATGATATCTGCTTTCCGACAAACCTTATCAGGTAATCCATGATCTGTCATGAAATAGAAAACTTTCCCGAGATCTATCACCTGAAGCACATGGCCAGCTTCTGAAGGGGTAAGTGAGTTTTCTTTTAATTACAACTCTTCAGAAGAAAGCAAGCAAAGCCTTCAACCCCATGATAAAATTCTTGACCGTATATACATCAGGTGTTATAGCTATGACAGAGAGTACAAATGTGTTTTCCTAGATATAAGGGAAAGTAATCAGGAGAACAGACAGAAAGTTCAGTGTGACAAGAAATAGGTATAGAGTAGTTTCATTTTTTAATCTGTTAGAGAAACATTAAAACAGTCGAAGGGGACATGCAGCTCAAAATTAACCTCTAGATGTGTTCAACTCTTTCCAAAGATGGAAGAGTTTTCTAATTGCATTTTTCATGTCCTTGTTTCTCAGACTATAAATGATGGGATTGAAGAATGGGGGCAAGGATAGTAAACATCAGTGCAATAGCTGTGTCCAAAACTGGGGGATAGATGGCATTGAAATGCAAGTACATGAGGGACACAGTGCCAAAGAAAATCAGGAAGACAGTGAGATGGCCGACACAGGTAGAAAGGTCTTGTGCCAACCCTCAGCAGAGGGTATCCTCAAGATCACAGTGACAATTCTGATATAGAACAGGGCAATGATTAGGACGGTAGTGATGATGGCCACAGCATGGATCACATCTTCAACCAGAATCATGAACATATCAATACAGGCCAGCCTCAGCATGAGGACCAGTTCACAGAAGTTCTGATGGATTTGGTTGGGCCCACAGAAGGGCAATGTGGAAATCATTACAATCTCAAGAAGCAGGATGAAGAAGCTGAAGACACAGAGAGCTGAGCACACAGCCACAGGGTCATGATCATTTGGTAGTAGAGAGGGTTGCAGATGGCAACGTACCTGTCAATGGCCATGGTGATCAACAAGATCCCCTCCAAATTTCCAAGTGAATGGAAGAAGTACATCTGCAAGAGGCAGCCAGTAATGGAGATGGTCTTCTTCTCACTGATGAGGTTGGAGAGCATCTTGGGAATGCTGGCTGTGGTGTAGAAGGAGAAGATGCTGATGAAATTGTACACGGGATTGTGGAGACATGCATCCAGCCTCACAGCAAATAAAATCAATATATTCCCAATGACAATAAAGATGTAGATGAAGAGTAAGGGAAAGAAGAACAGGAGGCCACCATCCTGAAGCTGGGGGAAGCCAGTGAAGATAAATTCCATCACTGCTGACACGTTTGCACTCTCCATATGCTCAGCAGAGCTCCCTGTGAATGAAGGAGAGGGCACACACCAGCTCACAAGAAGGTGGAGAAGAAAGGATGGTGTACAGCTAAATAACTCAAATGAATAAAGAAATAATTTGAAGGTTTTATTTTTCCTAATGTCACACTCTTGTGCATATTGACTAGTATTTGACATGCTTTCTCACTCCTTCACAATCACAATCACAGAAACAGGTGTCTCTAAATGTTTTTAATGGTGCAATTAACCTGTAATATAACTATTTGCATTTGTAAGTTGCACACACTTACTGTATTGTGATTTAATAATTCAAAATATATGCATATATTATAATATTAAATTTTAGAAGTAAGGGGCACGAATAAAAAGAAACACACTAGAAGTTGTATTATTTTTTTCTTTCCATCCCATTGGACCATCTTGCACATTCCTCTTTGGAGATTTCTGTTCTAGGGGATTAGAAAGTAGGCCTGGAGTCTACCCTGAAACCCCAATTGAGCCTCTTACTATCTACGTGTCTTTGGGCAAATTACTTAATCTTTTAGGCTCAAGTACTCGTTTGCAAAAATGAGATTAAAAATAGTGCCTATCTAATAGGGAATCTGAAGATTAAGTAAATATCTGCACAGGACTTAATCATTGCCCAACAGGCAACTTCTTGAAAGGGTGGTAAAACCCAACTCCCTGCGCCTCTCATGTTCCTACAACACTGGTGTTTACTCTCTCCCCCACTTCTGCACTGAAGCTCTTCCCACCAAGCTTCGCGAAGCCCTGTCTGCCCATGCTACTGGAGACTCTGCTGTCCTCTGGCACTGGACACAATTCATCACTGTTACCTGAGGCTTTCCTCCTCCACTTCTGGGATTCCATCCCTAAGAGTAAGAGGCATGAATAAAAATAAACATAATAGGAGTTACAGTATATATTCCCAGTGGCTCTCAGAGGTGGTTCTGGCTTGGGCCTTTTCTTTTGTTCCAGTTAGTTGTATTCATTCTACCATCCTTACTCTTACTTCTCCTCGTCTCTCTCTTATTAACATGGCTGCTTTTCTTAAACTCTTCCCCAGGTGCTCATTTCCCTCAGGCTCTCTGCTCTCAATAGCTCTATTTGCTCATCCAGTCTGCTCTCGATAATTCTATTGCTCCTGTGCTGATCTCATCCACTTACAAGATCTCAACTATTACAACTTACAGATGTTTTTCCCCAGTGGGTTCATGAGCTCCAAACCCACACATCTGACCCAGAACTCGCTCCAGCTTCCCCTTCTAGCATCAATGCTGCTCCCCTAGAGTCTCCTCGTGCACACTGCTTTGTGGGATCACCATAGGCTCCTGAGTCTACCATGTCTTCTGACTGTGGTGTAGCCACCACTCCTCACTCTGCCCCCTCTCCTGACACAAAAGCAATTATGTAATCCTGGTCAAAAGTCTGCATGTCAGAAACAGATCCTCTCCACTGCTTATAAACCCCCTGGCCTATCTCAAGTTATTTCACCTTTCTATGTCTTTAATTCCTCTTTTGTAAGATGAAGAAAATATTAATACTGGCACGTAAGGCTTCAAGAATAGCTAGACACTTTTAATAACAATAACAGCACTGTATAGTATGCTGGGCTATTGAGTCACTTACTGAGGCAAGCACTGCCCCAAGCACAAGCTATATTTCTTACTAATGCTCTAGTGAGGTAAGATTATCCCCATTTTACAGATGAGAAGACTTGGGCACAGACAGATGAAACACTGCCCAGGGATTCTCAGCTGAACTCAGAATATAAATCCGTGCACTGCATCTCTAGTGACACGCTCCAACCCAGACACTTGACCGCCCCTACCAATATGTGTAAACATAATTTCAGTGCTTTAAAGTAGTGCCAGGAATGTAGTAAACACTCCAGAATATTGGGCACTATTACACTGGGGTTTCTGTAGTGTATGTATCATGTTTCAAAATAATTATCAACTACCTGTTTTTCGTTCTCTAGGCCAGGCTCTTCCTTCAGGGCAGTAAGCTAGAACAGGGTTGGCATGTAAAAAATGGTTGGTGTCAAATAAATTAACTTGGAGCCAAGCTACTGGGTGAAATTATAATTTAGCCCACGAGACAGCCTTGGACAAGTGAACAAAGAAAATTAGGGACTGTTTGGAAAGGGAAGTATGACAATTTACTTTGAGTGACAGTCCTAATCAAGTCCGGAAAAAATCACCTCTCAAAAGATGGCATCATAATGGAGTATTCTGTTTCATATATACCTGTGCCTGGCATAGTCTCCCCCTACACTTGCTGTTGCACCCCACCAACATTTGAAGCTTCTGAGTCCCCAGGTTATGACGTTCTTATTTGCATGGGGAGTGAATTCTTTCTCAAGACAGCCTTCTGAACTCACTTCTACCAAAAACCACAGGGGCTCCCCTGTCTGGGTCTCTGCATCCTTGATATTCCTCCAACCCTCCAAAATGGGACTTAGAACTATTTTCACAGGCATCCCAGCGAATAGCAGGAAGGGGAAGTGGGTGTCATAGGGGATTCCTGACCTGCACCACAGTGGAGAGCATCACTTTCGCTCGTGGGGTTAATTAGCAGAAAGATCCCCACCATATTCTTCTCTCATTAGATTTTAGGATCAAAGTTGTCATCAAGTATTTTTTCCTGATTGTACTTATCACTCTGAACATGGCAAACTACTTTCTCCAGCATGATGGCTATTGCCCCAGGTATGAGTGTCTATCAGGGAGTCATGCAAAGAGCACTTTTGTGTTGGTCCTGCTCTTCTCACATGAAGACACACATGTGGAAAGTCTTGAAGGAATATACTGACACCAGAAAAAAAACTTGAAAAAAATATTTAATAGAAAATAAGATCATTTCATAACAGACATGTCATTGGGGTTTTGTGCCAATATTGAAGTGAGGGGACAATGTCATTTTTTTCTCATGCCACAAATGCATGTGGATCTCTCTTACCCTGAACAATTCACATTGGTCCTGCTCACCTCTCTATTGACAGTCAATATCTCACCTTTTTTCACAGGATTATTCTGTACTCTATGTGCTCAATCCACTGCTTTGTGCTCTGTGGAAAACCCAAAGTTCTCCTCCTCCTCATCATCATCATCATCTTCCTCCTCCTTCACCTCATCTTCCTCTTCCTCCTCCTCTCCCTTCTTCTCTATAATCTAGTTGCTTTTGTTATAGAATCTTCTTGAAAATAAGTATCAGATTTTGGATGGGAAAACATGCTTTCTTTCTCTCTTGAGTTTTGTCTAACATTTATTCCTGTGACTTGGTGGCCTATTTTCCTTGTCTAACTTCTTATAATACTTTCCCTTGAAATTCAAAAATAATAATAAGCCATGAGAATAAAAGTTACAGCATAGGGAATATAGTCAGTGATGTTGTAATAGTGTTGTGTGGTGACAGATGGTGTCTACATTTGTGGGGAGCACAGCATGACATATAGAGAAGTTGAATCACTATATTGTACACCTGAAACTAATGTAATGTTGTGTGTCAACTATACGCAAGTTAAAGAAAAACATCACATGAGGGACCTGAAAAAATTTTAATTGGTAAAATTGTATTTCTGATGATTTAGCATAGTGTGAACCAGTCTATTTCATTTTTAACAAATTTATTGAGATATAATTTGTATACAAAGAACATATGTAATGTATACAATGTGATGAGTGTGAACATACACAAACACCATATATAATCACCACAGTAAAGTAATAAATGTATCCAACACCTCCCAGAGTAGCTTCATGTTTAAGGTCGCAACGCTTGTATGTAGTACAGTAAAATATGAACCTTAACCTCTTCTACAGATCTTACACTCTTTTTTTTTTTAAAGATTTTATTTATTTATTTGTGAGAGAGAGAATGAGAGAGAGCACATGAGAGGGGGGAGGGTCAGAGGGAGAAGCAGACTCCCTGCCGAGCAGGGAGCCCGATGCGGGACTCGATCCAGGGACTCCAGGATCACGACCTGAGCCGAAGGCAGTCGCTTAACCAACTGAGCCACCCAGGCGCCCCAGATCTTACACTCTTAACCACTCTATTTTATAATCTGTAGTTATTTCTAATGCCTTTGGAATAATAATAATAATACTTACATAGTAACAATAAAATTGATGTTTATAAGATCTATTTTAATGGCTTAAACATTATATTTCCTTTCTATTATCTATCCATCTATGCAAGTCTAAACAGGTAGTCCGTGATATATTAAATGTGTATAAATAGAATAAACATGTGAACTGGAATAAATAGAAACTATCAGTGTGACAATGAATGAGTTATATGTTAATTTTATGGTTTAGTATGTCAGGGTAACATCCAAAGTGAGAGGTGCTAAGAGCTAGCTAACATCAACTTGCAGATGCATTAAACACTTTCTGAAGGCAAAGAAGTTTATTTTTTTAAGATTTTATCTATTTATTTGAGAGAAAGAGAGAGAGCATGGGTTGGGGTGGGCGGCAGAGGGAAAGGGAGAAACAGACTCCCCACTGAGCAGGAAGCCTGATGTGGAGCTTGATCCCAGGATCCTGGGATCATGACCTGAGCCAAAGAGCCAAAGGCACATGCTTCACTGACTGAGCCACCCAGGCAACCCAGGACAGAGAAGCTTCTTAATTGCAATCTTCATATCCTTGTTTCTCAAGCTATAGATGATAGGGTTGAAAAGGGGAGCAAGAACAGCAAACATCAGTGCAATAACTGTGTCCAAAATTGGTGGGAAAGTGGCAGCAAATCGCAGGTACATGAGGGACACACTGCCATAGAACATCAGAAAGACACCAAGATGAGATGCACAGGTGGAAAAGGCCTTCTGGCGGCCTTCAACAGAAGGGATCCTCAAGATCACAGTGATGATTCTGATATAAGAGAGAGCAATAATCAGGACAGAGAAGATGATGGCCACAGCATGGATCACATCCTCAATCAGAATCACGGATGTGTCTGTACAGGCCAAGTGCAGCACAGGCTCAAAGTCACAGAATATCTGATGGATTTGGTTGGGCCCACAGAAGGGCAGTGTGGAAATCCATGCAATCTCTGGGAGCAACACAAGAAAGCCAAAGATGCAAGAGCCTGCAGAGAGCTGAGCACACAGCTGGGGGGTCATAATGGTAGGGTAGCGGAGTGGGTTGCAGATGGCAACGTACCTGTCAATGGCCATGGTGGTCAACAAGATCCCCTCCGAATTTCCAAGTGAATGGAAGAAGTACATCTGCAAGAGGCAGCCAGTAATGGAGATAGTCTTCTTCTCACTGATGAGATTGGAGAGCATCTTGGGAATGGTGGCTGTGGTGTACCAGATCTCCAGGAAGGAGAAGATACTGATGAAATTGTACATGGGATTGTGGAGACGGGTGTCCATCCTGACTGCAAAAAATATAGTGAGATTCCCGATAACAATGAATGTGTAGATGATGAATAAAGGAATGAAGAGGAGGAGGCTACCATCTTCAAACTGGGGGAATCCAGAGAAGAGAAACTCTGTCACCATAGAAGTTTGGTTAGTTCTTACCATGATCTCAGTGGCCTTAAATGTTATGGGTAGAAAGACACAGCTCACTCCCTAGATGAAATATAAAGAGTTAGATCTCTTGGCTCATATAAGAGTAAAAGGAAGAAATGCTTTAGGTAGATGATTTACTCCATCATTCCTGGATTAATTAAGCAGATATCCATTTAGTTTCTATTATGTGCCAAGTACAACTGTAGGCTTGTTAAATTCAGTACTGAAGAAAGCACTCTGTTTTCATGGAGATTATATTTCAACGAAGGAGGCAAATAATAATAAACAAGGTATTAATAATGTCACATTTATAAGTTATGCTAGCTAAAATAAAGTAGAATATTAAGGGTACTAATAGGAATCACCTTTTATAAGAATTCCCCCAAATCATTGTGAATCACATACCAGATAAATTCTCTAATGTTTCCTGACTATGGATTAGACAATCAAAACTTTTAGTTATTTTCTTCTCTATATAGTTATTGTAAAGTTATATTCTGCACTTTCTGAAAAATCTCCAATTTTAAATATTCTCCTCCTTTTTCAGACCACGGAGGAGCTCTGAGTGTGGTTAGAGAAGAGGATAATGTTTTTAGGCAAATATATCAAGGTGAAGCTATGGTAGGAAACTATTCCCAGCGGCAGAAAAGATAAAGCTAGTGGAAACTGGCCAGCACAGAGGGAAAAGAGGTGGGAGAGACTGAGCTTTAGAGGATTATGGAAGAACAAAGAAGGCCCAGTGGGTGAACTGGGAGTTCTCTCTTTAGAACCTAGTTCTTGAAATCTTTCAATCAGTCTTCTAAATGTCAGTCCATCAGAGATATTGAAAAGAAGCAGAGAGTCTTATGGAGATAGCTAAGTCTCCCTGTGCAGATCATTTATACCTTAAAAAAGACCATCAAGGAATGAAAAAGTGAGGGCCAAAATGTGAGAGTCCAGCACAATTTAGATCCCTTGAAAGTGGCATGAAGCATGAAGAGGTCTCTAAAGGTAGTACAAGGAAACTCATCAGGTGCACCTGGGACTATTCCCCTGGCAATTCAGAAACCTGGTCTAACGGAGATAGAAAAATCAGTCAAAGAGAAATGTTGAGGACACCAAGGAATTTGAAATATAAGTTCTCTTTTGAGATAATGTAGAGCCATTTAAAAATGAGCTCCTCATATGATTAAATTAGAACAGTTGATTATGCCGTATGCCAATATTCCCCTGGGTAGGCAGCCAAATATTTCCCTTGAGCTGATACTATTTGAAAAAATTACTTATAAGCAGAATCAATGTAAGCTTACAACTTTATTGAAGAATGGCATTTGAAATTCCAAATTAACATGAGGCATTTAAAACATAGATAGAACCAAAGAAAAAAAATTTGGCTCATTCAGAGATTTTTTTCAGAGATCTCATTACAAAACTGAATACATATTTTGAAAAAGATCTTTTAGGAACTGCTTTATATGGACTAAATTTGACAAATATCAGTTCAGCAGCTTGTAGAAAACTAAGTGCCCACAGAGAATTAGGAAATGTTGATTATTACATGTATACATGTAAATCCCTCAGGTTTTCATAAATAAGATTATTGTAAGGGTTGTTCTACAGATATCAATTCTCATTAATTTTTCTACTGGTTATAGAACATCTAGTACATAAATATGCATATATAAGAATGTGTACATTATACATTATGTATAATAGATAGATTCATTCAATGCAATCTCAGTTAAAATCCAGGTAGAGTGTTTTCTTAGATATTAAGAAGCTAATTTTAAATTTTTATGAAAAGACAAGGGACTAGGCAAAACATCTTGAAAAAAAGAGAACAAATTTAGAGGACAGAACTGCTGATATACATTTCCAGACTCACTATAACGCTAAAAAAAATCAAGATAGTGTAGTATTGTCAAAAGAATAGATACATAGATGGGCGCCTGGGTGGCTCAGTTGGTTAAGCGACTGCCTTCGGCTCAGGTCATGATCCTGGAGTCCTGGGATCGAGTCCCGCATCGGACTCCCCACTCGGCGGGGAGTCTGCTTCCCCCTCTGACCCTCCCCCCTCTCATGCTCTCTCTGTCTCATTCTTTCTCTCTCAAATAAGTAAATAAAATCTTAAAAAAAAAAAAAAAGAATAGACACATAGATCAATGGAACCAAATAGAGTACAAAAATAGACACTTATATTTATGGCCAAGCCATTCAACAGAGAGAAGAAAGTATTTCTGGCAAATGGCACTGGGAAAACTGGAAACAAATGGGCTAAAAAAATCTTGCATCATACACGAGAATTAACACAAAATGGATCATAGACCTAAATGTAAAACCAAAAACAATTATCTCCCAGAAACTAGAAGAGAACATCTTTATGACCTCTAGTTCAACAAAAATGTATATGCTATAACATCAAAAGTACAGTATCTAAAAGAAAAAAAAAAGATAAATTGAACATCACCAAAATTGATTGCTTTGCAAACTCAGCAAAATTAAGGAATGAAAAGAAAAGCCATTCTGGGAGAAAATATTTGTGAGACATGTATCCAGCAAAAGACATATCCAGAATACATGAAAACTCAAAATTCTTAAAACCACAATGAGATATATCACCGTAACACATCTATAAGAACAATCACATTTTTTTTAACAAAACAGCTGGTGAGGCCAAATGCTAGGGAAAGTATAGAGCAACTAGATCCCTCCTATAGGGCTGGTGAGAATACAAAATGGTGCAGCCACTAGGGAAGAGTTTAGCAGTTTCTTATAAAGTCAAACATACCCTTAACATGTCATCCAGCAACTCCACTCCTAAGTATTAACCCAAAAGAAATGAAAGTTTGTTTATATCACTAAATTCTATACCTGAAGCCTATTTTAGCATACATGTTAACTAACTAGAATTTAAATAGAAACTTGGGGAAAAACTGAAGGTTTATGATCACAACACCTGTAAACAAATATTTATAGTGGCTTTATTTATAAAACTGTAAACAACTCAAAAGGCCTCTAGCTGGTAAAGGGATAAATGAACTTGTACATCCATGCAATGAGCTACCACTCAGCAATGAAAATGAATAGTATACACTCAACGCAGATTAATCTCAAATGCATTGTGATAAAGGGAAGGAGCCAAAAGCTACATATTCCATTTATATGACTACTGTGGACTGAATGTTTTTGCTCCCTGCCCCTCTCATTCCCATGTTGAAACCTCACCTCCCAATGTGACAATACTAAGAGATGGGGCTTTGGGAAGGTAATAAGAATTAGATGAGCTCACGAGTGTCATTATTTCCCTTCTAAGAGTCTGGAGAGAACGTCTTCTCTCTGCTGTCTGCCATGTGGAGATACAGAGAGAAGCAGTCATCTACAAAGCAAACACCAAGTCTTCCTGACCTAGACCTCAGACTCCCAGGCTGCAGAGGTGTTACATATAAATGTGTGTTGTGTAAGCCACCTCTTCTGTGATACTTCTGTTATAGCAGCCTGAATGAATTAAGATAGAAATTAGCATCAAGGAGTTAGGGGTATTACCCTAATGAATACTTAAAAATCTGGGAGCAGCCTTGAAACTGAGCAATAGGCAGAGGCTGCAAGAGTTTAAGAGAAAGTATTTTGTGCCTAAGAAAATCTCAGTCCCAGGTGGATGGAATGTGGTAGTGACCCAGATCTGTAGGGTGATCTTCAGTAGTAACTTTGACTCATCACTCTACTCTTGCCAAACTCAACTCCAAGTAGATCAGGAGAGCAGTGTGGGCCCATGGAAGTCCACTGGAACAGACTTGCCCTTCTCGGTCTTCTGGACTCTGTGAAACTTAGAACAGGTGAATGGAGGGGCTTGGAGAAACCCAGGAAAGGATGGAAGACCTGGGCTGACCTGAAATTCGCAGAAATGTTAGGCTGACCCAAGCCTCAGGGGGATGGAATTAGCTTATGGTTGAGAAAGGGAAGACATTTAAGTTATGTAAAAGCTTGTGAATAAATGACTTACGAGTCCAAGGCATAGGAAAAAAATAATAAGGGAACAGGAGATCTCGCCTACTCTACCCTCCGCCTCAAAAATATATATGCACCGAGGAGTCTGGCTGAAACCCTGTGTGATTTTCAGACCCGAATGCAGGAGATTACAAAGGCTTTCCCAGGAAGGTTACCCCGGGAAAGCCATCCCTGGCACCAGGTCTCAGCCCATGCACTGAAGCGTCTAAGAGAGTTGCAGCAAGGACTAAGGCTCCTTTGCCCACTCATACCCTTTGCATGGTTCCATTTGCCCCAGCAAATGCACTCCTACATCTCTATTTGCAGCCTTGGGCCAAAGTCCTCTTCAGGCATCCTTTCTGAGGCTTCTTTAGGGGAAGAGAGAGAGAAACTCTGGGGTCACTTCTCCCCACTCTGACTTAGTCCACTCTGTATCCTCCTCTCCATCTCAGGGCCTATAAAACTGCTGGAGCCTTTTGTTCAGGGCTCCTTCGACAATAAAATGACCCTCACATCTGCACTGATGCACCGGACCCTTGATCAGTGCTCATTTTCTCAGGGAATATGATAGGGGCCTGGGGGAGATACTTTCTCTGCTTTTAGCATTTTGCTCATACTATCAGCAAATGACTATCACAGTAAGTGATCAAAAGCTTCACGGTTACGTTCATTTGGGCTCAGTTTTGTTTTAATCTGCTACTCTGACACTCACTGTTCAGCTGAACCCTTGACACACTCAGAGATTCAGGGAGGGGGCAGAGCAGGTTTCTACTATCTCCATTTACAAATCAGTGTAAAGATGTCTACAACTACTGCCTTAGAACTGAAGTATTTTGGACCCCCAAGGCAGTCAGAGTTATTGTCTTATCGTGTTTCTGGTGCTTCTATTTATTTCCCCTAAGTGAGTGATATTAATCTTTTTAATAGAATCTGGGGTGCTTATGTTTTAGCAAAATCAATGTTCTACTTTACAGAAATTAATGTGCCAATTCGAAGTTTATCCATTGGAAACTGGAAGGAGAGAAATGAGCTGACCCAGTCCCACCAGGAGAAAGGAAGGTGAATATAAAAATTAGTGTATGGGGGTACAGACCGTGTTCAATTTGACTCAATTCCTCAGAATAAGATTTTCAGGAATAGGCTCCTCAGATGTATCTGACCTCTTTATTCATGATCTTATTTGGTTTATAGTCATATGACTAGGAACAGAGACCAGTATGTAAAATGGTGTCCTCCTGGATCAGAATTAATTTAGAGAAACTCCGAGGCTGTGAAAGCAGAGGAACAATATCATTATTAGGGGAAAAGTCTTATTATTCCATCATCACACCCCCAGACAAAACATAACATCATCACTAATTTTTAATTCCACTAGTGTATCTCCTCCTCCTGAGCCTAATTCCACTCAGCCATTCATGTAATCTTGAACATGTCCACAAATACTGTTATTTAAGTCAATAGAAGGAGCACAAGCTAAGTGTCATTTTCTTCTACCCCGTAGGCAACTCACTTTCCCCCTGACACAGGACAAGCCTGCATCTTGGATGCACATGCCTTCTCCTCTTACCTCCCGCAGAGATGAAGGGGAATCCTTTCCCGGGTTTATGTGGCTGAAGCCCCTTCAGTTCATCAGGTGGACCATTGTGCCTGTTTCTAAAGCCTTCTTGGGAAGATTTCTCTACTGGATATTTCCCTGATGACCAGAGAAAAACATCAGTTCCATTTCCCCACAGATTAATTAGTGGGATTTCCTACTCTGATCTTTCCTTGTTGGTTCTCCTTAGTGAGAGGAACTCCAAGAGTCCTTTTAAAGTATGAGCCTCCTTTGATAGATTTGCTCAGGATAAATAGATTATATGAATACATACTATTTTTTCCAGTTTTATTGAGAAAAAAATGACATTCATCACTGTAAAAATTTAATATGTACAGCATGATGGTTTGATTTACATTTATTGTGAAATGATTATAATAGGTTCATCTAACATCCCCCTTCCCATGTAGATATAATGCAAAGAGAAGAATAAAGAAAAAAAGAAAAAAAATTTTCTCCTTGTGTTGAGAAGTCTTAGAATTTCCTCTTAACACCTTTCCTATATACCATACAACAGCATTAGCTCTAATCATTCATTATGTCATTAAATCTCTAGGACTTATTTATGTTATAACTGGAAGTTTGTACCTTTTTACCACCTTCCTCCAGTTCCCCATCACCTCTACTGGAGTCAAATCTTTTTCTATGAGTTTTGCTTTTAAAAATTCCACATAAAAGTGAGATCATATAATATTTGTCTTTCTCTGTTTGACTTATTTTACTTAGCATAATGTCCTTAAGGTCCATCCATGTTGTGGCAAATGGTAGAATTTCCTTTTTCATGGCTGAGTAGATATCTAGTGGAATATTACACACATATATATATATTACAACATATATATATATATATATTCCTTTACCACCAGTTCCAAATACAAACCATTTATTACCCCACTCTTTGAGCCCATATATGTGATTAGTTCCAGTGGTTCCACTGAAGATTTCAGCACAACGGGAGGAGACCAATAATCTCTATTGCAAAGGAAACGGCACAATCCTAACTCTTCCCTGTATCCTAGCCCCTTACAAGGTGATTTGGCAGCTCTCCCCATCAAGAAGTGGAGTCTCTTTCCCTCCTCTGAGTCCCTCTCCTGATATGATTTAGCCACTGAATACAACGGAAGGCATCATGTGCCAGTTCTGAACCTGGTGCTCAAGAAGCCCTACATACCTAGGCTCTGTCTCAGTGCCCATACCAGGCACTGTATGAACAACAGAGACTAGCCTGTGGAAGGGGAAGGAACAGAGGGAAGAGAGTACAACACTCTTAGTTAATACCAGACTGGTTCAACTAGCTTCGGACCCTGGATACACGAGTGAACCCGGACAAGAAGAACCACCTACTTGATTCCAGCCCAAATTGTTAACCCATAAATTACGAGACAAATAGTTTCTGTTTTAAGTCGCTAATTTTGGGGAAGGTATTTTCTTTAGTGAAAGATAATGGATATGGTCTCTTAAACCATTCTTTCCACCCTACTTATGTTCCACTCTGATCCACTGTGGGTACAACAATAAAATGTTATTCTAAGAATATAGCTGCTTACTTAAATCTCTCCAATGTCCTCACTTGGCAATTGGGATAAATTCCAATATCCCACAACATGACCTCCAAGGTTCTGCATATCTTGCCTCTAGCCTTCATCCCATGACTCTTACTGTCTCCCATCCACACATCTGTGCTTGGTTCCTTTAGTGCCCTGGGCTGCTTATCACCTCAGGGCATTTGCACAAATGATTTCTCTTTCATACTTTCCTGGCTGATTCCTTTTTAGTCTTCAAGTGTCAACTTAAATGCTGCTACATCAAAGAAGACTTCTCTGGCCCTACTTCTAAATAGATATGCACTTTTATTAATTCTTTTGACACATTTTGTTAAATCACTTTAGAAAAGATGGTGCCACTTCGACATCTCATCAGTGCTGTCGGAGAGTGTGTATTTTCTTCAACACATTTAAACTATCATTTTTAAAGGTAAAACTTGGTTTTTAATAAAATACAATACTTTATTATAAATACATTAGAAACGATAGGTAAATACAAAGACAAAAATAGAAGCAGCCTGGGGCACATGAGTGGCTCAATCCATTAAGCATTCGTCTCTTGGTTTTGGCTCAGGCCTTGATCTCAGGGTCTTGAGATCAAGCCCCATGTGGGATTTCACCCTCAGCATGGAGTCTGCTTGAGATCCTCTCTCTCTCTCTCTGCCCTTCACCCCCCTCTCTAAAATGAATAAATAAGTCTTTAAAAAAATAGAAATGGCCTGTTAAATTTTCATCCAAAGGTAATTAGAGCTAAAGACTCATTAAGTTAAAGTTCTTTTTGTGTTCATACTTAGAGTCACAACCCTTTAGTGAGTGGTGGAATCAGTTCCAATGTTTTTAACAAAATAGAATAAGGGAGAAAAAAAGAATACAAAAGATAAGAAACACCACATGGAGTAATTGTAAGTTTTGTTTTATAAGATGTGTTTGTTACAAATACAGGAATTAATACGTACGCATATGGGTCCTATATTATGATTTAAAAGATATTCTTTATTGTGAATCACAGTTAACATATATTAGTGATCCCGCTTGCTCCTTAATACCTCATTTCTCTACTTTCATCGGTAGTAAAAGTCCATGAAAGAATTGTCTGTACTTGGAATTTCCAACTTCCCTTTGATCCTTTCCTATGAAATTACTCAAGTCAGGCTTTTGCCTGCAACACTTCATGCACATTTCTCTCACTGAGTTCAATACTGGCCTCCAGGTGGTCAATTTTCAGACTCCATCTTACTTGACTATTTGCAGGATTTGGCAGAGTTCACCACTTCTTCCTCCTTTATTTATTGTGTTCATTTGGCTTTCGGGACACTTGGGATTTTTTTTTCTATCTCGTTGGTCACTCCTTCTGAGTCACATTTTCTGATTCTTCCTATTTTCCCCAAATCCGTAACAGTACAGTACCCCAAAACTCATACCTTGGCTGGTTTTCTCCAGTCTTGTGCCTTCAAATACATATTTGCTGATGCTTGCCCTGTACATCTTCCTCCTGGGCTCCACTCCCAAATGTCTAACTCATGTACCCACTTGGTCAATATTTTAGATGTGTAATAGTCCACTTACGCTTAAAATGTGCAAAACTAAACTTCTGATTTTTCTCCTCCCAACATAACCTTCTTGAAGTCTCCTCGTGTCAGTTAGTGGCAACTCCACCCTTCCAGCTGGTCATCTTTGACTCTTCTCTTTCACACTTCATTCTCAATCTGTCAGAAAACCCTGTTAGCTCTGTTGTCAAATTACATCTAGAACTGACCCACATTTCTTCACCTCCATTGTTACCATTCTGACCTGAGCCACCATCATCTCTCCCAGGATTATTACAATAGCCTCCTGAGGACCCCAGCTTCCCCCCGCCTCCCTTCTTTGTCTTCTCAAAAGGAAACAAGCATGGTTCTTTTAAAATTCAAATCAGATAATAACCTTCTTATGCTCCAAACTCTCGATGGCCCCCATTCTCAGAGTAAGTTAGGGAAATATAAAGCCTTACATTGGCCTTCAGGGCCCTTTAGGATCCTTGCACTCATCTTGCAGTGGTCTAACTCCACCTCCAATCCCTTTCAACCACAGTGGCCTCCTTGAGTCCTTGAACAAGCCAGTGCTTGCCCACCTCGGGGCTCTCTCACTAGCTTTTCCTGCTGCCTGGACTATTCTCCCTCCACATGTCCATATGACTAACTCCTTGTCCAAACCCTTGTCCATATGTGACCTTCTAAATGAGGTCCAACATGACCACTTGACTTAAGATTATGATCTCCTTACTCCTTCCAGAACCCCTTTTCCTGCAACGTTTTCTTTTCTATTTCCCACAGAACAGTTTCATGTAATTTGTTCGTTTTCTGGTTTATTATGAATGTGTATTTTAAAAAATATCTCCCCTCACCATAGTGTTAGATACATAAAGGCAGGAAATTTTTCTCAATTGTAGTAGCCTCGGTATTTGTTTCAGAAATGGGTCACATAATAATTTCTGTAGTGGTTTAGCATCTTTTAAACTCAGCAAGATTTTAGAGCTAACTATATAAATGTGTAATAGAATCAAAACATGTTATTTATATTTTGCTCTAAGGAATTTATATATATTTATATTTTATGTATTTGCATTATTTAAGACAGTTTGATCTATTAGAATACCAAATCTAACTTGTAATTCTAATTTTAAATTTGTAATAGAGCAAATCATTAATATTTTTTTAAAATCAACTTCACTGAGGTAAAATTTATAGTTAATGAAATTCAAAATATTAGGCTTGTTATTTAAAATTGAAATTTTACCATGTCTATCACAGTATGGAAACATTTAAAAGGATTTGGGATTAGGCATATTCGTAATTTTTTTGTTTATTCTCTTTATATTATAAAGGTTGTTTTTAAAACCTGCGAAGGCTTTATTAAGTCAGAAAATTGAGGTGCTTAAAAACAAAAGAGTGTATATCATATTTAAATGTAGTTTAAAAGGATTTAACTGACAAGTTTATAAATCAGACCAAATATTTGTCAAACATCTCTAATAACAAATGATAAAGTCTATTAGATTTATAAATGGAATACTAAGATTTTAAAGCAGGAATTCAAGTATCAAAGAACTAGATTCCTTAATATTTACCTCAAATAAATTTAGTTTGATTTTATAACCAAAGAAACTTCTGTATAATTTTCTTTACACAGAAATGTTTTTTCTTAAGTTTCCAAAAGCTCACGAAAATATAGGAGAGGATTTGCATTTCCAGGAGTGAGGGGATAAAGGATGCTGCTGGTTCCCCAGGACCCAGCTAGCTCTTCTCCCTCATCAACACTCCCAAATGGGTCCAAGAATTTATCCAGCTTCCTGGCTGGAGCTGACCAAGACTTGCTTCTTGTGTCCTATCCTACTGGTATTTTCATTCTCCACACCTATCTCTTCTTCACCCACCTCTCTGGCTGGCTTCTTACTCTATGAAACCCCTGACAATTGACCTGTGTTCTTGGTTTGCTTCCCGCAGAAGCTGAGCCAACATTTCTTTTTCTGGAGACCTTTCACTCAGCCCCTAAAACTACTAGTGTACTTTGGGAGGAAGGCAGAGACCTTTATCCCAGAGGATAGAATGCATGTGATCTTTTTGAGTATAGGTTCCACAGCAGAGAAGGAGCTAGGGAGAAACAACCCGGGGCAGAAAGGCAATAAGAACAAAGACACCAAGGGGAGACTGATGATATTTTGATACAACCTAACACAAACAGAGCATTTTTTTTTTAATTTTATTTATTTATTTGACAGAGAGAGACACAGCGAGAGAGGGAACACAAGCAGGGGGAGTGGAAGAGGGAGAAGCAGGCTTCCCGCGGAGCAGGGAGCCTGATGTGGGGCTCGATCCCAGGACCCTGAGATCATGACCTGAGCCGAAGGCAGACGCTTAACGACTGAGCCACCCAGGCGCCCCAAACAGAGCATTTTAATATAGTGATGTTAATTTTAAAAATGGGCATGTATATGTCTTTACATAATTTATGCGTTTTTTGCTTTGGTCCCAGGCCTATATATTTCATCTATTTAATCTTTCAGTTTCCAAAAGTGTCCGCTCTGGAATTTTTAAGAAAATGTGATGGGTGCCTGGGTGGCTCAGATGGTTAAGCATCTGCCTTCGGCTCAGATCATGATCCCAGCATCCTGGGATCGAGTCCCACATCGGGCTCCCTGCTCAGCGGGGAGCCTGCTTCTCTCTCTCTCTGTCTCTTATGAATAAATAAATAAAATCTTTAAAAAAAAAAAAGAAAAAAGAAAATGTGAAACATAACCACAATGGCGTTGATGACGGCAGGATGACACAGACGTCACGAAGCCAGTGGCTGCATTGTCACGGTCACGTGTTAGACCACGATCTGGGATGAATGTTAGCAATCAGAGCTCCTAATGCAGGCTAAAACTACCTCACCGCTGCACAGCTTGTTAATTTTTTAAACTGAAAAAAAAAAAAAAAAACAACCTGATATAAGTGTATTGTGGATATAAAATAAAAGAGCAAGAAAGGAGAGTGTTTCGATGTGTAAGAAATAAGTATGATAATTGTTCAGCCTGGTGTTTTCCATTGATTTGCAGAAGAGAATACCACCCTATGTGGAGCTACAAAGGGGAAAAATATCCTATTATAATCTGTAAATGATATCAAGATGGGTGAATCACAGAAGACCTCCCCCATCAGATCAAACAATAGTTCTTAGTTGAGAAAGTTGGGAAAAAATACCCAAACAGCAACATGAAAAGTGTACATAGTAATTTCAGAAACTGATTTGTTAGCATTTTAAACTTACAGAGATATTCTTTGAGTAGATGTATGTGAAGTCTCATTGACTACCGGAGACACTGAACCTTTATTGAAAACAGAGAACTCTCCTGATGGCATCTTTCATATCTTTGTTCCTCAGACTGTAGATTATCGGGTTGAACAGTGGGGCGAGGACAGCAAACATCAGGGCGGTGGCTTTGTCCAGGAGATGTAGGAATGTGACAGAGAAACGCAGGTACATGAGGGCCACACTGCCAAAAAACAGCAAGAAAATAGCAATGTGGGCTGCACAGGTGGGAGAACGCCTTCTGACGGCTCTCCCCGGAGGGAATCTTCAGGATCACGGTGATGATTCTTAAATATGAAAGGCTGATGATAGACACAGAAGTCAGGATGGAAATAGCATGGATCACGTCTTCAACCAGAATCATGGACGTGTCTGTCCAGGCCAACCGCAGCACGGGTTCAAAGTCACAGAAGAGTCGATGGATTTGGTTGGGGCCACAGAAGGGAAGAGTAGAAATCCACACAATCTCTGGCAGCAGAATAAGGAGGCCAAAGACGCAAGAGCCAGGGGAGAGCTGGACGCACGGCCGAGGGGTCATAATGATTGCATAGCGGAGGGGGTTGCAGAGGGCAATGTACCTGTCGATGGCCATCACCGTGAGGACTAGGGCTTCTGTGACCCCAAGCGAGTGGAAAAAATACATCTGCAGGAGGCAGCCAGTAACGGAGATGGTCTTCTTCTCACTGATGAGGTTGGAGAGCGTCTTGGGGATGGCCGCTGTGGTGTACCAGATCTCCAGGAAGGAGAAGATGCTGATGAAGTTGTACATGGGATTGTGGAGACGGGTGTCCAGCCGGACAGCAGAGAAGATCGTGAAATTTCCGACAATAATGAACACATAAATAAACAGCAGAGGAATGAAGAGTAAGAGGCTGCCATTCTCAAACTGAGGAAAATCAGAGAAACAGAACTCGGCCACCACTGTCCGGTTCTCCTGATCCATGTTTTCAGCGGGTTTGCTTGTTTGCTGATGAATCAAGTACAGTCAGAAACCCCCCTGCATTCAAATAACACATAGCTCAAGAGCTTTGAAATGAGGTCCATTAAGTGAAATATGTATGTGGGTTGCTTTGCAAACTGTAAAGTGATCCTGTCTAATTTGCAAATACTTATCAGGAATTATGATATCTTACATTATCACCTATTCTGTTAAGCTAAGCAAATAATTTTGCTATTTGGACATTTAATTTGGTACAAACTCCTCCGAGTGGCATTTTGGCAATTTTTATTGAGACTCTTGAGTCTGTTTACAGCTGCCTTTCACCATAGAGCATAAGGAAAATATTCTGAATATTAAAACATTATGTACAAAGATTCATTGGAATATTTATTATAATAGCAAATTAGAAACAACTTAGGTAGGTAGGCATTTTTATTGTTCGAGATGAAATGTTGAAGGCATAAAAAATGAGTTGTGACAAAATGGTCCCCTCTGTGGGTAAGAATAAGACCATTTAAAGGGTGTCTTGGGACACCTGGGAGGCTCAGGTCATGGTCCCAGGGTCCTGGGATCGAGCCCCGCATCAGGCTCCCTGCTCAGCGGGAAGCCTGCTTCTCCCTCTCCCTCTGCCTGCCACTCTGCCTACTTGTGCTGTCTCTCTATCTCTCTGTCAAATAAATAAATAAAATCTTTAAAAAACAAAAAAAGAAAATATAACAGCTTAGAGCCACGCACTATGTCTGTGTGTGCAAATTCACCTTAACCTGTACCAAAGAGGATTAGTTAATGGTTGTATACAAATCTAGAAATCAGACTTTAGGAGTGGTTTGGTGACATTTGAAAGACTCAGCAGTGGTCTACATCCAACAGCAGGTCTGGCAAGAGCTTCAGATACGCATATCTGTACCCGCACCATTGGGTTCATTAATTAGCACAGAGCAGGTCTTCTCGAGAAACTGACACTTGGACCAGGTAATTCTTTGCTGGGGGTGAAAGGTGGGAAGCTTTCCTGTGCATTGTTGGATGTTTAGCAGCAATGCGGGCCTCTGTCCACTAGGTGTCAGCAGCACAAGCCCCTCTCCCTGTCATGATCACCAAAATGTCTCTGGAAATTGCCAAATGTCCCTGCAGGGGAGGAGAGGGAGTAAAATTGCCCCAGTTGAGAACCAGTGGCATACAGAACATTAGAATTCGTGGGGAGTGAGGGGGGACTGAAAAACCCGGTGACCAAGATATGTGGATTGGCTAGAAATACACCTAAACTCTCCCCTGAAGTGATAAAATAAGACAGTGAGCCAAGTCACCTCTAAAGCTGGGAGGGCACAGTGGGTCCATGATGTGTCCGGTCCTGTGCTCACCCTTAGCACAGATCCATCACCTGATCTCCAGCACCGCATTTGCTTCTCTACCAGGGAGAATTATTACATCTTATCTTTGATGGAGACTTTTATTCCTTCTAATCAGAGAGCTGAAAGTACAGAGATTTGGGTGAAGGGGATTAGGAGACACCAACTTGCAGTTATAAGTCATGGGAATGAAAAGCACAGCACAGGAAATAGAATCAATAGAATCAATAATATTTTCATAACGGGGCACGGCGACAGAAGACAGCTACACTTATCATGGTGAACACTGCGTAACATATACAATTGTCGAATCACCATGTTGTGCACCCCAAACCAACATAACATTGTATGTCAATTATACTTCAATAATAAAGAAGAAAGAATAGAGTTGGGACTTGCATGAGCTTCTAAGAACAGCTTTGATAATGTTTTCTGTGCCTGCTTACTCATAAACGTTTGCACATGGGGCAGAATTCTGAGACTTGCCTCCACTGTAGGAAAACGCCTGCAGGTGACGTTGTTGGAGACGGAACTCCACAATGACGTGATGACGACACTGTGACAGGAATCATAGTGCAGTATACGAGCCCAGAACATCAACATGCACCCTTTAAACTTATGCAACGTTAAATGCCAATTATATCTCAATCTTTTTAAATTAAAATACGTAAATGGAGAAAACTACTGATACCTACCAAAAGGAGTCAGACAATTGTGAACTGGCAAAAGATATAAAAAGTAGATAAAATTCTTTTGAAACCAGAATACCAGAGGATTTAAACAGAAAGTCAGCTTGGTATATGACAACCAAATATTTTTAATTTATTTTTGTTCTCGTTTTTTATAGATACATTAGAATATTAAATCTGTGTTGAAACAGGAGAAATATAAGAGACAAAATTTCCCTTTGCTCTTCTTTAAGAAAACTTCTACCTGAAAAAAATAGAGATTCACAAGAAACCATAATGTATGCTCTGATGGTTTCTTGCCTTAGTTACTCTTACCTAGACTCACTGTTTTCAAACTTAGTTTGTCCCAATTTACCCTCCACCCAGCTTCTGGAATAATCTTTCTTAAATACAAAGCTGTCAATACTGTGTCTGAAAACAGACCTGGAGGAGGATCACACAGGCTTCCAAATAGAGCCTGAACTTCTTAGCATGATCAATAATATGAATGTATATGAGATTTTTCAATCATTTTGGCATCCCAGTATCTCTTGGTTCTATTACCCCCTATATGATTTCCTCATATGACAGAAGTTAACGCTGTTCTAATGTTCTCGTTTCTTCTCTCAGAGGCAGATGGGAGATAAATAGGGAAATTAACACTAAGCTCAGTGGCAGTACATCTTGGAATTAGGAGATTGAAACTCAGAAAAGGTGAAAACTGGCAAGAAAAACTACTCTGAAAGAGAAGAGAAACTTGAGTCTTAAGGAAGGAAAAAACATACACATAGGAAGGCAATTTGAAGTAGATACTTGGGCCCAAAACCATATCTAACTGGACTCATATGTTTTCTGGAAGAATGGATAGCCTGGAATCTCAACTAGCAAGCTCCGCGGGTTGCCACAGCATTGCTTTATCTTAAGACCATTTTCTGATTTCCAACTTTTTGAGGAACCTCCATACTGTTTTCCAGAGTGGTTGCACCAGCTTGCATTCCCACCAACAGTGTAGGAGGGTTCCTCTTTCTCTGCATTCTCGCCAACATCTGTCGTTTCCTGACTTGTTAATTAAAAAAAAAAAAAGCATTTTTTGACTTGACTAAATAAAACGCAAGCATCCTACATCAGAATTTAACCCAGAAATCAGTGGCAGTGAAAAGAGTCATAGAGCTAGGGGCACAGACAAAATTTAATAGATGTTTGGTGCGGCCGTCAGTAGTCCTGGGGCACAAATCCACCAATCCCTCATCACTGAGCTGCGGTCTTTCCCCCTACCTCACGTGTCTGTAAAACCTCAATGAAGTTTCCACAGGTCTTCACTGAAAACCAACAGAAAAAGAATTGGGGTTCTGTGGCAGTCTTCCCCAATAGATAGCCAAAGATACCGCCCATGCACCCTCCAAAGTACAGGGCCCACCCCTCATCCCATAGGCACCTCTTTCAGGACCTAGGGGGCCACATCTGTTTGCCAAACGTCTTCATCTCCATTGTTCTGAAGTCCAGCAAACAGGACTGTTATAACTGCAACCACGACGCTGGGTGTCTCAGGGAATCATCCAATGGGAGAAAGGCTTTCTTCGGGGAGGATCTTCCCAGTCCCTGGGAAAGCAACTGCATGTCCTATGTGGTTAATTAGGGGAGAACTTGCTGCCATGCTTGCCTTTTGGGAGGTGGCCCCACCTTCAGGAAGCTAGGTCTTTGAGTCAGGCTAGACCTCAGATGGAAAGAGACACCTGGTCTTCTTTTCTGTTCAAGGGTTGAGAGAATTGTTTCCATATAAAGTATCTGCTGAGACGGAGGAAAGATAAGGAACACGAAGAGACGAGCTAACAAAATGTGGTTCGAAGACAGAAGGTTTTCTCCACTTCGCAATGAAGCAGCAGTTCAGTGACATACAGCAACTCTGAGGGGCATGATTGAAGATTCTGCCAGCAGTGGCCCAGCATGGCTCTGCAGAACTTCTCAGGGGGGTCCAGGGGGTCACAGGGCCATTAGCAGTCATGGCAGGAATGAGGGGCTCCCGTCCACGTATGTCACATGCTTCGGTGGTCCCAGCGGCAGGTGTCCCTAAGGGGCTGGAAAGGAAAGGGTTTGAGGACAGCCTTTCTTGCCACAGGAAAGATATATGGATGAGCACATACAAGCTAGCCCTTGGAGAGACCTGGGGTTCAACAAGCCCCCCACATAATGAGTGGGGAATACAACCAGAGGGATTCCTTCCTTCCTTCCTTCTTTCCTTCCTTCCTTCCTTCCTCCCTCCCTCCCTCTCTCTCTCTTTCTTCTTTCTTTCTTTCTTTCTTTCTTTCTTTCTTTCTTTCTTTCTTTCTTTCTTTCTTTCTTTCTTTCTTTCTTTCT
>NW_023270389.1:3571446-3586716 GCF_011800145.1 Mirounga leonina
TCTTTCTTTCTTTCTTTCTTTCTTTCTTTCTTTCTTTCTTTCTTTCTTTTTCTTTCTTTCTCTTTCTTCCTTCCTTCCTTCCTTCCTTCCTTCCTTCCTTCCTTCCTTCCTTCCTTCCTTTCTTTCTTTCTTTCTTTCTTTCTTTCTCTCCTTTTTTTAAACTAAATCTTGAGCCTAAAATTAACCTCCAGGTGAGTAAAGCCAGAGGAAAAGGAAATATACATCACAAGATGATTTTCATCCTTTTTACAAAAAGAGATATAAAACAGGCATGAAGTGTTAAATATCTAATGATCTGGTAGTGATGGATATAGAAAGGAAACAGAATTTAAAAATGGATTTGCGTTTAAAAAAAAAAAACCCAAAAAACAAAACGAAAAAACCCTGATAGGAAATGGATATACATAGTGGCACAGAGGTGACTCCATTGACTCAATGAACAGTTTTTAAAAAGGTGGTGTTTTATTTTATTTTATTTTTAAATAATGGAATTTTAATTAAACACTTGTAGTACATGCTGTTTGCAATATAAATCACCTCATTAAGATGTCCCCCATTAATTATAACAAAATTTTTCATTCATTCATTCAGCAAATATTTGCATGTAAAAAGGTGGTATTTTAAAACAGACCCTTGATAAGCATTTGAGGAATGGCTACACAGTTAAATAAATAAATAATTGGGTGAAAGGGTGAATTAACTAATTTTAAGAATCAGACAGTGAGCCAGTGTTGGGCTGGTCTGCAATCTCTCTCATACTTCCCTCTTCCACTCTGGTCTCCCTGAGAGCACCTTCCCAGAGAAGACACATTGCTCCCCATGTGCCCTGAAGCTCTGGGCTCACGTCATCTCGGCCAGAGATGTTACTTCTCCAGCCATCCTACCTCTCTATACATGTTCAATTCTTCCTCTCTACGCTGTCTGCTCATTCTGCTTATAAATATGCTCAAATGTATTCACCTTAAAAGATATACTCGTCCTGTATACACAGTTGCTTTCGGGGCTGGCCACCACAATGCCTTTATTCTCCCTTTCTTTATTTTCTTTAGGGAGTAGTTCACCCTTCTATGTCTATTTCTGCTTGTACTTTTTTACCTCCCATTCACATGAACCCATGACCCCAGTGAAGAAATAGAACGTGATCAATAACTTTGAAGTCCACTAACTGCTCTTCCTTGGTCCAGTCCTTTCCCCCCATATCATGTATCACCATTAACCTGCACATCGTGTTCATTACTCTGTTAAGCGCGTGGGTATGCAGTCAAAAACAACAGTGTTTGGTTTTGCCTATTTAACTCTATATAAATTGAATTATATTTTAGGTATTATTGTACAACTTGCTCATTCACTCAACGTATTCTTGAGAATCATTCATGTCAATGCATCTAGCTGCAGCTTTAAAAGAAAATCACTTTCATCTCGTATTAATGCGACACAAATTATTCGTTAGGCATGAACACTTTCTGTTGTAGAGCATTTGCATCTTCAGCTCTACGAGAGACTGCCAAATTGTTTTTCAAGGTTGTATCCTATCAATAAAGCATGGGTTTCTATTGTTGCACATCTTTTCTAACATTTTGAGTGGTCACATTTGTTGCTGTTTGGTTGTATATAAATAATGCACTATTGTTTAGATTTGCATTTCCCTGCTTATCAGTGAGGCTGAGTGCCATGTGTATGTGAGTATATATGATATTGTGTGTGTGTGTGTATATATATATATTCACCTGATTTTTAAAATCTTTTTCTTTTTAATTTGTAGGAGCTCTTTATATATTCTGAGTAATATTTGTTTTCAGTTATATAATTTATAAATACAGACTCCTAATGTGTAATTTGTCTCTGTACTTTCTTTATGGTACCCTTTGGTAAATGGAAATATTAATATACGTGAATTTAATGGTGTTTTCCTTTATCATTTATATTTCTATTGAATTGTTTAAGATTTTTTTTCTACTTGAAGTGATAAAAATATTCTCCCAAATTTTATTTTAAAGTATTGTTTTTTAAAAATAAAATTTTTTGGAAAAAATAAGGGACACCTGGCTGGCTCAGTTGGTAGAGCATGGGACTCTTGGTCTCAGGGTTATGAGTTCGAGCCCCATGTTGGGTGTAGAGATTACTTAAAAATAAAATCTTTTAAAAAAATAAAGTATTAAAGTTGACTTCTCATATTAAACTTTCATTCTATCTGTAGACTTGTGGGAATGTAATGAGGTCAGGACAAATTTTATTTTATGTTTCTCATATGCTTAAACAGAGGCTCTAGGACCATGATTAACAATCAGCCCTTTCTCCACAGACCCTCTGTGCCGGCTCTGCCCATCCTCCCCAGCCTCCGCCCCGGGTTCTGATGTTTCGGTTCGGCCATTTGTCAAATATTATATGTGTCCATCTATTTCTTGGTTTCCATTAGCTTGTTACACTGCTCTTTTATAACCTTTGATGTACAATAGGACAAGACTTGCCATTTTAATCTTCTCCTTCAAAATATCTGTCTGTCCCTCACCTTGACACAATCGACTCCCCCCTACCCAAACGGAATTGTGATAGAAGTTGCATTGAAGTAATAGATAGATTTGTGTAGATTTGGCCTGTTTCTGTAACTGAGACATTCTATTCATTAATATATCATATCAGCCCATTGATTTAGGTGTTCGGTGTCTTCCAAGAGTTTTACAAAGTTCTATATTTATCTATAACCCATCATTTATAGTTCCTGGTTTTTGTTGATATTCCAAATGATTTATCATTCTCATCATCATTATTTTTAGAGCAGCAGAAGGAATGGAAAGCACAGTGGAAATTGAGTGAACGGTTGAGAACAAAGCAATGTTTACTGAGTTTCTTTACTGTTGCCAGAACAGCGTGGTCCTGACGGGTCTACTCTGCAGCTACTCCAGCCCCAGTGCTCAGCTCTACACCCCTGGGAGACACAGAGCTATTTGGCCACAGGGAATCTTTTGAGACTTGACCCCGGGGAATATTTAATTACTATGTGAGACTTTTCCCTTACTTTATCCCTCAGAGAGGAGAGCGGAATGCACCACTTTTCCTTGAGATCCTGCAAAGGAGAAAGTCCCAGGGAAGGATTTTTCCCCTCTAGAAATTCCCCAAAGAGCCTTCTCAGACATCAGTATCCTTGTTGACAAACTGGCAGAGGGGCTGGTAGCTGCAGAGACCCTGAGGAATGTCGCCGTGGTCTCAGGCAAGGTAAGTGTGAAAGACTGTTGACAGGAAACCATCCAACTGCTCAGCTGCCTCACCTCCTCCAGCTCCTGCCCTCTCCTTGTATCCTTCACTCCTCTGGACCCAGACTTGCCCTCACTTTCCGGGTAAAGTTTCCTCAATGCATGGGCTAAAATTTCATATTTTTAGACCTTGATTGCATGGTGAAAAAATTAAAGTGTTTTATGTTTGGTTTGTTTTTTTGCAGGTCTTTCATGAGACATGAAATCTAGAAAAGCCGTTAGAACAAACATAGTGCAGCTAACAGGTGAAGATACTCATAACATCTAAGGTCTTCCCAACACTAAAATTTTGTGAATTTGAATTACGGATTCCTGGGGAGTCACAGAGAAATTTACTGCCTTTCCCCCCCCCCCCCAGGACTAAAATCTAATTTGAGTCTCTTTTTACCATACAACAAATATTTGTAAGGTGAGCTCCTTGGGCACGGCTGATTATCTGTCATTCTAGGAATCTTAAAAGTGTTCTTCACATGTTTCAGGAGCAAGAATACAAGAATACTATTTAATACACCTTCACGTAGCCCTTGAACCTATAGCAGTGATTGGCAAATAGAGAGGGTAGATCAATATGTAAATGTTAACTGAATAAATGTACAAATGATGAACAATGATGCAGTCTTCCCAGTGAGAAAGGCCTCACCGAGGGCAAAGTAGACACTCTATTGCCTTTTACGAGCCAATCTGTGCTGAACTTGCTTGCCTTTTCTTAGAACCCCATCACCTCCTGCTTTGTCCAGCCACATTGTCCATAAGGACCACTCAGCATGGCCATTGTCTGTGCTTCAGGCGGAGAAAGGACAGAGACATGGCTGCTTCGGCCCAAAATCCCTCCCATCTCTCACCTGTCCCCACACAGGCTCTGCTCTTCTGCCCAACACTGATGTTTCCTCCCTTCCAAAGCCTTCCTCCAGGCTTGAGGCTTAAGGTAAGAAGCATTTTATAGGAATTCATTTTCCTAATCTGCAGTGCATTTATTTTAATCTGCTTGTGACCTGCAAAAAAACAAACCAAACATAAAACACCTCTGCTCTCTCATTTCACACTCTGGGAACACACACCTGAGGATAAAGTGGTGCCCAGAGTAGGAAGCAGACAGGATGACTGGTGACTCCTGACCTAAATTTCCCACCTTGGTACCAAAAATAATAGTGGAATTTAAATAAATAAAAAATAATAATAATAATAGTGGAATTTTAAAGCCAAAGACCAGGCTTCCCGTTATTGTTTTGGATCCCAGAAATATGGATTTGAACAAGTTATTTCTCCCCTCTGGCTCTCAACTTCTGCACTTATAGAACAATAATAATAATCTCTCTGTCATAGGTAGAAATAAATGAGATAAAATATGTAAAGTCTGGCATCATGACCGTCACCTGGGAGCTCTTCACAAACACTCCTTCATTTATCCCTTATGATTCCTCTATGGAGCTTTCAGTCCACTTGGGGGGTTGGACAACGCTGATACACAAATATTTAGAGTGTAGGATGTGTGTGTTCAAAGTCATGGAAGCAGAGCATCCCCAGCACGCTTGCGGGTCAGAGGAGAGAGGGCTCGCTTCCAGCCGTGCAGATCAGTGAGAGCAGCAGGATGATATAAGAGGGTTTGCTGGACACCGGCAACTAGGATTCCAAGAGGAAGACAGAGAGAAAACGAAAGGAAGGAAGGACATAAGCAAAAATAGAAACACAGGAAATCATCCTATTTGGCTGAGCGGTTGAATATGTAGAAAAATATTTGGCTCTAAAATTTGATTGGAACCAGATCAGAGAAGACAATGAATATCAGGCTAAGATCCGTGGGGCTTATCCTTGAATCATTTTGAAAAGAACAGGGACAGTAAAAGCCATGCTCATCTGCAGAATGACTTGTTGGAGGTAAGGAAACCAGTGAAAAAGATGTTAAAATAGTCAAGGTGAGAGGTAATGTACATTAATATCCCGAACTTTAATTAGCCTCGCAAAAAGTCTAGTTGCCCTTCTCCCTAACAAGTAGACGCTGGTCTGATTTCTATTGCAGCTGGGTTTTGTGACACTTCCTTCCCGAGACAGCCGTAGTTAGGTTAGAAGTGATTTTCTTATCCAATGGCTCTTAGATGCAGCCCAGGAGGGTTGGTATGTGGGGGGTGGAGTTATATGCTTGTCCAAAGTTCAGTGACCAATAGGAGCAAAGTGGTTCTAGAAAGACTCTTGGCCTGAGCAGCTATCAATGTGAACCACTGAGAGAGGAGGAGGAGGAGGGAGAAGGGAAGGAATGTGAGGAGGAATATTTCCTGACATCTGGGCACTTAGCAGCTAGCGAGAAACAGATGTCACCATGAGATGAACAGAAACAAGGCAGAGGTGAAGATGACCCTTCAGCCAGCCTCAGGTTAGGGATCAGGGCCAGAAAAGATGGGACAGCAATGTGAGGAATTATTGAGACCAGGGCTCTGGACAGCGTTTCTGTATTTTTTTTAAATCACTCTGAAGAACAGGAATGAAAAACAGAAAGAGAAGTACACATTTTGGGGGCGCCTGGGTGGCTCAGTAGGTTATGTGTCTACCTTCAGCTCAGATCATGATCTCAGGGTCCTGGGATCGAGTCCCGTGTCGGGCTCCCTGCTCAGCAGGGAGCCTGCTTCTCCTTCTCACTCTGCCTCTCTCCCACTCATGCTCTCTCGCGTGCATGCTCTCTCTCTCTCTCTCATAAGTAAATAAAATCTTAAAAAAAAAAAAAGAAAGTACACATTTTAAAGCTAAACACAGAGGGCAGAGAATGAGGGGAATAACCAAAAAGTTAAAGAAGTGACTGAGCCTCCAGAAATATTTCCAGAGAATTAATTTGTGTGTCGCTTTGTGTCTCCTTCGCGTCAGTTGAAGATGTTTATAAAAGATGCACTGAGGGGTCCCAAAGCAAGTATTCCAGGTGCTTCTGGCGTGGAGGTAGAGCTGTGAGATCTTTCTAACTGGCCTGACTAGGGTCCCAGAGTCAGCTTACGGAACTGGTCACAGAAAGGAGTGGAGTGGTTTTCAGGGGATGGTCTCCACCCCATTCCGGGAGTTTGTCTCCTTTCTTCCCCTCACAGATGACACAGATGGTGACCAGTGGGAATCAGACTACGGTGACTGAGGTCCTCTGTGGCTGGCTGTCTCCTGCAGATGTACTTCCTGCACTCCCTGGGCATCACAGAGGGCTGCGTCCTGACGGCAACGGCCATTGACAGGTACATCGCTATCTGCAGTCCTCTCCTTTACCTGACCATCATGACTCCCCAGCTTTGTGTCCAGCTAACAGCCGGGTCCTGCCTCCGGGGCTTCCTCCTTGTGCTCCCTGAGATCGCGTGGATTGCCACCCTGCCTTTCTGTGGCTCCAGCCAGATCCGGCAGGTCTTCCGTGACTCCACACCTGTGCTGAGCTTGGCCTGCACAGACACATCGCTGGTGGTCATTGTGGACGCCATCCATGCAGCGGAGATCCTGGCCTCCTTCCTGGCCATCGCCCTGTCCCACGTGCGGATCATCTTGGTGATTCTGGGGATGCGTCGGCCTTCTCCACCTGTGCTGCCCACCTTGCTGTGTTCCTGCTGTTTTTTGGCAGCGTGTCTCTCACGTATGTGCGATTCTCAGCCGCCTACTCTGTGTTTTGGGACACAACAATTGCTGTCGCCTTTGTCATCCTCGCTCCCTTCCTCAACCCCATTATCTACAGCCTGAGAAACAAGGACATGAAAGATGCTATCGGAAGGCTTTTCTGCCGTCGGAGGAGGGCCGGTGGGGTCGGAGGGTAGATCTGGAAGCTGGACTCTGAAAAACCTCCCAGAAGTTCAGCATGTCATCACTTCTTGACCTGTTCGTGCTTCTGTTGTAGAAATATAATGCTCCTCGCTCTATTGTTATACACAAGAACAAAAAACTGCCGTGTCCTGGTCATGGGTGGCAATGCCCTAGCCCGTTTGCATCGAGGCCCCTGCCGTGTTTGTGTCTCCGAAGCAGTAACTGCTGCTCGGCTCAGGCTGGCTTCCTCCTCTACCCCCAGATGGGCTCCTGTCCTTGTCCTCTGCGGCCCCACATCCCAAACGCAGGTGAGGCCAGACAGCAGGACGGACGGGACGTGAAAGACGACATTGTAGTTCTGACCATTTGCTACTGGCAGCTTGCCCCCAATCCTCTCTCCGTTCCTGAATCCCCCTGCTGCTCAGCCCCCACATGAATAAACAACTTCCTGATGCTAAAGAAAGACAGGCTCCATCTTTAGCTTATTTAACCCACAAACTCAAGTTAGCCTCCGTGCCCTGATCACATGCACCAGGCACGTAGAATTTGAGACCCAAAGGAGTGACATACAAATGCAGAGTGGAAATAGTCCACTCTACTTTTTTAGCAATCTACCATTTGAAATATCTTCACGTGTATGAGTCCTCTTTAAATTTAAAATATCCTAAAGTAATTAGGTCAGAAATCACCATTATTTATGTGTTGGAACTGACGCTCAGAGAAGTTTACTGACTTGCCTGAGGTCACATAGGAGCTTAGTGACAGAGCTGGTCTGGACCTCAGGGCTCTACTTCATCCCCTGTCCCCAGTAAACACGTACTTTTGTTTGATCTATTTGTTGTTCAAGAAGTGAATACCCGGGAGCCTGGGTGGCTCAGTCAGTTGAGTGTCCAACTCTTGATTTTGGCTCAGCTCATGATCTCAGGGTCGTCAGATCGAGCCCCAGTGTCAGGCTCTGTGCTCAGCAGGGAGTCTGCTTGAGATTCTTCCCCTCTGCCCTCCCCCAGCTCATGTTCGCTCTCTCTCTCTTGCTCTCAAGTAAATAAGTCATAAAAAAAAGAAATGAAATTATACCAACGTCTTTCCCCAAAAGTTTCATGAAACCCACCAGTTTCCGATGAGCTGTAGGAGTCACTGACTCTGTCCTTCATGAGCTTCCAGCCCTCACCCAGGGGACTGTGGCATCACAGAAACAGTCTCATTCAAACCAGATTTTATACCTGTTTTGCCACTAAGTTGTGCTGTTTCTGTATCTGTAAAATTCTGGCTGGATCAGATCGGCGGTTCCCCAAAACCAATTGGTCATCAAACTTATAACTTAGAAAATCTGAAAGTGAAGCCCATGCATGCACCTGCATTTCTGGAAAGCTGACTCGAACATTCTGAGGATGGATCAGAGTTGGGAGCAGCTGCATTAGATGGTCACTAAGATCGTCTCCAGCCCGGGGCCCTTTGAGATTTATAAGGGCTGACATTTTTTTAATAACATCTGAGCTTGGGACGAGTACCTTACATGTCCTGTCTCGTTTATACTCACAACAATCCTGTGGAAGCAATATTAACCCTGATTGTCCCAAATGAGAAATGCAAAGCACAGAATTTCAATAACTAGTCTGAGTTCACGGAGTTAATGATTAGGACACAATTACATCTGCTCCCGGAGCCGGGACTTCTTCACCGTGATCTGTGCCTGCTTCACGAGACTGTCATCCTCTAAGACCAGTCTCGAAACCCAGAAAAAGCTCCAGAGGAAATGTGGTCACTAATTATTATACAGGAAGTCCTGAAAGGGTTTGCTCCTCCAGATTTCAAGATTGATTCATTAAAAAACATTTGAGTGGCAATTCTATGTTGGATCCTGTGTTAGGTGCGGAGGATTCACTTAGCGACTGTCACACTGGTGGAGTGGCTTCTGGAGACCTTGAAGTCTAGCCATTCATTAGCTGCTCTTAACAAGAATGTCATTATCCATCAAATTGGCTGGTTTTCTTGGCACGAGATGCAATTGTCCCTGTGCACTCGCTATTCCCAGCCATTAGATTATTCTATTTCCTTTAACCTTTCCCAAATGTGCTATTTGTGTTACACACCTATTAGAATACACACCCTTTTGTGCATTCTCTCTCAACTCTGCCCATTGATTCTTTTCAGAGGACGTCCTAACACTTGGGATTAAAGCTCAGGGATGGTTATTTCTGTCCCTGTTGTCCCCTACTTCTCAACGTTACTCCAAATTACTGGAATCTTCAAGAAAGATTCCTCACACTGATATTGCTACCAATGGTGTCAGGACCAACGTGGGCCCTTGTTTGGACGTGACTTGCTTTCTGTCTTTCTGCTTCTCTCTGGTTTCCTGTTTGCCCCCCACCTCCTATGGGATTAAAGGGCACACACACAGCAGGAAGAAGTTTCCCTCATCCTTAACACCACAGCCTTCAGCACAGGGTTCTGTCGACAGGCTGTCAACTAGCCAAGCTTTGTTCTTGACCTGTGGACCAACTAATCTTACAGGTGGATCGATGCCTATAAGAGCAGAGGCAACAGAGAGAAGAACGTTGGTGACAATGACAGGCAGTTCCCATATCCGTCCAAGGCAGCAGAAGGAGAAGCAGCCCAGGAGGGAGGGTCTGTCGTCTGTGTGGAGGCCAGATCCAAAGGAGCCAGGCTAAGCTGATAATTCCATGCCTATAATATTTATCAAATATTAATTATTATTATTTAATGCTTTTGTTACTTTTATTATTGCTCTGAACTGAAAATTACTTCCAGGGTCTCATGTGGTACATCTCCAGGGGATACCACTCAACCTTTACTTTTTGCTTTCTGGGATCCCAGTAGCAAATGCTGAATCCCCTAGGTTTCACATGTCCAAAAATTATCATTGTTGTATGGTTTTTGGCAAAAAACAGAAGAACGCTTTGCACGTGTAGATAACAGAGTTTTGTTTAGGATGTATGGTGTTTCCTCGTGTTGGACATTTACTATATTTCATAAGACACAGTTATTTTTATTTTAGAAGTGGAAAATGATCAGACTTATAACTAAATCCCTTAGCAAAAGAGTCAGATATTCTCAGAGTGTGGGATGAGACACTGCTCCTCTGAGACCAGGATAGGAGATTCTCATCCCCTCAAACAGGGATTGAAACCTCAGGGAACAAAGCACCAAGTTTGCCTAAGGCACATGGGCTGACCACACAAACCTCTGGTTTGGGTCAATTTAACCAGTGATATCCCTCAACTGCATGCATATTTTTTCTTATAAAAACGTAAGTGTTTTATTCTTTGGCTACACTAGATCGCCTTCCATGTGTCATATCTTTGGACTAATCAACTCCCATGTTGGGTAAAGTACAATAATCATGGAGATAACAGTTAATTTGATGCATTTCTCCCCTTTAAATAATCTCTTCCCAACCCATCCCCTTCATCCACCTAAAATCATTATGTTCAGAGAAAGTAGTCACTAAGATACCTATATTTCAAAATAGAATTTCTTTACAAGCTATATCAACTCTATAAATGCTTCATATATAAGTGTTTCCCCTATATGTTTGATATGTAAGATCTATCTATATACAAAGATGTACACATGGAACTCTATAACTTTATATATAGTATATGTAACTTGAATATTATAATGATGTATATAATTTATATGTTACATACAACTAAAGCTTAATCATATAACTTTAGTTTGGTTTTTCCATATCCTTATTATTTCCTGGTACAATTATTTTCACTTCTTTCAGAAAGATGTCAACAAGCTTTAGTTTCTTCCCATATTTTTGTCATTTTTTTACATGCTTCGAAGCTAGGTTGTTAGATGTAACCCAGATGAGAATGTTATGTTTGGGGTGGAATTTTCCTTATAATATCTTAAGAGTTCCTCTCAATATTGCTGTTAATATGCCTTTGTCATAAATTCTATCTTGTTATTAATATCACTGCACCAAACATTTTCTCTATCTTTCCTTGCGTACTTTGTGTGTCTGTACATTTAGATCAATTCTCTTATAAGCAGCAAATAGCTGGATTAAAAAGATCTAGTATGATAATCTTTGTATTATAATAGGTGGGCTTAACCATTTACGTGTTTTGTGGTCTAAATAGATTTGGAAGTGTTTTTACCAAAATACTTGTGTTTTCTGTTTTCTTCATTCATTTCTCTCAAATTCTTTTTCTTCCTTTCTTTTTCTAGTTGGATTGATAGAATTTCTTATATTTTTCACTACAAACTTTTTTCTCTGCTAGTTTGAAAATACAGACAATTCTCCTTTTAATGATTATCCTTTTTCCTTGTTTTTTATTTGTTTGTTTATTTTAAAGATTGATTGATTTATTATTTTAGAGAGAGAGAAAGAGAACCCGCGAGTGGGGGTAGGGGCAGAAGGCTAGAAAGAGAATCTCAAGCAGACTCCAAGCTGAACACAGAGCCCAACATGGGGCTCCATCCCACAACCCTGAGATCATGACCAGAGCCTAAAATCAAGAGTCAGACGCTTAATGGACTGAGCCACCCAGGCACCCCTTTTTCCTTGTTTTTTTTTTTTTTAATGTTTTATTATGCAATATTTATAAACATTCATGGAAGTATAGAAAACAGTAAGCCCATAGATCTCAAATTTTAATAATACGTAATATTTTGTCATTTTTACCTCATCTCTTTTTTAAAAATATATTTTTAAAAGATTTTATCTATTTATTTGATGCAGAGAGAGAGCGAGAAAGCACAAGCTGGGGGAACTGCAGGCAGAGGGAGAGGACAAGCAAGCTCCCTGCTGAGCAGACAGTCCAACACGGGACTCGATCCCAGGACCCTGGAATTATGACCTGAGCCGAAGGCAGACACTTAACCAACTGAACCACCCAGGCATCCCCAAAATATTTTAAAATAAATCCCAAAGATGTTGACATTTCCTCCTAAACACAGTTTCTTTACTAACCACAATACACTGTCACACTCTAAAGAGTCAACAATTTCTCAATAGCACGTGATACCCAGTCCACAGTCGAGTGCCTCCACCCACCCCATAAATGTCCTTCCACTTTTGGTTGATTTGAATCAAGATTCATGTTATTCTGTGACATGTTACTCTGTATGGTGTCATCTAAATCTTTTTTAACTTAGAATAGTTCTCTCGTGCTCACTCACCCTCCACCTCCCCCTCTTCCCCACTTCATGTCTCTCTCTTTGTCTGTCTCCCTAAATCTAAGAATCATGTTTAAAGATGTCTGCCCTGTGGAGACATCCAGAACAAAGGCCAGGGCACAGCATGGCCATGTTCCCGGGAGACTGTATTCATGGACCTGTTAAGCCCGGAGCCTCCCATCAAACTTCCAGCCAGTGCATTGCAGTCGGTTTTAAAGCAAATATTCATCAAGTGAGCCGAACTTCAGCCCTACCTTTTAAAACAGCTTTACTGAGATACAATTTACAAACCATACAATTCACCCATTTGAAGTATACAAAAGAATGGCTTTTTTTTTTAAGATTTTATTTATTTATTTGAGAGAGAGAGAATGAGAGACAGAGAGCATGAGAGGGAGGAGGGTCAGAGGGAGAAGCAGACTCCCTGCCGAGCAGGGAGCCCGATGCGGGACTCGATCCCGGGACTCCAGGATCATGACCTGAGCCGAAGGCAGTCGCTTAACCAACTGAGCCACCCAGGTGCCCCAAAAGAATGGCTTTTAATATATTCACAGGTACATGCAACCATCACTACAGTCAACCTCAGAACTTTTTAAACACCTCAAAAAGAAATTCTGTCATCCTTTTTGGTTTTTTTAGGTTCGAGTATTTTTTTTAGATTTTATTCAAATTCAAGTTAGTTTACGTATAGTGTATTATTAGTTTCAGGGATAGAATTTACCGATTCATCAGAAACTCTGTATCCTTCAGCCATCACTCCCCCACCAGGTGCCCCTCACACGCACTTCTGCCACTAATCCAGTTTTTGTTTTACAGATTTTTCTTTCCCTTATATTTTGTATGAATGACATCACAGAGTACGTGGCCTTTTTTGTGTCTGGCTTCTTCCATGCGGAATAATACTTGCAAGGTTCATCCATGCTGTGGTGGGTATGAGGACCCCATTGCTTCTTCTGTATGAATGTAATCCAGTGTTTAGATATGTACATGTTTAGTTCACTCAGTTCTCCATCAGTAGACATCTGGATGGTCCCCATTAAATACTCAGGTACACGTTTTTGTGTGAGCTTATATTTTCATTTCATTTCTCTTGGATATACACCTAGGAGTAGAATTGCTGGGTCATGTGACAATTCTATGTTTAATCTTTTGGGGAAATGCCAGGCTGTTTTCCAAAGTGGCTGCAGTGCTTTACATTTCCACAAGCCTTGTGTGAGGGTCATGGTATGTGGGGGTATCAGGCCCTGTGATGCTAGCCATCCGATGGGGTGTGAAGAGCAATCTCATTGTGGGTTTGGTTTGCATTTCTCTGATGACTAATGATGCAGAGCACCTTTTCACGTGCTTATTGGCCACTTGCATATCTTCTTTGAATAAGTGTCTGCTCAGATCCTTTGTTCATTTTTCAATTGTGTTATTTGCCTCTGTTTTCTTGAGCTGTAAGAGTGCTTTAGATATAAGTCCCTTACCAGACACATCGTTTGCAAATAATTTTCATATTCTGTGGGTTGTCCTTCACTCTCTTGAAGGTGAGCCCTACTTTCACACCTGCTTTTGCAAATCCTCGGTTGCCAGTGCCCTGGAGGCCTCTGCCTGCTTGTTTCCAGACCCACAACCTAGCTATCAACTGTTTTAACTGGTACTTTCATCTTTTTTCTCCTTTTATCCTGTGCTTTCGTGGACCTTTTAAAGACTGGAGGGACCCAGCTGGGAGGCTGAAGATTTTGTCTTCCTGTACTGTTGGTAAGTCTTTCCACCTTCCTGGTTCTAAATTTCCAATTTTATGAAGTGGATACAATCATTGCTCTCATAAAACGGCTGATTCTGATGTGTCCTTTAGTTTTCAGCTTCAGTGTAACTTCCTCCAGAAGAGAGAGTGTATGTGTCTTATTACTAATCACCACAATTTTTATTAACTTACTGTAACTGAGTATAAATTAATGACAATGTTGATATCTATATTCTCAATTCTTTCCAACCAGCCTAAGGGCAGGGACTGGACAGATTCTGTTTTGTTCATCCTTTTATGTAGGCCTTAGCATGGCACCAGATACAGAGTTAGAGCTCAGTAGACATGTGCTTACTGGACTGGATGGGCAGAAGAATGGGTATCTTTAAGATGGTGGGAATAGAAACACTTGGGGGGGGGTTGTAGAAAGTTCTGCAAAATTGCAAGTTTTCTTATAGTCAATGTTTGATTCTCTACTCATAGTAGATATTCAGATGCATAATAATCCCTAACACCAGCTAAATAATTAAATCACCACATAGCTCATATGCTAAGATATAAGATTATTTTTCACGTATTTTCATATGTTTAAGGAAATAATTAGCTTAAAGCAGAATAAAGAACTAGTCCAATGTAAAGAGTAATCCTATTCCCTGCCAGTGGCTCAACTCCTGCACTCCCACTAGGAATGGATGTCAAGGACCCAAGACTGGCACGCACAGCTGGCCAGAACCCAAGGGCAACCAGCTGGCTCGCCTCTCTAGTAGGACCTCTGGCTCCTTTGCTCCTTTCCTCTGGAGAACAGTATCTGGGAATTTTTTTTGCATATTCTTGCATAATTACATTTTCCTGGATATTATTCTAAAGCTCAGTGTAATGATGAGAGGTTTGGGGCAGAATAAAATATATATATATATATATATCAATTACTGATATATATATATATATATATATATATATATCAGTTACATGCCAGACACTTTATCTCTGGTGTATAGACCTTATCACTAATTCTCAAAGCAACCTTCATGAAAATATTTTTAACAGATGATGAAATTAAGACTCCAAGATTTTGAGTTACTTTCTAAAGATCACGTAATTAATAAGTAACTGAATGAACTAAGATTTAAACCCAGATGTATGTTGTTAAAAAGTTTTCTTCTACTATGCCTGTGTTTCCCATTTTAATACATAAATAATTGGTACACATGAAATACCATTTAGGGGTAAGTGGTACATGAAAAACTATTTTTGTTCTAAAATTTATTTCACAAATATTATTGTTTAGAATATGACTAAATGCATTTATATTAAATATACATCAAATTTACTGTGTGTGTGTATATATATATATATATATATATATATATATATATATATATATAT
>NW_023270389.1:3586726-3633395 GCF_011800145.1 Mirounga leonina
TATATATATATATATATATATATATATATATATATATATATATATTCATAGTAGGTAAGACAGAGAGCTGACAAAAGTCCCATGTGTGCTCTACAAACGCCTGGGATTTGCAAACCCCCGCACTGTACCATATTCCCATCTGGCTGCTGGCTGGGGATGGCTCCAGCACAGTATGGTGTTTGTGTTGGCACTGAGAGCCAGGCAGCTCTCGGCCCAGCTCTGCGTCCCGCGCAGGAAAGCACTTGATGCTTGATTTCTCATCTGTACTGACTGACAACCCCCAGGGTCACCATACGTCAGCCTCCCACTTGGCCTGCCCTCCCCACCTTCATCCCAGTATCCCTGACCTCGTTAACTGCCTCTTCATGGCCTCCTTAATATCCCTGTTGCGAAAGCTGTAGATGAAGGGGTTCAGGAAGGGCGTGAGCACCGAGTAGATCACAGCCAGGGCACGGTCACAGTCCAGCGAGTAGCTCTGCTTCAGCCGCACATACATGAAGAGAATGCTCCCATAGAAGATGAGAACCACGGTCAGGTGAGAGGCACAGGTGGAGAAGGCCTTCCTCTTGCCCGCAGTTGAAGGGATCCTGAGCACGGTGTGGATGATCTGGACATAGGAGCTGAGGACCAACAGGAAGGTGGCCAGGATCTTGCAGGAGTTGATAACAAAGTCCACCAGGACATTGATAGATGTGTCAGTACAAGCCAAGCTCAGAACAGGAGGGAAATCACAAAAGATGTGCTGAATGCGATTGGGGCCACAGAAAGGGAGACCGGACACTAAGGAAATTTCAGCCACTGGCCCAGCCAGGCCTCCCAACCAACAGCCAACAGCAATCTTGGCACAGAGTGCTGAGGTCATGAGGGTGGGATAGTGGAGGGGCCGGCAGATGGCTAAGTAACCTGTCATAAGCCATAGCTGTGAGGAGATAGCACTCAGTAGCCCCAAGGGAGTGAAAGAAATAGATTTGCAGGAGGCATCCGGAGAAAGAGATGGTCTTCTCCTCGCTGAGCAGGTTCGACAACATCTTGGGGATGGTGGCAGCGGTGTAGCCGAGCTCCAGTAGGGAGAGGGCACTGACAAAGTGGTACATGGGGGTGTGGAGCCGGGAGTCCAGGCACACCACCAGGAATATCAGCAGGTTTCCCAGGACGGTGGTGAGATAGATGAGAAGTAACAAGATGAAGAGGTAAGCCTGGACCCCCTGAAGATGGGGAAAGCCCAAGATGATGAACTCTGTCACCTGGCTCCAGTTCCCGCGGTCCATGGTTCACCACTCATGTCCCTAGATGTGAGGCATGGAAGGACGAGGAAGAATGAGCCACAGAAGTGAGCAAGAACCCTCTGCCACCTCCAGAGTAAAGTCCTCCCAGCAAATGCTTTCAGAGGCCAGAGTCTGGATCCCCACCAGAAGCCTCCTTCAGGTGTCCTCTCTTGTCACCAGACTTTAAGTCCTCTGGTCTCGCAGCCCATTTTGTGGCCCCCATAATCCATCCTGTAACCCAATTATCTTGCTTAATGAAACTATATAGGCTTTAGAAACTTTAGTATTTTTCATCTAAGGCTTATCTTATTATTTATCTATATTCCTTGTCTTAGGTATAAATTATCCTTTATAGGGATGAAATATTGGTAGTGTAGTGGACCAAGATTACATCATTTCAATTGCCCATTTTTATTTGTAATTTCAACTTATTTTCTTCTTCAACTTTCTGGATACCAAAGAATCCACCCTTTCACCCTGGGCTCCCTCCTGTGTCCTAATGGAGACTCAGGTCTAGCAGCATCCTCCAGGAGCATGGAGGTCAGAGTGTCAGTCTTCTGGATACTGGCATGAATCTTAGTCAAGGTGAAGGGGGGCTGAGTAAATCTGAGAGTCATAAAAAATGAGGAGGCAAATCTATCTCTTGCATTTCTATTGCAAACTGTGGCCACTTCCTCCCTTCTACTGTCTGCCTCCACCGACCTCAAGTGCCCTTTTTGGATTTATTGCTTCACAGATGGTAAATATTTAAATTGTATTGTGAGGTCAATGTAACAAAACTTTATTGAACATTTTTTGTATTGGAAGCATTATTCTTAGAACAGGAGCTAAACAGATGAGTAACATAGGGGACCTGAAGTTAGGAAACGAATATTCTAATAGAGAAAATAGAGAAGCAACTAATTGCTAACCTGCTGTGTATTGGAACATTCCCTCATCGTACAAACATGCTCCTATTCTCACTTAGTCAACAATTAAAAAACAAGCCCCCCAATTCCTTCTCTTGACTCACTTATCCCACAGCCACTGGTCTTTTTCCTCCCCTGTTCCCGCAGCAACACTCCCGCAGAGTCAGTTTTCTCTTAAACCATTCCAATCAGACCTTCACCACCTGCCAGTCCATCAGATCGCCCCTCCTCACTCACACCAGTTATGTAAGGTCTGCCAGTTCCCATTCCTTGGCTTGCCCGACTGTCACCGGCCTTGACCGAGGTCTGTGTCCCGCTCCTTGACATACTCTCCTCCTTGGTTCTCAGGGTGTCATCCTTCAGATTCTTCCCCTTTGAGTGGTCACTCCTCAGCTGCCCCTGCTAGTTCTTTCTCTCTGCCCTACCTTTCTAATTCACAGAGCTCAGTGTTGATTCTTCCTTTTTCTTTGTTTTGTAAACTCACTCCTTTGTCAATGCTATCCAGTGTCATGGCTGAAAGCACCATATATGTTGAAGACTTTCCAAATCGGTTCCCAGCCAACACTGTCTCTCCTACTCCAGACACAGCTGCCTGTCCCACCTCCCTCAGGACGACTAACAGCCATCTCAAACCTCACTCCTGTGGGCACCCCCACCCCGGCCTTCCCTCTCCAAACTAGGTAGTCATGGTCTTGCAACTCACGGGCCCAAATCCTCACCGTGATCCTTGTTTCTGTCTTTCTCTCAAATCCAGGATCTATTTTCACTGGGTTCAAGCCATGACATCTCTCAGTTCCATCACTGTAATCGCCTCCTACCAGATCCTCCCTGTCTGTCCATCTGTCACCTCTCTCAACACAGCAGCCACACTGTCCTTTTGATGTTAAGTCAATTCCCTGCTCAAACCTCTTCAGTGACTTGACACTTTATCGTCTCTGTCGCAGCTGTTTCCTGCCAAATTTCCACCTGGGTAGCTTCTCTGTTCTTTCGGAGCCTTTGTGCAGATCCGCCCTGCCTGGCAGCCCTGCCTGAGTGCTGCCCCCCAACATACACACACCCCTGTCCTGTCCCAGCACCGCCCTTCCGTCGTCCACAGTTAATCCTTTGCACAGGACTTACCATGTCCTAGCATATCACAAATGTCCTTGTTTGTTGTCACAATGATTTGTTGTTTCTGTCCTCTTCGAGAATGTGAGCCCCAGAGCGCAGGGAGTTTTTCTGTTCCGTTCATCCACCGACGACTCTCAAGGGCCCACAGCTGTGTCTGGAACATGATAATGATTCAATAAATATTTGTTAAGTGAATAAGCAAATTGGGTAGGATAACCGCTCTTTGCATATGCAGGAGCCAGGGGAGCTGGGGATGAGCCGTGGGCTGGACGTGGAGGTCAGGACCACCTCACAGAAGACATCATTCTTATTTGAAATAAAGTGTCAGAATTTGCCAGGTGGAAAAAAGGAAAGAAAGGTATTCTAGGCACAAGGGCACACTTGGGTAAAGGCAAAGTGTTACAAAGGCATCCAGTCTCCTCTTTCTGTCCTCCAGTCCTCTCATCACAGTCAAACCCAATTTTATTTACTCTGCTGGTTCCTGGCTGCACTATCTTCAAAACCTAGACAACATGCCCCCGTCTTCTACCAAAAGCTTTCTCATTCCGAAGATAGGATGTTTCTCTACTAAGATGCGGGAGGGCTATTTCTGGGCGGGATCCTTATGAGTGATCTTGCTCCAGCAAGACCTTAATAAACATCTTAATATTAGATATTTCCCCTCTGCCTTAGTTTTCTTCACTCCAAATCCATATCTGTCCATTGTCCAATTCTGCCTTCTACCTTCTTCAAATCTGAGGTGCAGATGTGCCTCCTAGAAAAGATTATCTCAACATTTCTCTCCAACTCAGATCATATTTATTGTGGATGTTTTACATTCCTTCCCCTCCAGGTATAAATATAAAGCACCATTCCTGGAGCTGCTGCTCCATCTCTGGCCTCCCGACTGCACTCACAGATGAGTTTTCCAGTGACCTTGACTAAACTTCCAGATGAATGTGGGGCCGGTCTCACGGTTGAATATTGGAAGGCAATGTCTTGCCCTTTCCTTCTTCGGAGGGTAGGGCTTCCACATGACTCCAAAGACTTAGTCTCAAGCTATAGAGTAGTCCCTCTTATCCCCCTGTGGTCAACTGCAGTCTGGAAGCAGATGACCCTCTTTCTGATGGATCATCTGAAGGTCAGGAGTAGCCTCACAGTGCATTATGATGCCTACATCACCCACCTCCTTCATCTCATCATGTAGGCATTTTATCATCTCACATCATCACGAGAAGGGTGGGTGCCCTACAGTAAGATATTTTGAGAGAGAGAAAAAAACTACATTCACCTAATTTTTCTTACAGTATATTTATATTTATTTTATACTTCTATAAAACTTAACTTCTACTAGTTTATAATTAAAAATTTAACTCTAATTTACAAATCAAACTTTATCATCGGTATGTATGTATAGGAAAAAACATAGTATATGTAAGGTTTAGTGCTATCTGTGGTTTCAGGCTTCCCTGGGGGTCTTGGAACGTGTCCCCCGCAGATAAGGGGACCCCGCACATTGCTTCTCTGCTCACCGATGTCCTGCTGTTCTTCGGTTCCTGGATCCTGGGACATCAATGTCACACAAAGTCAGCATGGTCAAGCCAAGCATTATTTCCCCTCTGAAACCGGTTCTGCAAATCCTCTCAATTCCCCAGGCCATAATTCTCGGGATTCTGACCACTCCCTTCTTTCCTTCACACCCCACTCGGTATAGAAAAAAAAAATTACTGATGGTTTTCCCTTTACATTTTTTTTATTTCATTTTCTTTTCCTATTTCTAATTACTATTGTAATTCAGTTTCCAACACCAAGAGACATTGAGTCCATGTTGGAAGAAATTTTAGGAAATATCAATTCTCTTTGTACTGCCATAATCTTGGGTTTCATTGGACCATTAAAAATATTTTAAATATAACAGATATTCCCATCAATTCATAAAAATAAAAGATCTTTTCAAACCACCACCAAAAAAAAAACAAAAAACAAAAAACAAAGGGGAGGCTGAAGCTTCTTGCCCCATAAGGCAATTCTCTCTGTTGTTGACATGCTTCAGTGATAAACTGAGTCCCTCCATTGACCTGACATCTGAGTTTCACCCACTATCCCTAGTTCTGCTCTGTGGAAAATCCCTGTTGTTCTGGTCCAGATTCATGCTATAAACACTGTTTTCACCATCATCATAGACATTTCACTGTTTGCCAAACGGGTCCCTGTGTTTAGTCTTGACCCTTCTGTTTGCAGCGTACCCTCCTGAGAACATACTTGCTCCTAAGTCCATCCACAGACATCTAACAATTTGGGCACTCAAGTCCCCCACTTTCTTTCCTTGACCGTCCGTGGCGAACACCAATCTTTCCCACATCTCAATTCCCAGCAGTCCTTCCTCACTTTGCTTCCAACTATACCCTGTCCTGTGTTGCAATATTTTCCTTTCATACGTCTTATCATTCCAAAGCAACTCTCTGTGAGGTTTTTGAAATTAAAATCTCACTTTATGCCCCACCTCCTAGAGTGCTTGGCACAATGTCTGATGTCTCACAGTTGTGGTGAAAAATGAAAAAATTGATGATGATCAGGATGAGTAGTCCAGATCCTTAACTCATCAACTACTCATCTCCTCTCATTGGTCTCCTAATATTGGAATCAGGGCTCTTTTAAAACCTAACACATGTATAAATGTAGCATTTATCTTACTTGGGTCCTTTGCAACCATATTATATTCCCTTGACTCCAAAACACTTTTAGAGCAAATCTTTTTCCCACCATTGCATTATCCATAGTGCCTAATTATTTAGGAACAGAGCCAAAGAGCTGGGTTAAGAGGGGATGCAATTTTAGATCATCTCGTTCCATGTTTTCATTGTGTAAAAGAGAAAACCAGGACCCAGATGGGGGAGATGGCTTGCTCAGGATCACACTAGTTAAAACATGGCCAATTTGCTCATTCTGTGCCCAGACTGTATGATAGCATTAGGAAAGCAGAATATCTTTGTGTTTTATTTTAAATATTTTTTGTGTTCTGAATGATATGCCTGTGGACCCTAATTATTCTAAACCTCTCCCTATTTCTGAATGCTCAGTTTCTTCTCAGTGCTCCAACCAGAAAAGAACATGAGAGTAAAAGTGCCTGAGTGACAATGTCTTACCCAGAGCTCAATGGTAGGGAGGGCTCTGCGGGGCTTATGCTGGGGAGTCCAATCACCCCTCAGAGTCTGGAGCTTCCTGCTCACTTCTTTCCCCTCATTTACAGTCACAGCGGGCACTCTTGGGGCTGGAAGGGAGTGCAGCACTTTGATGGGGCCCTGTGGGAGTCAGTCACACCATTAGAGTCTCCTCTCCCATGGCCTGTATCCTTGTTAGGTCCTCACAGAGGCAGAAGCCCCTGGGCCTTTAGACCAGTCCTCCTGGGGTTGCCAAAGTGCTCTCTCAGGGAGGGCACCGAGACACAGGAAATTCATCAGCCAGTGGTCCTTTGTCACCTGGGAGTTCACTTCAATAATAGTAACTACCTGCCCAGGTTGAGATAAAACATCTCTCAGGGCGATGATTTTTTTTTTCCACACAATACAGTAATTGGGGTGGAAGCCCAAGTTTCAAATGGGTTCCTCTGTTGTGGGACCTGTGAGAGAGAAAGCATATACCTTCCAATGATAATAAGATCTTTCTAAAATGTGACTGGCCTCCTGGACCCTGAGTGAGGACAGAGACAGGCCAGGGACACGGCACTGTTAACACAAACTCCTGATCCCACCTGTTGCTCCTACCTACAGCGGTTTTATCTTCTTTTTCACACATGAGCTGCCCCTTTACTCTCCTGTTACCTTGCCTTGAAAACAACCCTGTCTCAGGATTTTGGATTTGAATCTCAGTTGTTCTCCCAGCCATTTATGTGACATTGGCTGCCCAACGGGGTGTTTCATTTCCTGGATCTCATATGGACGGGATACTACTTGCCTCATATGACTCCTCACAATCACTGATGTGAGCATGATCAAAAGACAGACAGTAACCAGTGGAGGGAAGGGTCCAAAAACAGGACCGCGGTACTGCTCATGAGGATGTAAAATGGTGCGGTCACTTTGGAAATCAGTTTAACAGTTTCTCAAAAGTTTAAACATATCATCACCAGATGACCCAGCAACTCCACTCCTACGTATATCTACCCAGGAGAATGGAAGAACTCATACATGGAAGCACTGTTCACAATAGTCAAAAAGTGGAAATGACCTAAATGTCCATCAGATAATGGATGGATAAATAGAATATGGTATATCCAAAAATGGAACATTATTTAGCATTAAATGTGAACACTTAACACAAGTATTGATGTGGTTGGATTAAAATATATGTTACAGTATGAATGAACTTTGAACTCATGCTAAGTGACAGAAACTAGTTGAAAAAAACCCACATATTGTATGATTCCATTATGCAATGGCCAGAATAGACAAATGCTAGGGGTAAGGGATTGGGGAAGGATAGGGTGATGCAAATATTCTAAAAGTAGATTGTGATGATGGTTGCACAAATACTAAAAGTCATTGAATTGCACAGTTTAATAGGTGAACTGTATGGCATGCAAGTTATGTCACAATAAAAAAAATAAACATTTTTAAAGAGGTGAAATAAAGACAATTTCAGGAAAAGAGTGAAAGAAATTATTGTCGGTAGACATGCATTACAAAAAATGTTGAAGAAAATTCTTCAGGCAGAAGGAAATAATACTAGATAGAAATTCCAAACTACACAAAGAAATGAAGAGCGCAAGAAATGGTGGAAGGTAAATAAATAACATCAAATTGTGGTATATTCTACAACAGCCATAAGAGGAAAAGAACGACAATGAAATGACATGGGGTAAAGCTCATAAACATAATGTTGAGTGAAAGAAAGCAGAAACAAGAGTGTAAACTGTATGAATGAATTTATATAAAATACCAAAACACGTAAAATCCACCTACAGTGTTAGATGTCGGGTAGCTGGTCACACATGGGGCAGGAGAGGAGTTGTGTTGGATGTAAGGGAGCGTGGGGGAAATTTGGGAGATGTTTCCACTGTCCTGTTCTGAATGCTCCTTACATAAAGATTTAATCTGTGAAAGTTCGCTGAGTTGCACATTACTGAGTGTTCTGTATAGATATTTCAATACCTTTTAAGATCCAGAGTCACCCTCTAGCTTGTACTTTTTCATTTCTTTGCTAAATTGTATGTTCTGTATAATAAAAGGTTATGGTTCCAAACACAGTAGCTGCACAAAGTGCATAATTTACTTAGAGTGAAGTAGAATAAAACAAATCAGATAGGGGGTGTAAAACAAACTAGGAAACAAGCCAAAAGACAGGTGAGTGCTCCCTTCTATAATTTCTGAAGGCTTTGCTCTCTGTTTTCCATGGAAATTTCCATCCTGCTACATTTAAAGTAAGCATGGAGGAGAGGGAGGGTAGAGGAGGAGTATGTTGTCTGTCTCAGAGTAGAGAATAGAAAGGGATAGTGTGAAAGCTTTCTGCTCTCCATATATGTCTAAGGACCATATGGAGAAATAATAGTTGTAACATACAATAATATATAGAGAAAAATGGATGCAGAAATAGCAAAGGAGAGAAATTAAAATATAGGTAAAGAAATAGTGAAGCAGTCTCATCCATAAAGGAGGATCATGATTTCTTCCCTGTTTGTTCTGCAGAAGTTGTATGTTTATTTATGTTTATATGTTTGCATATTGTGTGTATATATATATACATATATAAGTACATACATAAATAGGGAACTTTTATAACTTCATATCCATATGCTGTACACAAGAAAAATAGTTTCAAGTTTCAATGAATCTGCATGGCTAAGAAAAGTCTTATGTTTGAAGTAATTGCTTGATACTTAGAAAATTTAATAAGTGTATTTTAAGATAAAATTCTTAATCTTAATTTTAAGATAAAAATCTTAATCTAAAAAGAGTCTGGGAAACTTGTGACTCAGAAAAAAACTCTCATTTTGTGACAAATGGCTAGTCTTGGAATTCAAGACCCCAAAAGACATCTTTTGATGTAAAAGAAAGTCAAGGGCTAAATAGGGTCTTAGAACCATATAATGTTAGCAGTGAACATCACTTAAAGATAGTTTACCTGCCCACCGCAGTTTGTGAATAAAGAAATAGAGATCCAGAAAAGATAACTGAGAGTAGCACATAGTTAGTGATTAACAAGGGTTGTCAGTATTACCCAGAGATTTAAAGGGCAGAGGTAGGACAAGCTGAAGCTTGGTTGTACAGGAGACAGGGGCATGTTCAACCGGAGTGGATCAAGGCACTGTAAAAAAGAGTGGGTTCCAGTAGTGATTAGAGTAGGGACCAGAATGTGTAAGTGAGAGAGGTGGGTCAGATTCATTATATTTTTCATTCTTGACATTTTTATTGATACTCAGCAAGTTTAGACACTTGTTAGATTCTGGACATACAGCAAGTAACAAAACTGACATAATTTCAGACCAAATGCAGTTTATAGACTTGTAGGAAAGAACAACAAATTATATCTATACTGATAAATAGTATACATAGTATCTATCTATCTACATATATACATATAAGTTGTGATACATATTTGGAAGGAAATAAACATAATTTAAAAGAGAAAAAAATGAGTAACATATATTAGGTAACATACATTAGGTGATCACATATATTACCCTCTCGAAGATAATGTCACTTGAATGTGACATTTGAACAAACATTCACACAATGAGAAGTGAACCGAATGAAGTGTTGGGGGGAAACAGTGCAAAGTTCTTGGAGTCATACAAATCTTAATGTATTTGAAGAACTCAAAGAGTTCTGGCCTAGGCAGGAAATTTAAAGCTGTAAGAGTAACTCAAGCATCTAGTAAGACAGGACAAAAAAAGATAGAAAGATGGATTCGAGGAATAAGGAGAAAATGAAAAGATAATGATGCAATTGAAGCCAAGAGACAAACTTTTTTAAGACGTAAGAACTGGTCACGTGTATCAAGAGTTCAAGAAAGAGGAAAGACAAGCAGGGTCTAATGGATTCAGTGTGGAGGTCATTAATGATCTTGGCAAAGTATTGTTTGGAAGGTTGAGCCAAAGCCAGATTGCAACGGGATGTAAAGTGGGTAGAAAGTGAAGAAGAGGAGGTAGATTGTGTCATTAATCACATTGAGAAGTTTAATTGGAAATGAGAGCCGAGCAAAATGCACTTCTAGCTGCCTGAGAATGTATGCCAAGGAGATATGTGTGCTTATTAAGAAGGGAGATTCTAAAGTATTCTTAAATGCTGAAAGCACGGATCAAGTACAAAATGGAAAACCATAAAGATGTAGGAAATTACGAAAAACGTAAATTATGTCTTTGAGAAGGCAAGAGGAGATGAGATCCATAGAGGTGTGATAATGGGAAGATTATTCAAGGTCAGGACAAAGATGCATGGAACTTTTCTGAGGCCAACATTGAAGTGGAAGAAGGACCTTGGTAGAGAGTCAGTGGTGAGGAGGACTAGCTCTCCCCCCTTTCCGGGAGATGGTCCTCTTGATGGCCTTAATGAGTTCCTTGTTACGAAGACTGTAGATAATTGGGTTGACCAGCGGTGTCAGTACGGAGTAGACTACAGCAAGTGTCCGGTCAAGTATCAGAGAGTAGCTCTTCTTTAGGCGCACGTACATGAAGATGATGCTGCCAAAAAAGATGAGAACCACAATGAGATGTGAGGCACAGGTGGAGAAGGCCTTCTTTCTCCCCGCTGCTGTTTTTATCTTCAGTACAGCACCAATGATTCTTCCATAGGAAACCATAATAAAGAGGAAGGTGATAAGAATGATGAAGGCATTGATGGCAAAGTCAACGAGGACATTAGTGGATGTGTCCTTGCAGGCCAGGCTCAGCAGAGGTGGAAAGTCACAGAAGATGTGTTGGATTTCATTATAGCCACAGAAGGGGAGCTGGGAGACCAGGATGACTTCAGAAATGGGACACAGGAAGCCACAAGTCCAACAGGCAGCAGTCATCTTGCCACAGAGTGTTGGGGTCATAACTGCAGGGTAGTGGAGGGGCCGGCAGATGGCCAGGTATCGGTCATAGGCCATGGCTGTAAGAAGGTAGCATTCAGAGGCCCCTAGGGAGTGGAAGAAGTAGGTCTGAAGGAGGCATCCTGCAAAAGAAATGGTCTTCTTCTCGCTGAGAAGATTGGCCAGCATCTTGGGGATGGTGGTGGCTGTATACCACAGCTCCAGGAAGGAGAGTATACTGACAAAGTGGTACATGGGTGTGTGTAGGGCTGCATCCAGTCGTATAACTAAGAAGATGAGCATGTTGCCACAGACAGTGAACAGGTATGCCAACAGCAGAAAGACAAAAAGCCAGCCCCTGATGTGGCCCACTTTGGGGAAACCAAGGAGTACGAACTCAGCTAAGCTTGAGTGGTTGTGCGGTTCCATGGGAGGCGGAGGTGGGGGAGGGAGGGAGACAAAACTGGGTGGAAGTGACTGCCTAACCCAACTCAAAACTTCATTTCTCTTTATTTATTTATTTTTTTAAATAGAGGCAGCATTTTATTACTATTACTGCTGCTACTGGGGATACTGCTCTAAAGAGAACAACTGCTAACGCTCACAACGCATCGAGCATTTTTACAAGTGTTTTGTATTTTACTTAATTTTCACACAAGCGATGAGTACCATTGTTATACCCATTTTACAGATGGAAAGTTCAAGAGCAGAGAGAATGGTGAGATGATGACACTCTTCTTTTTCTTATAGACACCATGTCACAGAAACAGGATTTGAACTCATACCCTCCATGCTGTCTACACTATGTGCCCTTCCCCAAACATTCTACCCCCTCCCCCAGGTCATAGTGTTTCCTTCAGTCAGATCAAAAGGTGGGTTTTGTATATGAGATAGAATGCAGTGGCAAATCTTATGGTTCTGTTCACAAATACAAATACTTCTCGAATACACATGTGTCAGGCAGAAGGAATCCGACTTCAGCAAGGTGCAGTCCCTGCCCCCAGACAGCTGACAGCCTCGAAGGGAAAGCGGGACACCAGTCAGTCATCCTGGTATCGCCTGAGAAGTGCAGAGCTACGGAGTGCTGAGGAAGAGGCTCGTTCCTTAGCCCAGGGTGACTGAGAGGCTTCTCAGAGGAAGAAACTCCCGAACTGAATTTTCCAGGAACAGTAGCAGTTAGCTAAAAGAAGAAAATAAACATTTCAGACAAAAATCCCATGTGTGGGCGCAGAACAGGAAGCAGCTGGACCTAGGGAAATGCATGTTCCCCTCCGCGGTGTCGCAACTGGGAGTTTTGCCCAGTGATTTGGGACCTCAGATGTAGTTTTTAAAACATCACTGATATTTAACTATTCTGACCTCCAGCTCAGAGACAAAGGTGTGAATTTGCCTTGCGGGTATTGCTGGTGAAAAGACAAGCAGGGTGGTTCACGACTCAGAAGGAACCTGATCAAGAGGCAAGAAGCATACATCCTGCATGTTCAGAAAATCGATGGTAATCAGCAGAGGTGGGGAATGCATAGCTGGCTTGGTGAATTTCATACCAAAAAAAAGTGTTGCACATTCTATCCGTTTTCAAGCACAGCGTAAAGCAAATGCAAAAAGAGAGAGAGAGAGAGAGAGAAACCACCAACACAAACCATCACAGTGTGACTATAGATGCATAAAAATGGTAGCCAGTGACAGCTACACCATATCCCATATATGTCTCAGTGCCTCTGGAGAGCCTGCCCAAATTCTAGTTTCCATGCTGACAATCTGCTGTGTCTTACTTATTTTGTAATCCTAATACTTGGTACAATGGCTTTCACTTCAAAGTATTCAATGAAACCAATTTTTTAATCGAACTAATTAATTGAATAGTAGAGCCCCCATACTTTCCCCTCAGCTCATACCACCCACCCAAACCCCAACATTGCCCTTAAACCCAAGTGCCCTGCAGTGCAAATAAACTCCTAAGTTTGATATTTTAAAATGCTCAATTGATTCAAAGCTATTAGTGTGTAAGGCACTCTTCTTGAACCTCTTGTATCTACAGGGACTGTGCATTCACCTCTCTAATTGTAGGAGACTAATGACGTTAAAACAGAAATCTTTGCTTCATTGCGTTTCTGGTATCTGTGCCTCTCTTAACCTTTTGCTTCTGGTTTGCCCCTCTTTCTTTTTTCCCTGTCCGGCAACTGCTTCTCATCGTTCAAAATTAGGTCAAATGCCAGCTCTTCAGTGAAGCCTTTCCTGACTCTCTTGGAAAAAGTGACCGATTCCTTCTTCCACGTTTACAGTGCCCACTTAGCATACTGTACCAACTTCGTAAGGAGTCTGTCTTCCCAGAAATTGGCAAGATCCTTGAGAGTAAATGTAGTACTTTGTTAACTATTGTATATCCCCACAGATGCCCAGAGCAACAAGCACAGACCTGTGAGCTCAGTGAATGCTTTGTGAATGTACTTGAACTTTTTTGTAGCCTGAATTTAAGTTATATTCTTCAGTTGCACCTGAACACACCCTTCTTGTCGTCCCCATTGGCATCTCAGGCTCAATATACCTAAAGGAACTTAGCATGGTAAATTTTGTCTAGCGTCCCTTCCCCTAATCCTGTGGAAAAACCCATTATTCTTGCCCACCCAGAGAAATTAAATTCAACAAGTATTTTTGATCATCTTTGGTGTATAGTAACTGTTACTGATGATGTTTTCTTTCTACCTATTAGCTTTTCTGAAGCCAACTGTAGATGTAGGTCAAGGCAAACATGGCATAATTCCAGAAGCACCCACCCTCTGGATCTAAAATTCTAATGTCAGCAAGTGTCTTTAACCCCCCAGTTGGAGAGCCTACAGACGGCCCTCTCTAGGTGAAGTCTTTTCAAATACAGCTGCTCCCGAAATGATACACCTCATTAGATCTTTGTATTCACAGTTCGCATGTCATGAGTGATTTTCTCAGAAGACCCCACTTTCTGCCCTCCACGCCAGCACATAGCCAGTCTGTGGCCGCACACAGGGCAGCTTCCTGTCTCTCAACATTTTTAAAGCAGGTGTTAGCACAGTTAGCCACTCTCTTGGTTGTAGAGCGAATTTAAGTATCAAACGGGGGGATCAGGACACTGGGAAAGACCTGGTAGTCTATGTCTCAAAACCAGACATTCCAAGTCCTTATTTAAGTCATCTTTTCACTAAGCCAACTCCAATTCAATTTCAAAATATTAGCTGTTTTCAAATCCCTTATTGTAGGTCCCACCTTTCACATCCCCAATCTGCATCACTAGCGTGGTTCTCGGATCACCTACCAGAAGCCGCACGTCGCCTGCATCTGTTTCTCTCTTGCTAGGCTCAGACATACGTGGGAGACCAAGACTGGATCTAGGAGGCTTTTCTCCTCTTCAGAGAGTCCAACCCCAAGGAGCAGGGTCCCCCGAGCCAATCCTGACTGTTTCAGGCCACAAGGGGCACAGGCAAGGAAGAGACCTCCAGCCCCAGAAGCAGGTGAGAATCAGGGCCAGCCTCCTGGGAAGGCACTTGGATGGATGCCATGTCACCTTCCACTACCTGGGCTCCGAGAAGCTCTCCCAAATGCTCCCCATCTCACCATCCCTTCCTTGACACCTCCCCTCTCCCTATCACCACCGACTTCTTAACACAGACTCTTGGATTCTGGCTCTGAAAACATGGCCCCACCCTCCCACCCTTCTTCCCATAATCACACGCACCCTTGCATTTCCTGTCTGGCCTCACAAGTCCAAAGAGATTTTGTATTTCACCAAATCTTTCTAACCAATTACTTCCCCTGATCATGTGCCTGATCCAGCCCTATATCGCTCTTCCTTCAGGAAGCTTCTCTGATAGGAGCTGCCTGTTCTGGGAGGTGGAGGGAAGGCAGGGGTTTTGGAGTCTCAGAAACCTTCATTTCAACCTCAGCTCTACCAAAATATCCATTTACGGAGCCTCTGCAAGGTCACACATATCTTTCCAAGCACAGCGCATGCACGAATAAGATCCTCGCAGTTACTCTGTGAGGTGGGTGCAATTGTAGTCCCATTTCCCATTTGGGAAAACCAAGGCACAGAGAGTGTAAAGCTGTGCCCCAGGTCACACAGCTGGAAGTGCCCATGCTCTGACTCGAGAACCGTGTTCATCACCTCTAAGCTCAGAAATGTTGGTAGCGGTTGGAGAAATGTACCCGAGGTCTCAAGTGCTGCCCATTTCAAGGCCTGTCCTCCTGAGCCCTGCTCATTGCCATGCGCCCTTAAGCTGTCCTGTGTGTCTTTGGGTCTATGTTGTCCCTGCATAAGTGTGTACGGTGAAGGTTAAGTGAGATGAACACAAAAAGTAACCTCATTCATTCTAGAATGTGTCTATATGCCCTCCTGCTTCCTGTCCTAGATGTAAATGTTTGTTAATTAAACTCCTCAAAGTAACTCTGGAACCACATCGAAGTTACTTCTCTTCCAGCCTTATTTTCTTCACCCTTAGAGAGAGCGCATCACAGGCATGGCAATGCCTTCTGGCCGAAGGATGGAAACACACCTGTAGTTTCACGAAATCAGCTCTACTGACTCACCGCCTTGAGAGGGTCACACATCATGTGCACCATGCAGGGTTTCAGTAAGGGGATGTTAGAGCGGAATTTCTAAGGGATTCGTGTTAGGTGGTCTGGGGGCAGACTCAAGGGAGCAGGGCTTGGTCTGAATTGGATTCTATGATTGGGCATCTTAGTGAATCTTACCCAGAAGGTAGGTGAAAGCTGTAATTGATAAAGAAGCAGTCACTCATATTCCGCTAGGACAGGGAGATTCTTTTTTTATGGTTTGTATGGTGATCTCATGTTTGTACATGCTTGTATGTGATTATTAAGTGGCCTTTTTCTTTCTCATGTTATCACAATCACAGAGGGATCTAGTCTGATGTTGGTATTCTGTGAGAACACGATAGCTGAATGTCTTTCTCTTTCTCAGATAAAATACATAAAAATGGAATATAGTGTCTAGTACATACGAGGTGATCCACACACTTTGCTTCTTTCCCTCCCTGCCAGGATGCCATTTTCCTTTCTAGTGTTTTCAACATTAATTTATAATTTCCCAATTGAGGAGTTCACTGTATTACAAAATAAAAGGACCAATCTGATCGTTAACATTTTAGTTTCCATGAGCTGAAACTCAACTCCTTGTCCCTCCCACACAATGGTCCTGAAGCAATCGGTCCAGACCCCACACTAGACTCTAGATTCACAAAGACTAGAACACAGCTTTCATGTCCTGCCTTGACTACCTTTCCTTCCATCCAAAGATCCCCCAACTGAGCTGCATGTGTGTTGAAGTACCTCAACGTACTGGTCCCTCTTTCTCAGATTGGTTTGGCTTTGTCACTGTCTTGCTTACTGAAAACAGCAATGAGACTACAAAGACTTCATATAAAAATAAGAATCAGCTACATCCCCTAAGTTTTTGAATCACGCTCCCCTCTGCTTAGGACACTCTACAACAAAATCCCGGTGGTGTGCGCATCTGTTTGGGCCCCCCTCCACCAAGGTAACGCCTCCTCATCCTTTGGTCTCCACCTAACATCCCTTAAGAGAAGTCCTACGTGACCACATTACGTAAACACCCTACCTTCCCACCTCTGTTCTGCTCACTGCAGCCTGGCGACTCTTTTAATAAGTACATGTTTTAATTATTGATTTATATGCTTATTTCTCTCTTTTTACCAATAAATTATAAAGTCAGTGAAGACAGAGACCAAGTTTGTTTAACACTATTATTCAGTGCCTGGCATTGTTCTTTTGGAACAAAGTAGATATTGAGTAACAGTTTGTTGCAAGAATTAAAGAAAGGTTTCCTTGATAACTATCCCCATACCCCCCCCCCATAAATGTACTCAACATTTACAACCAGGATAGACCAGAGTCTCCCCTTATGTTTCCAGAGAACTCTGTACTTAGGAATTCATCTCATTTCTAATAACTTATATACAATCTCTATTGCCATACTGAATTTTAAGCTTCATAAAGGCAGAGATCATGTTTGTCTATTCCATATTTGTCTGTTCCATGCTAAATTCCTCTTGTCTAACACAGTGCCTGGCATAGGGAAGACCCTAGCGATACCTTAATAAATAGATATAAACATTTTTCCCTGTCCATACGTGTTTGGAGGGTTTGTCGTGGTTATTGTACTTGCTTTATTTGTTTCTCTGCCCAGACACAAGACTCTTCCTTACCTCCATTACAGTTCCTCTTGTGACATTCAGTCTATTTCCCAGGAGCTTTTCGAGGTTGTTAGATTCTGACTCTGTCATCTGCCAACTTCATGTCGCCTACAAACTTGATGAGCATACTCTAGGTTCCCTTTGAGCTTATCAGTAAAGCTTTTGAGTGTCATCGCTAAGACCCTTGTGACAGACCCCTAGGTCTTTGCCTTCAAAGTTATTATAAAACACATATTCTTTGAGAAAAGTTGTTCATCTAACTAGAAGATCTCCTAACAATGCTTTCACCCAACTCACACCTTCCCTTGTCTCCCCAAGTGTGTGCAGGGCATGCTCATAGGACTAGGATCATGCAGGCAGAGAGAAATAGAAGGTAAGAAGCCTTGGGGAAGAGCTGAGCAGAGCTAAGAAAAGTATTCTGCAAAGCACCTAAGGATGCTCTCTCAGAACCAGAACCATCGGTGGGGAGATGCCAAAATTACAAACAAACATGAAAACAATAAGCAGCCACTTTATTAATTTATCCTGAGCATATAATTTGTCCTAGGATTATAATTTAATCTGTTAAAGTGTACCAGTCTAGACTTTATAGGGTAACATGTAAATACCGTAGGAAGGGGTGGGCCAACTTCTTATTGAGCCACATGTAACTACTTCAGCCCGTGCAAGCCCTTTGGCTGTGTCACAAACATTCACTCTGCTGTTGTAGTGGGCAAGGAGCCACAGACAATACCTAGAGGGGACCGATGGGGATGGGTTGCAACCAAAATCTATCTCTAAGACAGGCTACAGATCTGATTAGGACCGTGGACCATAGTTGGATCTGCGACTGTAACGTAGAGATCCCTTCCATGCACACACTTGGTTTTGAAGAGCATTTCTCTGACTCTAGTGTTTTGACAGTGCTTCCCTTTGTCATGGTCCCTGAAAAGACGTCTCTCGGCATCCCAGAAAGCCTCCATCCAGCCTACAATTCTCAAGTGCGTGGAGAGCAAATAGATACTCTTCAACAAGTTTTCTCTCATTTGAGCTTCAAAGCAATCTATACGTATAAGCTTTTCCCCCCAAGAGAAGAGGCAGAACTGAAATGAAACAAACAAAAGCATTTATTTGGGGTCTTATCATTGTAATTCGGAGAGCAGAGATTCAGGTGGCAACCCAAGTTGTGTCCTCCTAGGGAACAAACATCAGGGATTTTTAAAGACAAAGGGGACATGCACACGTGCGTGTGTGTGTGTGCGTGTGTGTGTGTTATTTACAAAGAATTTTGATTGGTGTTGGCAGCAGAAAACCTATCTTGGCTGAACATACTTGGTGGTGGGGGTTCTCACCAAGCAAAGTCTGTTACCCAGCGAGCTGCAGATATTCACGCAGAGTCCTTGGAATACTTGCAGTTTGGCCCAGTTCAAAGTACATGGTCCCACCCGGTGAGGACCTGCATGAAACCCACTTCTCTAATGGCCGCCCCCCAGCACCACCATAAACCCCCTGACATAAGCTAGCCCATTTCAAGTCACTTGTCACGCCTTGCAGAGCGCACATCCACCCTGCACCCTGCCACTTAGAACTCGTCGGCAGAGTCCTTTGTGTGACTTGCAGATGGCAGAGACGACACCCACCAGCCCCCATGACACCAGCGGTCACAGGGGAGTGTCATATAAACCCTGTTGAAGAAGACAAATGAAAATTGCAGAATAGCCACCCACCAGGAAAGAAATAAGCTGTAATTAGAAGGAAACTATAAAGCTATCACTTGGACTTCAAAGGTTGTTTAGAAACTTTTAAATAAATCTCTTGATTGTTATTAATAAGAGAAGCATAAGAATAGAATTCTGTGAGCCCCTGGAAACCAGACCACATCGTGCACAGGAATCACATCGAAGCAAGCCTCTTAGATGAGATTCCCGCCGACGCTGCCCGGAAGTCTACCCTGGGCACAGAGCATGTCTGTTTTGTTTCCGTGTTAATTTTCATTATGCAGATTATTTAGTAGATCCAAGCGCATCATAAACCATGTCTATGATGAGAGACCATGAATGGTTCATGACTTTACTTGTGGCCAGTCATTTCAGCGATATCTGAAAGTATATCCCCCCCCCCCAAAAAATGGCCTTTGTTTTCCAAGACAAAAAATTATGAAAATTCAGAACAGCTCTTAATTTCTAAAGTGATAATCACATTCACTTTCTTCTTCCCTTCTGTTCACATGTGTAGGAATCTAAATAAATAAATAAATAAGTAAAAGTCCTTTGGCAATTTTTATGCTGAAATTATGTGCATCTTTTTATAAACCATGGCAGGCACCCTACAACCTCTTTTTCCGGATTCCAAATGCTGAATATTGTTCTGCTTGTCATGTGTATTTAATACTCCCCCACGTGGCCCATTTTAGTTCTATTTCTAAAAAGCCATTAGAGAAAAGATTTACATTCAAAATAGTTCTTTATTATCTAAACCAAAGTTTAATTTATAATTTCTTCTAATGCTGTCCCTTTCATAGGTCACTGAGTATAACTGAATTATTTTATAAATCTGACTCACCTGATGTCTGGTGGAAATGCTGTCACCAACCCCCTGCCCCACTCTACCCCCATATGTCACCTTTTCTCCCCTTTCTTCTTGAATGTTATGACTATTCTTAACCTTGGGGAAGATTGTCAAATCCCATGAACACCACATTTGGAAATTGTGTGAGATATTGTTTTATCAAAAGGCCAGTTCATGGGACGCCTGGGTGGCTCAGTCAGTGAAGCGTCTGCCTTCGGCTCAGGTCATGGTCCCAGGGTCCTGGGATCAAGGCCCACATCAGGCTCCCTGCTCAGCGGGGAGCTTGCTTCTCCCTCTCACACTCCCCTTGCTTGTGCTCACTCTCTCTCTGTCTCTCTGACAAATAAATAAAATCTTAAAAAAAAAAAAAAAAAAAAAGGCCAATTCAGGGTGCAGAGATGTTTTCCTAATATTGATTTCCCAAACCACGAGTGTGTTCTATCTCATCATGATTTATAAAAGTGTTCGATAATGACCTTGAATATAAATTTATAAGAATTTCTCCAAAAGTTTGAACATTTTTTGTTAAGTACTTTATATATATTTTGCTGCTATAATGAATTCTCTTTTTTAAGATTTTTTAAATTCAAGTTCGTGAAAGAAGATATACAAATGGCAGACAGACACTTGATTTCTCTTTAATTATATTTTGTGATTGTTGTTATACAATAATGCAATTGGCTTTTTTTTTTCCCATTGAATTGTGACCAGCACACTGGTCGACCCTCCATATCAATTTTAATAATTTATCTGCGGTTATCTATGCTTCAACACAAGTAAGAATACATCTAAAAATAATTGCAACTTTTCCCAGTGTTTATTCTTTTAATTTCTTTATTCCTTTTGCTTTTTGCTGCGATAACCAGTACCTCCCACAGCCATTAATCTTGTTTCACTCTCAATCTTAAAGGAAATGGTTTTCATAATTCACTATGAGGTCTGCTGCATGATTTTTAAAAGTGCCTACCAGGGGCGCCTGTGTGGCTCAGTTGGATAAGCATCCACCTTCTGCTCAGGTCATGATCACAGGGTCATATTTGCTGCTAAGAAAAAAATGATCCCCAATTAAATACAAATGATTCTAAGGTCATCCATTGTTTTGCTGTTTCTATGCCTGAGGTTTTCTTTCTTTTTATACTCAAACCTCTTTGAATGGCCCTATATTTAATTTATTGAGCCACACATCAGGCTCCCTGCTCAGTGGGGAACCTGTTTCTCCCTCTCCTCCCTGCTGTCCCTCACGATCTCTCTCTCTCTCTCTCAAATAAATAAATAAAATCTTAAAGAAATAAAATGCCTTATCAGGAAGGTTTTTTTTTCTATTTGTAACTTTGTTGTAGTTTCTCATTTTTAAATTATGAATGATTATCGAATGTGTTTTTATTCCTGCATCAAAAGAGATAATCATCATTTTTTTCTTTTTTAATCCATTAATATGATAAATTGTACTATTCACTTTTCAAATGTTAGGTCAATCTTACATTCCTGAGATAAACCAATCTTAGTCATAACCACTTAGTACAGATGACTGAATTTGGCTCTGAGGGGTATGTGGAGGGCAAATTTTGCATTGATGTTAATGAGTGAGACTGGTCTCTGAGTCTTTCTTCTTACACTGGTTTTATTTATTTTGGAATCAGTATCAGGCAATCTTCTTAAAATGCATCATTGAGTGGTATTTCCAGGAATTCTGTTCTCTAGAGGGGCTAAACACAGCAGTTACCTTTTTCTTTAGTACTTGGTACTACCTGGGTTTGATGTTTTCTTTAGAGGAAAATTTTTAACTAATTTGCTATTAAGATTTTCCACTGCTTTTGAACTTGACATTGATAATTTAAAATTTCCTAAAAACAAATCTAGCTAACTAATTTTAGTTAGTTGGTGTATATTGTTTATAGTTACCATCTTATCATTTTAAACTTTGTGGCTTAAACGGATAGTTTATTTTTCATTCTTCATATTTCTTATTTTTACCCCTCTCTTCCTCTTGTTGGTTAGTCTTGTCAGAAGTTTTATTCTTTTTTCCTAGAATGAACTCTTTAATTTATATATCCTCTTTGTTGTATATTTTATTATATTAATTTCTGCTCCCCTATGTATCTTTTTCTTCCTTCAACTTTCTTCGTTTTCTTCTCTGATATTATTTTTCTTAGTTCCTACTTTAGACTAATTTTGCACATTCCTTCCCTTACAATGTAAACATTTGAGGTTACAAATTTCTCTCTAAGAAGCACTTCGGCTTTACCCAGAAGTTTTGAAATTATGATTTTTTTATTATTGTTCGGGTCTGAATGTTTTATACTTACCTTTATAATTTCTTCTTAGATTCATAAGTTGTTTAGAAGTGCTCTTTTAAATATCAAAATATGGACATTTAAAATTTATCATTTAGTTATTTATTATAAATTTACTTATATCATGAGTTAAAAGCCAGTCTATATAATATTAATTCTCTTAACCGTGTTGAGGCTTTTTTTATTTGACTTTTACGGTTGACAAATAGAAATTGTTTGTATTTAAGGTGTACAATTTGATGTTTTGATTTACGTATGTACTAGTCCCTTCTTTTCTGTGGGTAATGTGTTCCAAGACCCCCAGTGGATGTCAGAAACTGTGGATATACATACACATTATGTTTTTTCCTGTACATACATACCTGTGAACAAGTTTGATTGATAAATTACAGCAAGAGACTCTTAACTATAGGAACCAAACTGAAGGCTGCTGGAGGGGAGGGGGTAGGGGGATAGGGCCTGGGGGATGGGCATTAAGGGGGGCACTTGTTGTGATGAGCACTGGGTGTTATGTGCAAGTGACAAATCACTAAATTGTACCCCTGAAACTAATAATACACTGTATGTTAACTCACTTGAATTTAAATAAAATCTTAAAAAATTAAATTAGAGTAAGAGATGAATAATAGTAGCTAACAATAAAATAGAACAATTATGAGAAGATACTGTGATAAAAGTTAGGTGAGTGTGGTCTCTCACCCTCTCTCAAAATACCTGGTTGTACTCCACTCACCCTCCTTCTCCTCGTGATGATGAAATAAAACACCCGCGTTGTTGGGTCAAGGAGGTGAGTGACGGAGCGCGAGGCTACCATTGACCTTGTGAAGATACGTCAGAAGGATGATCCTCTGCTTCCAGACCGTGGTGGACTGTGGGTACCAAACTGAGGCTAAGGGGGGGAGTACTGCTCACTGTGAAATGATTGTCACAATCAAGCTAATAAAATATCCACCACCTCACATAACTTCATTTTCTTTCTTCCTTCCTTTTTTTGTGTGTCAAGAACTCTGGAGATCTACCCACTTAAGCAGATGTTGAATAGACAATACAGTATCGTTAACTATGGCCACCAAGCTATACGTTAGATCTTCAGGACAAAGGGCTCACCCACTTTAGTGCACCTTATTTTATAGCCTAGCATGCGTTTAATTCCATGCGTGCTTAAGTCAATCTGTATTTTATGTGCCTTCAGTGGGTGGGTTCTGACAATTAGTATCTTTAAATGATTTATATCCTTACTTAGGATTTATCTATCTATCTGGTGTATTATTTACTTGGGGGTGTCGGATATCTTACTTTGGTAGTGGGAGTAATCATTTTGCTTATGGTTCCCCCACCTGATTATGGGACTTCCTCCATAGGGACAGTCCCCTTCTAATCCATGGCATCGAGCAGAACGCACAAAGGGATGGGGGGGCTCCCAAGCAGGGGAGCAGAGCAGAGGGCTGGCCACACATGCCCCAGGTCCTCGTCCAATTTCACCAATCAGATCAGGTCAGTGGTTCTCAGAATTGACCTTGTTCCAGATCATCTTGAGGCTTGTGGAAACACAAATTGCCAGGTCCCACCATCAAGCTTTCACATTCAGGTAGGTCTTGGATGCACATTCTCACTAAAATAAAATTCATTATTTATGATTATGGTTTCCCCAAGGAGATTCCAGGTGACTTGTTGAGCCTCATTTACCCCTTGGTTAATCAATGCCCCCCCCCCCCCACTTTTTGGGAAAGCTCAAAAAGGCTGTCACTTGTTCACTAAGGGAGGCAAAGAACTAGAGAAATTACCTATAATTTCTTATTTTTAGAACTTTATGACGGTGGAGAACAAAATACCTTTCCACAAATGACTCTGTAGGCTCATGTAAATCCTGTTTAAAAGGATTTTCTGCATCTAGCCTACATTTAAGTGAAATGTTACTTCTGGGTTCACACAGGCTCTGAAAAGCCAACAGGTAGCAGGAATGGCAGAGAAAGCGAAGACTCGGTGGGCACCATCAGACTCTCCTTTGTTAAATGCTGTTCTTTCCTCTTGATCGGGAGAGTTGACATTTTTGAAATGAGGTCAGACTCTTCATCCACTAACTGATCTTGGAAAGAAATGCATCCATTTTCCTGTTGTGGGAAATGTAATGAGAAAACGGACACAAAATACTCCAGTATAAATGGCATGTCTGCATAAGAGATTGTGGGGTTAGACAGGAGCACGGGATGGTTCCACGGAGAAGGGAACCCATTCCTACCTCTGGATGGCAAAGTAGAAACTGCAGGACACCTGGGGCCGAAAGCTGGCAGAGAAAGCGTTGTATATGCCCCATGGCAGGCCACGTTCTCTGTAAGTGGGACATTCATTCTGTGGGAGAGGCAGACCCCCTGCGGACTCCCATGACCCTCCAAATTTGCAGGCCACTGATCGCATCTCCCACTGTGTGGCGCTTGGTCAAGGCCACAGACCTTCAGTTTCAGGTCAACACGGCAACTTAGAGGGCATGCACCCCGGTGATATGGTGGGAAGGGTTAGAAACCCTTGGTGCTGGGCGCCTGGGTGGCTCAGTTGGTTAAGCGACTGCCTTCGGCTCAGGTCATGATCCTGGAGTCCCGGGATCGAGTCCCACATCGGGCTCCCTGCTCAGCGGGGAGTCTGCTTCTCCCTCTGACCCTCCCCCCTCTCATGTGCTCTCTCTCATTCTCTCTCTCTCAAATAAATAAATAAAATCTTAAAAAAAAAAAAAAAAAGAAACCCTTGGTGCTATCCATTCCCAGCCTATTTCTAAATTCCCATGTAACTTGTTCAGGTTATTTCCCACCTACCGACTTCAGTTTTTTTGTTTTTTTTTTTTAAAGATTTTATCTTTAAAGATCCCGGGACTCCAGGATCATGACCTGAGCCGAAGGCAGTCGCTTAACCAACTGAGCCACCCAGGCGCCCCCGACTTCAGTTTTATCTTCTGTAAAGACAAGAGGGATTTTGAGCAGATGGCTGCTTAGGCCCTGGCTAACCCAGAAGTTCACCTACGTGCAGATGGCGTCTGTTCCAAGTAAGTCTTCAAACATTCTATGTTGGCTTAACCTGGGATTGAACCTTGTTCCCTTGTCTCACCAGGATAGGCCCTTCTGGCCCCGCATCCACTCCCGCAAGAAAGCAACAATCGCTTTGACTAGGGATGGGTTCGATTTCTGCTGTTGTTGTCACTCCCCATAAGATTAGCCTTCATGGTTTAATAATATTAAAAGGATTTTCTTCTTATTTAGGACCCCCCCAAAGCTCAGAGCAGAGAATGTAGTCCAGATCTGGGCTGGATGGTCAGGGATAATTGACCTGAGGCCAAGGCTACATTGCCTTAGAAAAACCTCAAGTGGGACAGTCTATCTTCATTTAATAAGTAGGGATTCCCATTCTCTAGCTCTAGTGAGGATTGCTGATTTGGGAGGGACATCACTACTACTACTATGTCTCCCGCATACCTTTTCCTTCCAGGAAAATAAGTTAAAATAAACACCAAATCATCCTTGCATTAGAAATAAAGTATCTCAACATCATTAGGAAAAAACTGGAAACCCAAAACCCATTCACTCTATCATTTTTCCTAAAGGGCTGCCCAGAACTATTTTAAAAAATAAGTTTTCTTGGGGCGCCTGGGTGGCTCAGTCATTAAGCGTCTGCCTTCGGCTCAGGTCATGATCTCAGGGTCCTAGGATCGAGCCCCGCGTCGGGCTCCCTGCTCTGCGGGAGGCCTGCTTCTCCCTCTCCCACTCCCCCTGCTTGTGTTCACTCTCTCGCTGTGTCTCTCTCTGTCAAATAAATAAAATCTATAAAAAAAAAATAAGTTTTCTTTTTGTATTTTCAGTAGAGTTGCTGCCGTGTTATCCTGAGACAAGGCGTCACCTGTGAGGATCCTACAGTTCCACTTCTGGTCTGAAGGAAACTTTCAGAGAAGTCCCATCTAGGTCCCCAGGGGATTAGGATTCCAAGGTCTGAGGGTTGGGGAAATATCAGAATCAATGTCTGCGTGGCTACTTTACTTTCCCTCAGTCCCTTTCTGCCAATCCTGGCACTGCTTCCCTCCAATTTCATGACCTCCCCCCACCATCGAGGGACATAGAGCAAAACTGAAATGTTTCTTTCTTTTTTTTTTTTTTAAGATTTTATTTATTTATTTGAGAGAGAGAGAATGAGAGAGAGCAAGCACATGAGAGGGGTTAGGGTCAGAGGGAGAAGCAGACTCCCCGCCGAGCAGGGAGCCTGATGCGGGACTCGATCCAGGGACTCCGGGATCATGACCTGAGCCGAAGGCAGTCGCTTAACCAACTGAGCCACCCAGGCGCCCTGAAATGTTTATTTCTTGGTATTAGTCAATATGTCACTGGTGGTGATGGAGGTGGTGATGGTCATGGTGGTGATGGTGGTGGTGATGGAGGTGGTGCAGCGGGAAGAGAGGATGGGAAGGTGGGAGACAGGGAGAGAGATGGAGGACCGAGTCTTCAAAACAAAACTGCAAACTCTCTGAAAACAGAAATCATGCTTTCTTTTTATTATCTCCTCTTGGTTCCCAGAGCTAGCACTGCACTCATAGGAGTGCATCCCTGATGTCGTCCAGATGACTAACTGATGATCTCAAACTCACAGTGCAGGACTTATTTCTGTGACTCACTTCTAACCATCAGCACCACCAGCACCCTTATCTCTAACCCCCGGTCTTCCCCTTAAGAGAATAAATTCCCAGCTACGGCTTCAACCTTTCTTGTACGGCAGGATTCCAGGAACAGGGAGCCGTGTGCTTCTACCAGCCATCTTCCCATGGTTTCCCAGTCCACATCTGAACATTCACCTTAGAAGTTCTTTCGTTTTTCATTTGGTAATCTTGTTTCCCTCCTTTTTGGGGGCTTCTCCAAGAATCCCATCCGGAACATAATCCCACAGTCAGCTTTTGTTCTTCCAAACTCTTTCAAACACAGTTCCATCTAAGTTCTAAGTTTGCCTAAATATCTGCACCTGTATCCTTATTTTTGGTTATTTTTTTTCTCAGATATGTCCTTTCACCCATGTTAGGTAGGTATGGGTTCAGAGGTCATGTCTCTCTGATCTCTACAATGTTCTCAGTTTGCCTCAATCCAAGACTCAGTCCACTTGAATTGGAATATGGAGTGTGTTTGAAAAAATTATTTGATTGATTGTTTGATTGACTAACCAATTAAATCCTACAGTCACCAAATGACTCTGTAGATCCTCAGGGTCCCTTCAACACAGCCCTAATCCTCTGGGTGACCCTTCTGACAGCCTCCTTCACCTCCTTGTTGCGAAGGGTATAGATGATGGGGTTGAGGAACGGGGTGAGAAGGGCATACACCAGGGCAATACGCATGTCCGTGCCCTTGGAGCGGCTCTCGGGTGGCCCCACATACACCACGAAGGCAGAGCCGAAGAATAGGGCCACCACGGTCACGTGGGAGGAGCAGGTGGAGAAGGCCTTGGCCCGGCTGCCCGCCGAGGGCAGCTTCAGTACAGCCCTTAGGATACCCCCGTAGAGTCCTAAAATGAGCACATAATCTTGTGCAGCCAGTGGCCACGCCAATCACGGTCCCGTGGACTCGAGCGTCCCAGCCTGTGTCCACACACGCCAGCCGCATCAGTGGGGCCAGGTCGCAAAAGTAGGGGGCCACCTCTCTGAAGCAGAAGGGCAGACTGGCTGTGAGGCTGGCCGGCGCCAGGGCCGCGGAGAAGCCGGCCACCCACGTGGCCCCTGCCAGCCGTAACCCACCTTTCTGCTCATGAGTGCGTGGTAGTGGAGTGGGCGGCAGACGGCCAGGTAGCGGTCCAGCGCCGTGACCCCCAGCAGGTAGCACTCGGTCATGCCCAGGGAGTGGAAGACATACAGCTGGGTGAAGGACACCGCTGCCGGGATGGGGGAGCGTCCACGGAGCCACGTGCGCAGCAGTGTGGGCGCTGTGGTGCTGACATACCAGAGCTCCAGGAAGGAGAGGACACTGATGAAGAAGTACATGGGCGTGGACAGTCCTGCATCTGCCTGCACCAGCACAATGATGAACAAGTTCCCTGCCAGCGTGAGGAGATAGATGCACAGGGTGCCCAAGAATGCCAGAGGCCGAAGCGTGCTGGGGGCAGGGAAACCAGCAAGAAGGAAACTCTGGGTCCACGTGTGGTTCAACTGGTCCATGACTCCTAGGAACTACTTTGGGATCTTCCTCTCTTTGGAAAATGTTCCTCCTGCCAAGAATGCTAAGTGTGAGCACCTGGTAGGATCTTGAACTTCTCTACCCAATGCCACTCCCTTTGCAATAGAAGAGTTGCACTCCCGAGGGCAGACTTGGTCAGACCCACATCTTAGAATCTGTTGTTGACAGGGCTGCAACTAGAAGCCAAGGTTCCTGATCCCAGTTCAGTCCTTTTCTAATTTATAATATTGGGTTCTAGAGAGTCGGGTACCTGGATTTTGTCCCTATTCCACCATCAGGAAATAGGAGACATAGGAAAATTCCTACCTCTATCCTTCCTGTACTTTCCAATGAAAAAGACCAGCAAAACTGGGGTGTGGAAAAGAAAAAAGTCATCCCCCAAACATGACTGTCAGGGACTCTTTCTGAAAGCCCCGCTGGCTTGTGGACTGTGCCCACAAGCTCTGGAGGGAGAGGTGGGGAATGACAGAGATGCAGGGGCCCTGAGAACAGTCCCTGACATCTCAGGTCCATGGTGCCTGATGGTGGCTCCCTCAGCAGATATGCCGTGTCTTTTGAAAGATGATCTCCACAGGAGAAATGCACTGGGAATTCTCATGGAGAAAAACCATGAGGTCAGAAGTCCCAAGCAAGAAGTCCTATGGTATAAAAAGAAGAGACTTCTCTGAATCAGGGATTTGGCTTTGGCACATGTTCTGTCCCTGAGCAGCAATGCACACTTAGCCAAGCAACTTCTCCTCACATACCCTCCACTTCTTCTGAATTGAAAAAAAAAAAAAAGATTTGCACAGATGTATTCTAAGACTTACAACACGGAAAATATATGGTTCCCTAAAGTCACTGAAAAATTTTGGGGGAGTAAGGATGGAGATAAAGGATCTACACTAAGGTCCCAGAGTTCTCCTCCCACACCCTACACCATAATGGTCTCCCCTAGGCAAGGTCAATGCTCTCCCTTCATCTTCTGCTTCCCTATGCTCACCTCTGCTGTCCCATCCCTGCCCATTACATGACTGTTCAGATGACATTAACACTCATAGCGTCCTCCTCAGCATCCTTTTTACCCCAAGACTCTCCCCTACTTATATCTCATGTTCCTGGCCACACTGGTCTCCCTGGGCTCCTTGCTATGTGCTCCCCGGGGTTGCTGGGTGTGACTAGCTCTCCCCAGGGGTTCCTCTGAGGCAGGAAGTTGGGCACAGGAAAGTGAGGCAGATCTGCTCTATTTCTCAAGTGACTTTTCTCAACCTTGCAACCCTGATTGTTGGGCTCAGAATCCAGTCTCAGGGACGTTGCCTCCTGTGGGCCACTACAAGTTTTTGCAAGTTCTATATAGCTTTCTCTGAGGAGAGACAGCCCATCTCACATAATCTTGTGCACACATGGATAGCAACAGAAGTGAGTGTCATCTTTCTAGAAATTGCCTTGTAAGACTTCTCAATCAGCTTCATTCCCACCAAAGACAAGAGCTGGATGACCCAGGAAGACTAAACCATCAGTTTGCCCACGACTAGCCTTGCCATGGTTTGAGAAAGGTCAGCAGCCACAACATCCTTCTTTGGTTCCCTTCCCATCCATGACAACCATGATGACCACCGCCAATGGCTGCCCATGTCCACTATCACCCATTCACTGAGGCACTCGTCACTGCATGTCTGCTCTGTGCCAAGTGCTGGCCCAGACCACTGCCACCAACTCCATCATCCCTGCCATCACCCCTTATACCACCACCACCATTACAACTACGCAGGACACCCACGTGCTGCTGATCCAGCTTCCTGTCATCACTCTCAGGTTATGACCATCAGCATCATCTTCATAAAGGTCTTGCAGTCAGCATATGAACCCTGACCTCAACTGGGTACCATACATATGCATGCACTGGATGGATATAAAGACCATATAAATAATAGACAGAAATCATTAACCCATTGGAGAATAATAGATCTGCCTCACTTATAGATGCAAATGTGGTTTAACATTTAGGAATCAGAGACACAGGATAAGATAGTAGCAAAACTAAATGGGCTTTCAGGACATTAACCATGAGAGATTTGCGCATACCACGTAAACTTAGAGCCAACCATCTTATCTCTTCAGGTCAACTGAGAAAATCTGCCTGAGAGAGCTAGAGTAGTTTACTTGGTTTTGAGAATTTTACTTTAGAAAACAATGTTAACCTCCGGATCAGAAGAATCTCTACTTGAGTAAAAAATTCTCAGATGCTTGGGAAATTAAAGGTTCTCATACAGTCATTTCTAGCCCTGAGTCTATACTCCATGTCACCTGAACAGCTGACCTTCCTCCAGGATGGACGTTTGCAACTGCCATTTGACAAAATTGCTGCACTCCCCACAGCCCCAAACACCAAACACCCCTAATTTGCAGTCTTACTTGTGGATCTGTGAGATTCTGAGACAGACCTCCCCCATGCTCTGTGGGGCCCTATTGTTTATCAACCGGCTTGGCAATAAGAGTACATTACACTGACTGTTTGCCTTCAGAAAGTAATCGATATGACACACACATGGGTTTTTAAGAAGTTTATACACAAACACACATCGATGTAATAATTTGTGCTAAAGATTTGGCAGCATTCGAGTTAAAAGTAGCAAGAAGAAAGACTAAAGGTTGGAGTGTTAGAAGTGTACGCTTTGCTTGGCTGAGGAAGACATTTATTTTCTTCACTTCATCCTCCACCTGCAGGACGTGCTCACTTAATATTGATTCCGAATTAAAAATGGAACGAGAGCAAGAGGTACCTTCTGATGCCTCCATCAAGTATTTACAATGTAGCAAAAGAGAACAATATAGCAACTGAGGACCTGCCCAGGCTGTTAAATGAAGAAAGTAGGATTTCCAAAGTGTCAACATTTGACAATATGATTGTTAATATTTGAAAAAAAAAAAGCCTATGTACAGGAAGTGGTCAGGAATAAGAGATGAGTAATTGTTTAAAACAATTGTATAAATGAGTTTTTATTTTTATTCATCTACATATTCTGTATTACGGACATATTTATATATAATATTGTTCTTCAAGGAAAAAAAAAGTGATCCAAAGGTTAGAAAAGGTGTTATCAAAGGCAGCTTAAATAGTATGAGGAGAGGGAAAATCGCAATGATTCTGTTTTCATTAATTAAATATATTTGTTAATTTTTTTTCATTTTCCACACTATTAAGAAAAATATGAGATGTATAAAATATAATCCCTTTCCTCAAGAGACTTAATTTGGAGACAGACCCCAAAATAGGCATTTATAAAACAACAGGGGCTCTTAAATGTATGAAGAGATATTCAACACGACTCATAGTAAGATTCATACAAATTTAAATACATTAAGGTACTCTCCTCACCTTCAGATTGACAAAGATCCAGAAGTCTAAACCCACCCTTTGTTGGCAAGCCTGCAGGGAAACATTCTTGTGCATTGCTCATAGGAGTACAGAATAGCATGATACATTTGGAGGAAAATCTAGCAATACTTAGGCTCACTACACATTCACTCATGCACAGCAATCCCACTTGCAGGAATCTGTCTTACAGATATGTATGCACGCATATATGAAATGATGAGTACACGAAGTTATTTGTTGTAATTCTTTTTGTAACGGCAAGGCTGGAAGCAGCCCGTGAACCTTCCAGTAAGGGACTGGTTAAATTAAACACACAATGGAACACCGTGGAGCCATTTACCAAAAGGCCATTTCTACAGCGATATGGAATGATCTCCAGAGCACATATGAGAATATTCATATTTACTTGTTTTTGCATGAAGAAAACACTGCAGGGTTGTAGGAAACACTTAGGGTAGTTGTTTCCTACAGTGGGGATGAGGGCTGGCAAGGGATAGGAAGGGGCAGATGGACATGGATCAGAGAAATACTCTTCTGCATATACATTCATAATATTTTTTTAATAATGTAGATATATTATCTACTGAAACAAATATTTTTAAATATATATTAATATAGTGACAAGGTGCAATCATATATCCTGGTTTGCCCAAGCGAGTTCTAGTCAATGCCTATTTTCCAAAGATAATTATTAGTAGTGACCCGATTCATTCTTAAAAATATCTGGGTTTATTTAATTGATAAACTATATAAGCATCTGGGTGATAGAATGTTAGCTTTAATGGTACTGCAGAGTTTGTGGTCTGAATATGTATGTATATGCACACATACATATCATTCTCTGGCTCCTTCCTTCTGCCATGTTGACATCAGCTTTATCACTCCAGAAAGAGAAAAATAAGTCAATAACGTATATATATCTATGTATGTAGTGTGTGTATATATATATAGTATATAGAAAGATATATATATGATCTAGTATCTAGAAATAATCATATATACTTATATATAAGTATATAAATGGTGTACATAATCTATAGAAATAGGTACACATACACAGAATATATAGAAATAAATTTACATATACAGCATTTAGAAATAAGTGTATGTACTTACTTCTCTCCTTCTGGAGTAATAGCACTGATGTTAACATGGAAGAAGAAAGGAACCAAAGAGTTGGCCCTGAGATATCCACCCAATGAGTCACATGGATGCATAACTTCTGACTTCGTTCCTCATCATAGCAGAAGAAAAGAAGTGATATTTGTAAGACACAATGAGGTGAACAGAAAGGCTGCTTGCTGACCCATGCATACGGCCCAGGGGGCTGATTTCCTGGGGCTCTCGATTACCCCTCAAAGGGAGATGTGTGGGGAGAGGAGTCAGTCGCTGCCCTCATGTCTGCACCTGGCGGGAAGCCCTGCTCTAGGGACAACTGGAAAGGAAAGACCTCCAAAAGCCCATGAAGTAAGAGGGAGGGTGAGTCCAGAGCACTGCCCTGATGTCCACAAGAGGAATGACTGCTGGCTGGGGTTGGGAAGGGGACCTCCTCCCCGTCATCCTCACTAGGTCTTCAGGAAGTCCAATCATTCATTCATTCCCTTTTCATTTACCGGTCAATGGACGGACACGCAGGCTCCATATGAGGAGTCAGGGATGGGACATGGGCTTCCCTGAGTCGTCAGGTAAGCACGTCTGTCCCCACGGCGGGACTACAGTCCCTACGGCTCACCGCATGGTACTGAAGAGTAGGACCTGAACATTCGCCAGGGATGCTTTTGGCCTGCCACCGAGGCATGCGCTGACCTGTGAGCTCCCCTAAGAGGAGCTGAAAGAACACAGTGCAGGCGAACAGAAAGACCCCAAAGCCATGCATTAGGGCAAAGGGTTAATTTTGCAAAGGCAGAGGGAAACGCACAGGAGGCTCCAGGGGGATTTTGGAAACCTAGATCCAGAGAAGATGCTTGATTTGGAGTCTTACCAATTCCACTAACCCACACGTGACAGCCATGGATGATTCACACAAAATGGGGCTCGCTCAGGGAAGGGAATTCCCACTGCAGAAAGCTATGTGGCAAATTTGAAATAATAATGACCATCTCATATGTAGTGTGTCTAGTCTATACGCTTTCCAAGTATAAAATACAGTAACCCTCACAAGAATTACTTAAATAAGATTCCACTGTGGTCCTCATTTTCCAGATGAGATTGAGTGCCTCGTCCGAGGTCATGGAACAAGAGAGTGGTAGAGATAATGGTTGATTGAATCGGGGACATGGGCTTCGAAGGCCCTTCTGGAACCACTACACTGCCCTGCCTCCAGGATAGTAAGGTTGCTTTATTATTTATGGAATACCTCTTCACTCTCAGGGACACTCAGGGTTAGTAGCCACCTTGTATGTGTCGTTTCCTTTAATCTTTGTAGAATGATGTGGAGATCATTATAGACGTGTATAACATCATGAGAAAAATGGATGTTTGGAGAGAGGTTATGTTTTTTTACCGGCGTAAATAGAAGTGGCAAACTGGGGTTTGGACCAGCACCTCCCCGTCTCTGTTCTGGATTCTCGGATCTCAGGCCCTGCTTTCTCTAAGAAGTGTGGCAACCCCAGAATCAAAGGCCCCTGAGCAGGAGGGAATGTGAGTGGCCGGGCGCTGAGGCTCTGGTTGGACAGAGAGAGCAAGGCCGCGGATCTCACCAAGGTCACACTCGCCAGAGAGGACCGGGACCTGGGGTCGGGTCCATGTCTCTTCACAGCAGCTCCAGGAATCTTTGGGGTTTTTTTTGTTTTGTTTTGTTTTTCATTTTTACAGAAAAACAATTAAAAACAATTTTATGAGGACAGAGACTCGTCTCTGCCATCCTGCAGTCCTGTCTTTGTCCCCAAAGAGCCACGCATCCTCAGCCGGGCCTGTCACTTCCCTGGCCTGCAATTCACTGGTCTGAAGAACAAGGAGACTGAACTCTAGGATCTCAGCAGAGGAACTAGTTGGGAGCCAGGGGAAAAAGAGCATGTAAGGAGTGACCGGGGCTTCTGGTCCCCATTTCTACTTTCTATTTGAGTCTGTTTTCTACTTTGTGCATATCTGCTTCCTATATTACAGTTCTGTTTGTTTGTTTCTTTGAAAATATGGGATCAGATGATTTCCTCGATGTCTCCGCTGACTCTTCAAGAGGGTCTGTTTCTTGCTAGGCGAGGCTGCAATTGCTGAACTGACATGAAGAAGGAATGAGCATTCCCATCCGTGGCTGCCTGCCCACCTGTGGCAGACACAGGCCAGGGTGCACCTGAAGAGGTGATAGGATGACGCACCCTCATCAGAAGAGTCAACAAGAGTCGGGCCTCAGGTGTCTGGACTGGGGTCCAGGAACCAAAGGCTGTCTGAGAGCCTAACTGAACTAAAAACTCCTACTAATGGCAGGGGGGCAGCAAGGATGGGGAAACAGGTCTGAGCAGCAAGGATGGGGGGCAGGTCTGAGACCTCTGACATACTAATGACTCTTCCATTTCTTCCACGTCTAACACAGAACCCAGGTGCATTAAGAGGCTGAGGATGAGTTTTTTAGTAGATCCGGTGCCACAGGCCAGGGCAGGTGGAATCACCGTCATGCTGAGCCCCAGCATTTTCTGAATCTATTGCCTTTAATTGTGTCTCCCACTTACCCCCTGCTCGTATGTCTTCCTCTCTGTCCATTCTGGGCTGTTGCTAATCATGGAACCCACCTCCTTACCTATCTATATTGGTCCTTTACCTAAAATGTCCTCCTCCCCCCACCTCACCTGGGCATGACCCCTAGATCCATCCTTTTCGTAGACGAGTCATATAACATTCCGAGCCTCAGTTTCCTTATGTACAAGCTTATAGACCCACTTCAGTGGACTCTCAAATAGCATTTCTGCTATTCCTACTAATTTGTTGGTGGCAGATATATGGATTTTGAATAAAATTACTAATGGTTGGTCTGAGGGGGCTGAAAGATCAGGCAACTCTGAATATCATTTCAACTGACCTCCATGAACAAGGGCTAAAACCCCCCACCCACGTAGTGAGTCTCCATTCTGGGTAAGCTCCCAGAGCCTCAGACCTCTGCTTGCTGGATGGGGAGTCAGCATGAGTCCTGTCCTGCCTTGCTCAGTGCGGAGGCACTCCTGAGATGGGGGAGTGTTTGCTGGGCAGCACAGAGCTGTGCCCACATGTGGGGCCCGAAGGAATCCTTCTGGGTGGGGGTGGGGAGCCCAGACAGCATCCAAGGACTGGGTGATGGCCTTAGTTAAAAAAACCCTACTAATGGTAGGGGGCAGCCAGGATGGGGAGACAGGGGCAGGGTCTGAGACCTCTGATATACTGGGGCTTCTGTCTCTGCCGCGTGTAACACAGAACCTGGGAGCATGAAGACGCTCTGCTCACGCCCAGCAGCACGGGACCGCGCTGACAGTCTTCGAGCAGCGTGTGCAGAACGAGCCTTAGATTTTCCCCTGCTTCTCAGTTAGATCTCAAGCAGTAGAACCGAACCCCACATCCTTAACCAACCCAGGCTTTTGCTGGACCCACCAGCTCCGCTTTGGTCAAGCAGACGCGTCTTGGACCCATCGTGGACCGTCACTGTCACACGGAGCCTGTCTGAAGGACCTGGATACCTAGATTTCCCACAGGGAAGCAGGACGGCCAGACCCATCCAGCTGAGGAATCCCTGCCACAAAACTTTTCTTCTGAGCAGCTCAGGGGACAGAGCGAGGCGCTAACAAGTTTGCTAATGAGAAGGCAAACAAGCTGTTTAATTGAGCTGGGGAAGCCAGAGGATGAGGCAAGGCTACTGCTCCCAGGGACTCTGCCTGCTTAATGAGGCACAGTCTCAACTTTGGTAATTATCAGCATTTTGTCTGCAGAGACCTCCCCCTTCCTGAGTTGTGGAGCGGGCACTTTGGGGAGGCCCCCGTCTTCTCCGCTTGCCTCCCTCCTTTCATCCTAATTGGGAACATGGGAATGCAGACCAAGATGTCAAGAAAGCGGCTCTAGTATACCGTACTTCTGAGAGCCCTTTCCCCAGGCCCAGTCAGGAGACGCCGGGGTCCCAGCGTCGCCTGAGCCCCACAGAAGAGTGTCTGTTCCCTGCACACGGCAGGTGCTGTGGACGTACAGGGTGGGGGGCCCAGGGGGCAACAGGCCTGAGTTTGAATCTAAGCTCTGCCACCAACCAACGGACTCAGAGTCGGTCACACACTTTCCCTGACCCCTATTTCTGTGGTATTGAAATACGGAGATTGGATTTTATAAATTCCATGGTTTTTTTGAACTCCAATTTCTGAACTATAATAAATAATGTGTTTTTTTTAATTCTGATACCCAGGAAAACAGCATCAAGGATCAAGAGTAGTAGACTAACTCACGCTTTAAAAAAAAAAAAAAGAGAGAGAGAGTTTCTTGAGAGTGAAGGAAGTGGAAGAGAAACAGGGAATAGGACGATAGACAAAGGTGTGCCCAACCCCCACAAAGAGGAGCATACACCATCTGAGTTCAAACAAAGGAAGGGATGGCCACAGTGTTTGCTCTTTCAGATAATTTTTTAAACTCTCATTTCCTTTTTAAGAAAAAAAAATGATCATTTCCTTCTAGAAAAAAAAAATAAAGTGGTTCTAATCGTCTGCCTGTCAGCGCATCCCTGCTTGTCTGTCTGTCCATCCACACATACTCGGCGCTGTGTATCCTGGCTGCCAGGGGCCCTCAGCGGCGAGTTAGCCCATGCAGTCAGAAAACCCGGCATTTGAATCCCACTTCCACAAGTCGGCAGTTACAGGATGAAGTGCAATTTAACTGAACCCTTCCTGCCTCATTTTCAAAACTGAAAACGTCAATAATATCTACTTCTAAGGTTCTTGCAAGAACTGAGATGATTTATGTTTGGGGTAGATGCTGCAAGAACGAAATCTAACTTTGCTGATTGCTATTATGATCAGCATTACAGTGACACATCTAATTCCGAATAAAACCAGAGATGACCCCTGCATCCAAGGGTATAGTCCACAGAGCGGTTCAACAAAGGGCATAAACCCAAACAAGTTTCAGGGCTGCGGCGTCCCCGTGTCCCTTCAGAAGCTCTGTGACCACGTCCGCGTTAATTAAAAGTGGTCACCTCAGACACTGAGCCAGACTGTTCCCTTCAAGGATCTGAACTCCTTCTGACAAGGGGCAAAGCACACCAGATGCTTTTTAGGAGGTCCCATCTAGAAACGAGGGAGGTCTCAACTAAGGCGTACCAGCCTTCGTGAGTCATCCGGAGGAATCAGGACTCAAGAAAGGAACCTGACCAACGGCTGGTACAGAGGAGACATTTAGTTAATAAGAAGTCCCTGTCTTCCTCCCTTTTAGAAGTGCCCCAGCTGCTGAAATCCCCCCCACGGCGGGATCACTCATCATCTTGCCCACAGGGTTTCATATTGGCTCTGGTCTTCCTGTGTGTTCTGGTGCAAAGAATTCTTCCGCTGTCTTTAAATACCATAACACTGCATTTTTTTTTAACAGATCTTATTTTTTAGGGCAGTTTTATGTTCATAGCAAAACTGAGCAGAAATTACAGAGCTCCCATACCTCCTGCCCCCATGCATTCACTGCTTCCCCTGCCATCAACATCCTGTACCAGAGCGTCCATTTATGACTCTTGATGAACCCACACTGACTGACGCACCACTATCACCCACAGTCCGTAGCTGCGTGGGGCTTCAGCTTCGGGGGTGCACATTCTGTGGGTTTGGACAAATGTATGTTGTCACATATCCATTGCAGTATCACTTAGTCTAGTTTCACTGCCCTCAAAATCCCGTGTTCCTCCTCTTTCCCCCCTACTCCCTGACAACCACTCTTTTTACTGTGTCCACACCGTTGCCTTTTCCAGAATGTTACGTAGTTGGAATTATTCTGTTTGGAGTCTTCAGATTGGCTTCTTTCACTTAATAACACGCAGTTAAGGTACCTCCATGTCTTTTCATGGTTTGACAGCTCGTTTCTTTTCAGCATTGAATAATGGTCCAAACGTACATATGATGTTGGTTTGGATTAAGACAATCTGCTTTCTTCGTTTCTTTAGACGGCCTCAGAACATTTGCCTACATTAGCTTTTGGGAAGGCTCATCCTTCCGGCAGATCCGGTGGTGGGTTTACCACAATACTATCCCCTGACTGCTGCCATTTACTTGACATTCCAGGGTGTATGGAACTCCAGAGTGCATGCACAGTGCCACAGGAAAAACACTGCAAAACAAAGGGTTTATCAGGCCCCCTAACCTTCAAGAAGCTCAGTGCTCTTCCAGATTTTTCGAGGCTTCAATAATGAGTCCACCACCCATTTGTATTTACCCATGACTAATGCAGAAAGCATGTGTAACCGTGATTTTAATCACTTGGGGTAAAGCAGCCTACTCAAAAGACGATAGTGCCCAACTCCTTTGATATATTTGAATAAGGACTTATATTTATAATGACCTTCTATCTCTGTGAAGCTTCAGGTTTGTCAATTATTAAAAACTGGGAGAGTGCTTAGGAACCATTTAAACAACAGGAGGGTCATAGAAGGCCCACCCCCATTCCGGAAGATGCAGTCAGGCCCTGGCAGAAAGAGAAGCCTCCACCAACGTCTCCTGCCACTGCTGGTCCGTGAACAGGACCGTAGGCGAACGTAGCTAGGGGGCACACCTCTCCCGTGTGAAACCCTGAACCTCATTCGAGGCCTATAGGTTTCTAATGACCCATGTGTAAATGAGCTGAAAAAGAAAATTCTAACGTTCAAACTCCCTTCAGCCACTGATTCTTTTAAGTCAAAAAAAGCTAAGAGGGATTTCTTGACTATTGTTTCTCCTCGTGCAAGATTATTATTTCCCGACAGGAACCTTCAATTTCTTGGGCTGCTGAAATAGAAACCTACAAGTTTGAGAGGCGGAGCCTCAAAATTGCTCCCTAAATAAGAAACTCCTTTCTCTTTAGATGTTACCAGAGTGTGAGATGAACATCAACAACCGTGTCTTTAAGTGACTCTACCCAGTGCCATTTTTCCTTGTTATCTTTCAAAAAACTTCATTTTCTCTGTCCTTCATGAGATTATAACATTGTGAAGTAGACTGGGCACAGCTTTTGTTTTTTTGTTTTTTGTTTTTTCCATTCAGACAAGACCGTGATACTGGCATTCTGAGGACGACTGAGGATGATGTATCCAGGGAGGTAAAGATGTGTGCGAATTTCTCTAAGAAAGCCCTGAGTACGAGTGGGTACCCACACCATCACAGTGGAGAATTCATTATGGGATTGTCTGGGAGAAAAAGGGCTGTATTACCCATATGGAGAAAAGTGAAAACTGATTCTAGTCCTTCCCCTATCTAGGTGGAAAATAGACATTTTTCATTCTACCCACCCTGGGGCCTGAACAAAGGGAAATGCGTTTTGACTTTTACAAATTTAACATTAATTCTCACATGTCTACTGGCATAAATTGGCATTTAGAGGAAAGCTTTGTTTTGTTCACTGGAGGATGAGCAGGAAACTTGGTGACTGGTGTTGGGCCTGGGTAAAAGACAAGACAGTAGCATAAGAAAATCACCATGAGCTAATATTAAGTAAAGGGTAAATCAGGACGTAAAGCTGTATTATGTGTATTAATACTAAGGGACTATCCCAATTTACCAGGAGATAATCTCGCACTTCTACAAACACAGTTGCACCAAAATGTGGGTTCTTTACTTTTTCACGAGCCTGTTTAATTTTATTTTGAGTTTCATTCTACAGCAAGGGCCAAAGGCATTATTTCAACCCTTTTTTGGATGGTTCCTCCTTTACTTAGTCACAGACAACTTTCACTGGTGCCAAGGAGTGAGGAAGAGTTTTAAATATATGACCTAGCTTTGGGATACGTTTTGACTTTGTATGGCCTGGTACATGATGAATATTTTCTAATTATTTCATGTGTGCTTGGGAAGAATTTAGAAGTGTGAGATTTAGCATCCTGTAAGTTAGGTAAAGGTTCTTAAGCTTGTGAATTGTGTTGGTCGAATCTAAATCTAAATCTTAACTATTTTTCACCTTGTTCTTTCAGCAATTGAGAGATGGTAAAATCTCCACCACTGATGGTGATTTTGTCAATTTCTCACATTGTCGTTCTCTTGATTTCAACCATATGTTTTTGTATATGGTTTGCATATCTATGCAAGTATATATACTATGTGTGCATATGTGAAAATAAAGAAAACGAATTTACTATATGCTTCTGTATTGAGTAAAATGATAACAGATTATATATAATTTTATTATTATGTAAGTACATAATTTAACTTTTACTTTCTTGGGAGTTGAACATTTTGTCATTATGTAGTGAAACTCCAAAACTCCAACTGTACTGACATTTTTTCCCTAAAACTTTATTATAAGCTACACGACTAAACTGGCTTTCTTCAAGTTAAGTTTTGAATAATACAACTTTTACTAAGTTTTTGTTAAGTGACTTCACTCTCTATGTGCATTTGTTCAAGGATGTATAGCTGGATTTATTTTTAATCCAAACTGAAAACACTTGTCTCTGAGCTGGTGAGTTTGGTCCGTTTATATACATATTTTATGAATATGTTGTAATTTGATTCTGCCATCTTAGTTCATTTCAGTTTGCTTTCTTCTTCTCCCTTCTTGCCAAGTTTCTTTAACAATTTTTATCTTTCTTCTCCTTAAAGACAAATGCCTTAGCAAACTCTCATATCCTCTGGCTCCTAACCTCCCGTTACTATGTTGATAGGCTTTCTGTTTTCCTCTCTCTGGTTCTTCCTGTGTTTATTTATAAGACTGCTGAGGAAGATAGTCGTTCACTCTTACTTCCCTTTTGGTCCCCAACGTTTCTTAGACTTATTCTTTTCTAGAGTAGTTCTTGCCAAAGAGTTGTTAGTGTGGGTCTTTGTGTTGCTACACTTCTGAAGCTTTGAATCTGAGATTAATTTTCATTGTGGAAAAACACATGTCACGTAAAATTCACCATCTTAACCATTGTTAAGTATACTGTTCAGTAGTGTTGAGGGCATTTACATGGTTGTGTGACCAATCCCCAGACCTCTTTTCATCTTGCAAAACTGAAACTCTGTCCCTGATAAACAACAAGTTCCCCATTCTCCCTCCCTCAGCCTCCGGCAAACATCCAAAACACTGCTTTCTGTCTCTGTGAATTTGAATACTCTTGGTACCTCATACGAGCGAGTGTAATCATATAGTATTTGTCTTTTTGTGACTGTCTTACTTCACTTAGCATAATGTCCTCAAAGTTTATCCATGTTGATGAGGTGCCAGAATTTCCTTTCTTTTTCTTTTTTTTTCCTTTTTGCTATAAATGATTGCATTTATTTATTTATTTTTATTCAAGTATAATGAACATATACAGTGATACATTAGTTTCAGATGTGCAATAAAAAGGAGACTGTTAAATATAAAGAATAAAGTGGTGGTTGCCAGAGGGGAGGTGGGGAAGTGACTGGGGGAAATAGGGGATGGGGATTAAGAATACACTGATTGTGATGAGAATTTCCTTCCTTTTTAAGGTGGAATGATATTCCATTGTATTGTATACCACATTTTATTAATCCACTCACCCATTAATGGACAATTGTATTGCTTCAATGTTTTGGTTATTGTGAATGTTGCTGTAAGAAACATGGGTGTGTAGATATTTCTTTCAGATACTGCTTTCACTTCTTTGTGGGTATATGCCTAGCAATGGAATTCCTGGATCATAATAATTCTATTTTTAGTTTTTTGAAGGTTTTCCATATCGTTTGCATAACCGCTGCACTATTTTACATTTCCAACCACAGTACCCAGGGGTTGTGACTTCTCTCTCTCCTGACTGATTTTTGCTATTTTCTGTTTGGTAACAGCCATCCTACTGGACGTGCTATGGTATCTCACTGTGCTATATTTCAGTCTCCATAATGATTATTCTATAGCGAGTATTGATTATTATTGCCCATTTTCTCCTATGCTCATTGTCCATTCATATAGCATTTTTGATAAAAAGTCTATTCAAGTTCTCTGGTCATTTTTAAACCAGGTCATTTGTTTTTCATTGAGTTGTAGCAGTTTTTATACATTAATCCCTTAGCAGATATATAATTAGCAAATATTTTCTGTCTTTCCAAAGGAAAAGGTTTCCTTTCCCTCTGTTGCTTGTGTAGTTTGATGCACAGAAGTTTTTCATTTTGATGTGCTCAGAGTTATGTGTTTCTCTTTTGTTGACAGTACATTGGGTGTCACACTGAAGAACCCATTGCCACCTCCAGTGTCAGAAACCTTTGTCCTGATGTTTTCTGAGAGTTTTATCATTTTAGCTCTTATGTTTAGATCTTTAATCCTTTTGAGTTAATTTTTATATATGGCCTAAATCCAGTTTCATTCATTTGCATATGAATGTCCTGACTGCCCAACACTATTTTTGAAAAAAAAAAAAAGAAGAAAAGAGGAATCCATCAAAATCCTAGAGGAGAACATAGGCAGTAACCTCTTTGACATCGGCCACAGCAACTTCTTTCAAAACACATCCCCAAAGGCAAGGGAAACAAAAGCAAAAATGAACTTTTGGGACTTCATCAAGATAAAAAGCTTCTGCACAGCAAAAAAAACAGTCAACAAAGCAAAGAGGCAACCCACAGAATGGGAGAAGGTATTTGCAAATGACATTTCAGAAAAAGGGCTAGTATCCAAGATATATAAAGAACTTCTCAAACTCAACACCCAAAAAACAAATAATCAAGTCAAAAAATGGGCAGAAGACATGAACAGACACTTCTCAAAAGAAGACATGCAAATGGCTAACAGACACATGAAAAAATGTTCATCATCATTAGCCATCAGGGAAATTCAAATCAAAACCACACTGAGATACCACCTTAACACCAGTTAGAATGTCAAAAATGGACAGGGCAAGAAACAACAAATGTTGGAGAGGTTGTGGAGAGAGGGGAACCCTCTCACACTGTTGGTGGGAATGTAGTAAGTTGGTCCAGCCACTTTGGAAAACTGTGGAGGTGCCTCAAAAAATTAAAAATAGAGCTATCCAATTGAACTCCTGCGTATTTACCCCAAAGACACAGATGTAGTGAAAAGAAGGGCCATATGCACCCTAATGTACATAGCAGCAATGTCCTCAATAGCCAAACTATGGAAAGAGTAGAGATGCCCTTCAACAGATGAATGGATAAAGAAGATGTGGTCCATATACACAATGGAATATTACTCAGCCATCACAAAGGATGAATACCCAACTTTTACATCAACATGGATGGGACTGGAGGAGATTATGCTAAGTGAAATAATTCAAGCAGAGAAAGTCAATTATCATATGTTTTCACTTATTTGTGGAACATAAAGAATAGCATGGAGGACATTAGGAGAAGGAAGGGAAAAATGAAGGGGGTGGAAATCGGACGGGGAGATGAACCATGAGAGACTATGGACTCTGAGAAACAAACTGAGGGTTCTAGAGGGGAGGGGGAGGGGGGATTGGTTAGCCCGGTGATGGGTATTAAAGAGGGCACGTACTGCAGGGAGCACTGGGTGTTATAGGAAAACAATGAATCATGGATCACTACATCAAAAACTAATGATGTAGAGTATGGTGACTAACATAACATAATAAAATAAAATTTAAAAAAAAAGAAGAAGAGAAAAGGAAACAGACTCACAAATGCTGAGAAGCAATGATTGCCAGAGGGGGATGACTGAAACAGGTGTAGGGGATTAAGTGGCACAAACTTCTGGGTATAAAGTAAATAAGTCACAGGGATAAAAAGTACAGCACTGGGAATATAGCCAATAATATTGTAATAACTTTGTATGGTGACAGATGGTGACTACGCCTAATGGTGGTGAGCTCTGCATAATGTATACAGCTGTTGAATCGCTGTGCGGCACACCTGAAACTAAGAACACATTGCACATCAACTACACTTCAATTAAAAAAGTGTGATTTAAAAAAAAGCACTCGACCATATATGTGAGGGTTTGTTTCTGTGCTATTGTTTCCCATTGGTCTTTATGCCAGTCCCACAGTGTTTTGATTGAAATCGGAAATGTGAGGACTCCCAATCTGCTCTTCCTTTTCAAGATTGTTTGGACTGGTGGGAGGGATGGGGCGGCTGGGTGATAGACACTGGGGAGGGCATGTGCTATGGTGAGCACTGTGAATTGTGCAAGACTGTTGAATCACAGACCTGTACCTCTGAATAATACATTATAATGTTAAATAATAATACATTATATGTTAAATAAAAGAAGATAGTAGGAAGGGAAAAATGAAGGGGGGGAAATTGGAGGGGGAGACGAACCATGAGAGACTATGGACTCAGAAACAAACTGAGGGTTCTAGAGTGGGGGGGGATGGGTATTAAAGAGGGCACGTATTGAATGGAGCACCGGGTGTTATACGCAAACAATGAATCATGGATCACTACATCAAAAACTAATGATGTACTGTATGGCGACTAACGTAACATAATAAAAAAAGATTGTTTGGACTATTTGGAAGCCTTTAAGATTCCATATATTTTAGCATGAATTTTTCTCTGTCTGCAAAGAAATGCCACTGGGATTCTGATGGGGATTGCATTGAACTTGTGGATCACTTTGGGTACTATCAATACCTTAACGTATTAGGCCTCCCAGTCCATAAATACAGGATGACTTCCCATGTATCCTGTCTTCTTTTATTCCTTTCAATCATGTTTTGTAGTTTTCAGTGTACAAGTCCTTCACCTTCTTGGTTAAGTTTGCTCCTAAGTATTTCATATCTTTGAAGCCATTGTAAATGAAATTGTTTCCTAATTTCCTTTTCGGATGGTACTTTGTCAGTGTATAAAAGTGAAACTGATTTGTGTGTATTGATTTTTTTTGTCCCACAACTTTGCTGAATTTATTAGTCGAATAGTGGAATCTTTAGGGTTTTCTGCATATAAGTTCATATTGTTTTGAGTTGATTTTTGTGTATGGTGGAAGGCAGGGGTTCAATTTCGTTTTGTCATTTTTGTGTTTGTGTAGATATCCAGTCTCCCCAGCACCATCTGTTGAAGAGACTATCCCTGGCACCTTTGTCAAAGATCAGTTGACTGAATATTCATGGGTTTATTTCTGTGGTCTCTATTCTATTCCACTGGTTTATATGTTCGTCTTTATACCATTTGAAGTAAAGAAGCCCCCTCCAAATCAATTAAGTGTCTTTGATTGTGATCCTGCTGAAGTTGAGAACTCCATTTCAACACGAGATTCAGGAGAATTGTCCAAGCATGTAAGCATTTTTTTTTAATTTTTAAAATTTATTTCAATTCAACTATATTTAACATACAATCTTGTATTAGTCTCAGGGGTACAATATAATGATCAACAATTCTTCACATTAGTTAGTGCTCATCATGATAAGTGTACTTTTAATCCCCATCATCCATCTCATGCATCCCCCCACCCACATCCCCTCAGGCACCCACCAGTTTGTTCTCTGTATTTAGGGATCTGTTTTGTTTGTTTGTTGGTCTCTTTTTTGTTTGTTTTTATATCTGAGTTGTAGGTTAGGTTGCTTTTTAAGTAAAAATTTCATCTCATATTCTTCTGTTTTCTGGGAATACTACAGTTTGCATATAACATCCAAAAAGTAAATAAATAAATTTTATAAAATTTACTTATTATATTTCCTATATTTGCTAAGAATATTACATTTTACAACTAACACATTTATAATGCAAAAAAATAAATAAATAAAACGTCCTTTTTCAAAGGGCATCATCTGCCAAAGTGCCAGA
>NW_023270389.1:3633405-3683193 GCF_011800145.1 Mirounga leonina
ACTCTAGACCCATCCTACCCAGACCAAAACCAAGCCTCAACCTGATTTATCAGGGTTGTTGTTGTTTTTTTTTAAGATTTTATTTATTTGACAGAGACATGACAAGAGAGGGAAGAGAAGCAGGCTTCCCGCGGAGCAGGGAGCCTGATGCGGGGCTCGATCCCAGGACCCTGGGATCATGACCTGAGCAGAAGGCAGACGCTTAACCCCGGGCGCCCCTCAGCAGGGTTTTTTACTGGACCCTCTCTGAGGTCCCTAACGTTCCTCTCTACTCTTTTTTTTTTTTTAAGATTTATTTATTTTAGACAGAGCGTGCACGCGGGGTTGGGGGGAGGGTGTGCGGAGGGGCAGAGGGAGATGGAGAGAGAGCATGTCAAGCCGACTCCTTACTGAGCTCAGAGCCCAATTCAGGGCTCAATCCCATGACGCTGATATCATGACCTGAGCCAAAATCAAGAGCCAGACACTTAACAGACTGAGTCACTGGGCACCCCTATTCTTCTCTACTCTTAGGACCAGCCCTTTGCATCCTCATAAGCATCACTAGAGTCTGTGATAGTCATGAAAACCCACAGGTTTTTGTAGGACTCATGCCAGATCGTCCTTGCTTTTCCCTGACTTATTCATGCTTCAGCGAAGTAAATTCAGACTTCATCTTCTCTTCCATGTCACTAGCCTGAATTAACCCTATCAGTTTCTTCCTTCAGATGACGGTGGACGATCTCCATGTTTAGCGGTTACTTGGGGACCCTGTGTCCAGTCAGATAATAGCTTATCACAATACCTACTCCTGATGGGGTCCATTCACTTGACTTCTTGACATTACAGTTCACCAGAGTGCATTCCCTATCCCTAACAGAAGAGAGAAGTGTTTATCAGATCCTCAGCCCTTTCACAACCTCAGTGCTCTTTGGGAATATGAAAGCTTTATTGTTGTGGTCATATGAGCTCATTACTTGCTTGTGTTTCCTGTGTGTAATTGAGAAAAGCAAAGCTAATAATGAAATTCAATCACTGAAATAATGGATCCTAGACATAGTCAAGAAAGTAACCAGTGAAAAATTCATTTATAAATATGCCAGGAAGGTTCACATATTTATGACGATGTTGTGCTTCTGTTAGTTTCCAGGAATGCCAGGTGTTAATAATTAGGAGAATGTGTCACATGTTACTGAAACCTCAAGCTCAGACTTCCTGCACCCAGGAGGTGCAGTCAAGTGGGGGTAATGACAAATAACTTTGTTTAGGTTTTGAAAGCACCAGATTCCTGTTTTTGGACACATAAGAGTCCAGCGGGTGGGAGGAGAACACAGCCATGCCTTGGAACTGGATAGAGGAACGTTAGTTTGCCAATAGAAGCAAATAACTTTGTTTAGGTTTTGAGAGCGCCAGATTCCTTGCTTCTCCCAAGGTCGCTGCCTGCCACAGCCACTCTGAGAACAAGGAAGGGGAGACAAGCAGTTGGGTGACTCACCTTCCCATTTAGGTCTAAAATAAGGACTTTGGTTTCTACTGGCTCACCTTTAAGTTTAGTGGATGAGAAAGGTCTAATGGAACTCTTTTCAACTACGAATGTGTATCAAGACCAAAAGAGGGTATTTCTGCTATCATCTTACTCATTTTGATTAAGATATTTGCAGGAAGGGGTGCCTGGGTGGCTCAGATGGTTGGGCATCTGCCTTCGGCTCAGGTCATGATCCCAGGGTCCTGGGATTGAGCCCCACATCGGGCTCCCTGCTCGGCGGGAAGCCTGCTTCTCCCTCTCCCACTCCCCCTGCTTATGTTCCTTCTCTCGCTGTGTCTCTCTCTGTCAAACAAAATCTTTAAAAAAAAAAAGAAAAAAGGTATTTGCAGGAAGGAAACTGCGGTTTTCCTAATAATATCTAAAGCTTCGAACATTGATGGGTGGAGTCTCCAAATCACCTCATACCTTCAAAACTCTTTTCCTGGGAGAAATACAAAGAGGGGAGAAAACCAGCTCATGGCCCAGCATCCCACAGTCAGCACTAACCAACTGTTTAAATCATCCCAATTAGCATGGTTTTCCATTGTAATATTTCACAATACTTCATTTACTTAGGCTTTCACAAGGTTTTAACACTCTGCACCTCAGTTTCCAGAGATTTTCACTAATTTATCTTTCTACTCTTAAAAATAAACAGCGCTTTCTGCCATTTCTAAAGAATATCTCAAGGTCTAGACTACTATAGAGAAGTTCGGTGGGGTAAGACCTTTCGGGATTTTGTAGAGAAAGATCTGGGTTAGTGATCACATGTTCACAATGGCATTTTCTCTTAAATATTTTCTTCTCATCCCTCCTTTGCTCCATTTTCGTTAACACATATTATTGTGTTTGAGCCTTAAAATAGCATCTCGGGTGCCTGGGTGGCTCAGTTGGTTAAGCGACTGCCTTCGGCTCAGGTCATGATCCTGGAGTCCCGGGATCGAGTCCCGCGTCGGGCTCCCTGCTCAGCGGGGAGTCTGCTTCTCCCTCTGACCCTCCTCCCTCTCATGCTCTCTGTCTCTCATTGTCTCTCTCGCAAATAAATAAAATCTTTAAAAAAAAAAAATAGCATCTCATTTCATCTTCCACAAAAATAACTCCCAATTGTCATTTAATCAAATTCATATAGTGAGTATTCCTTGGTGAATTTGACCTTTCTGACCTCAGGAAGTTTTCTGTCTTGGTTTCCTGGCAGAGGGAGAGAACCATGTAGCATCCACAAGAATACCTGTGAACACGGCAATGGGTTCATTGTCTACCGAGTCTCTCAAGTGTCTTCCTTTTGCTTTCTACTCAGAGTTTCTTCAATACACTGCTTCCTTCTGCTGAAGGACTCTCACAAACTTAACTTGGTCGACCCTTTTCATCCTCTGGTTCCCGATTTAATGTCTCCTTCTCAGGAAATCCTCCCGTAGGCCCTATCTTAAGCTAGAAGTCTTCTTTGTATTTACTTGTATAAGATCTTGGTTTTTTCTTTTCTACCACTTGTGACTACTATAATTATTATTTTTTTTTAAGATTTTATTTATTTATTTGACAGAGAGAGAGACAGCTAGAGAGGGAACACAAGCAGGGGGAGTGGGAGAGGGAGAAGCAGGCTTCCCGCTGAGCAGGGAGCCCGATGTGGGGCTCGATTCCAGGACCCTGGGACCATGACCTGAGCCGAAGGCAGACGCTTAACGACTGAGCCACCCAGGCGCCCCACTACTATAATTATTAATTGTCATTTCATCCACACTATAAGCTTCAGGAGTAGGAGTGCCCTGTCTTTCTTTTAAAGTACTTTATCCAAGTTACTAACTCAGGACCTCCTCAGATTGTGCTCCCAGTAAATACAATTGCCCAACGAAATAACACCAAGTACCAAGATGAGAATTTCACAGGGTCCAAAGAAACACACCTGAGGGTCATCTAATCTAGGCAAGAAGTAATATATAAACTGAGGTCAAAGGATGTCCGGCCGCATACACAGAGACACGCAGGAAAGTAGTGGGAAAAGGACAAGAGTTTAAGGGTCTAGGGTCTAGGGAAATCCAGGCAGAAGGAAAACCACACACAAACACCTGGAAATGAAATGAGTAAGCTGCATTTTATACTTGCATGATTTTATTAGTTCTGATTATATTGCCCTGAAACTTGGATTTGCCAGACTCCTGCTATGTCCCACAAATACGAGGCCGGCCTAACAGGTCATTGAAATACCAGTGAGTCATTGTGTGAAAGGAGAGTATTGTATTACACACAAGGAAGGGGATGAGATTGCAGTGGACCAGCGTGGCAAAACTGTATCAGCTGCAATTTTTTATCTTTTCTTCTCTTTCTTTCCCTTTTTTTTTAACTTTCTTTTTATGCAATTAATATACAATTATCTTGGCAAAAATGACTAAATCCAGAGCACAAATCACTGAAACAAAATGTAACTTGCCTGAAATCCAGTTGTATCCCATATGTGCCCTTCCCGATTTTCACTACATAGGACACACATAATATTTTCTGAAAATGGCATCCTACACTAATCAATATTCTGTAGCCTATTTTATTTATTTAAGACCTTATGATCATCTTACGAGTGCATATGGGGAGGGAAAAATGGATGTAAGGGATAAAATGCTAAAATGCATGGATGTCCTCAAATGCATTTGAAACAACAGTAATCCTACGTGGGATGAATTTTCCTATCCTGTGTTACAGTTATGTCTGTAATGAACATGCTTATATTCTCCTTTGTCCTACTACGTCGCTCTAAGTAGTTGTACAGTTTCTTTCAGGCTGCGTTCCATTGTTACTGTTGCTCCTTTCATACAGAAGTCTGTTATTGCTGATGCACTTCCATGGGAAGGTGCTTCCCTGGGTTCTGGTAGATTGGTCACATCGATGAGAAGTCAGACAAGTAAGGTCCAGTCACAAAGGTGACTGCCCTGCGTCATGTCAGCTCACACCGCTCTTTTCTTTTAAGATTTTTTTATTTGAGAGAGAATGAGCAGGAGGGGCAGAGGGAGAGAGAGAGAGAGAGAATCTCAAGCAGACTCCACGCTGAGCACACAGTCCGACACGGGGCTCAATCTCATGACCCTGAGATTACAGCCTGAGCCGAAACCAAGAGTCAGATGCTCAACCGACTGCACCAGCCAGGCGTCCCAAGCTCACACCACTCTTAAGTATTTCTGGTCTGAGGAGGAGGCTCCCTGGACTCCACGGCCTCCATGGATTTGTTTCCCATCCTTGCCTCTCACACTTCCTTCTAAAGAAGAGGCAACTTTCTCTTCATAAAGCATTCTGATGCAACTCATGCAATCCCAGGCCTCTGTGGAGAGAGGATCGTGAAGGCGAGCCAGTCTGCTCCCAGGGTTTCTGCTGGCACTCTGTCTCCTAGAGCTCCGACACTGACAAGTCCTGTTTATTCACGCTCAAGGCCACGGCTCTAGCAATACAGCCCTGAGACTGATGCATTCAGGGACGCCTGGGGGTCTACCAGCATGTCTCTCTCATTTCTTGGAACACAGCACTAGTTTTTTGGAAATGAACACTGAGTTGACCACTCAGCCCAGTGCACACTTGTTACAATGAAAAGCAGTTGTTGTTTCTGGCTTGCAGTGGTCATCCGTCTGCAATTTCAATGCTATGCAAGGTGGGCTTTGTTTTTCTTTTTTCCTCTTTTTTACTATCTTTATTTTCCTTGGTACTTAAGTGGTTAAAGGTATATTTAAATTTATTCTTCTTCTATCTAGAGAGCAAACAAGATTTCCAAGATCAATATTATAAACTTCAGGAACGATTGTGAATGGGTTGTTCAAGTTACGTAAGGCAAGCCCTCCAATGTTTGCTCAATTTTCTTCTCCAACACACGGAATTAGAAGTCTTGACTTGCCAACTGGAACTTTGGCTGGTGATCGAATGCAAAAAACTAGGACTATCTTCTGACTCTCGATGGTGGTGAAGTCTTCCCACTTGGCAGGGTATGGATTGGGGGCCCTATTAATGCACATTCTCTCAAGATAGCTCCCTGAAAGTTCTATAGAAAAAGATTCATTAGGCAAGTCTGGCATTTAATCAGCTATGATTATCTATTTTTTGCCACAATGATCAATGACCAAAGAAGAATAGTCGATATTTGTGTATGTGAGATACAGTCTTTTTAAGCCCAACTGAACTGTATCAGTAGTCATTTATTCACGTTTAAATAATGCATTTCCAACCAAGCTTGGATTCTGGTTGTGACGTGTCATCAGAATAAGAAATAGATTGGCTGCTATTGCCTGGGATGGAAATACATTCAACAGTTAAGCATATGATTAAACATTCAAGACTGTCGACTCTGCTTAATTATAGTTGGAAGGAGTATTTCAATCCATAAAAACTATTTGCACACTGCTATCATCTTGACTCTTATATAATCCGCAGCTTCATAACCTGCCATATTTGTCTCCTGGGATAGTCCCTTCACTTTGCCTTTATTATTCTGTGTGCATTCTCTTAAAGAGATCATTCCTATAGAGCAATTCTTTAACTGGTGAGTAATAGCCTCCCTAAGGTCCCTCTCTACCCTTTACCTTAAGACCAGCCTAATGCACCCACCTCAGCAGTGTTTAAATTTGTAATAAAGAATCACAGAAACCCACAGATGTCTGTGTCACCCTGGCAGGTCCTCCTTGGTTTTCGCTGACTTACTGCTGCTTTGATGGAACTATCCAGATGGTTTCCCAATTCAGACTTCAACTTCTTTTCCATCACCCTGGTGTGGATTAATGCAGTAAGTTTTTTCTCCTTTAGATGACTTCACATCATATGCCAGATTTAGCTGATCTTTGAGAGTCCCCCTGCCAGTCATGGCCTCATCCTTCGTGAAGATCGCACAGCAGGTTACAATACTGCCTGCTGATTCCTTCCATTTATTTGGCATCTTCAGATTCTCCAGGGTGTATCCCATGCCCTTCGTAGGATTAAAAAAACAAAAAACAAAAAACAAGGAAAAGTATTTATCAGGCCTTCAACCCTTTTAGAGGCTTAGTGTTTTTTCGAATTCTGGAAGACTTGGTTATCGTATTTATATAAGGCAATTACACACGTTACACACTTGTTTTCTCTGTATAACTGAGAATGGCAAGAATAAAACTGAAATTCAGTCACTGAAGGGAAGGATTCCAGGCATAGGCAAGCAGACAAATAGTGCACAATTCATTTACAAATACTCTAGGAAGGATTCACGTAGTTGTTATGATTTTGTCCCTTTATCAGGCCCCTAGCATGTGCATGGCAGGGCATTGAAGCCAAAGGATCTTTACAGCCGACTTCCTCCATCCAGGAGGTGGGCTCAAGTACTGGTAATGATAGACCTCGACGGTCCCTCGCCTGCTGCCAGAGGGGGCCCCCGAAGGAGAAAGAAAGCGGGGAGAAGTGGCTGGATGACTCACCGCTCCCCTTTGAAACTGGAGCCCGGGTTAAGGGCGTTGGTATCTGCTGATCCACATTTAAGTCTGCCTGCCGGGTAAGAAAATTTCAGGCCCGTAACTCCTTGCAGCTACAGACCATTTTTTTCTTTTAACAGCAACAACAACAACAAAAAAAATTAAGAAAAAAAACTTGGCTGTAATTTTTCATTGTGACTAAGATGTTTACAGGAAGGAAACTGTTCAGTTTCTCTGGCTGATGAAACTGAAAGTTATAGACATTGATGGGAGGAGTCTCAAATTATTTCATAAGGACACACTCCTGGCCTGAAGGACATCGAAGCTGGACACAGCCAGCCCTCGACAAGTGACTCTAGCCACTGCTTTTGCCTTGTCATCTTCCAAAACACTTCATCTTCCTCCGCCCTTCACAAGACCCTAACATCCTGCAGGTCTGAGTCTGAGATCTTTACTGATTTCTCTTCCTGCTACTACGAGGCATGATTCTCTATTTATCATGAAGGCCTCAGGATCTAGATGCCAGAGTAGGAGATTTGCATTGCACGGGTCCTGTGACATTCTCCGTACAGACGGATCCAGGGCTTAGCTTGTCACCCCAAGTTCACAAGGGGAAGAATTCGGTCTGGTTCTTGGGGTGGGCGAGAAGTGGGGAAAAGGGATCAACTGTGTTCAGAAAAGGGAAAACCACTGTGGCTTCATCCTCATCCTTCATTTCCCTGGGGATAGAAGAGACATCCTGTATTCTACTACCACTGAGGCCTGAACACAGCACGTGACGATTGCAGATTTTAAAATTCATTCTGTGGGTGTTTACAGCATGGTTGATATTCAGAAGCAGGCCTTGGCTTTCTAGCCTGGAGGGGGCCCAGGGAACTTGCCAGCTGTGGTGGGAGCTGGGATAGGTGACAGGATGTTGGGATGAAAAAAGTATTATGCAATGATACTAAGTAAGAAAACACATCTGGACATAAAACTATATTCTATGGTATTATCCCGATTTCACAAAACATGAGAACACCCACACACAGTAGGACATTTCTCAGGTTCAGGAGCACCCTCAGTCATGCACTTGGCGCCCAGTGTTTTCCTAAGCGCTGTGGGTCTGCTCTGCCTTGAATGGCAGGACAATGTTTCAGGTTGAGGCAGACTCGCTCCCCGGGTTCCTCAAAGGCTGAGGCAAATCTGGTGATGCAAATTTATAGGAAGGAAGTGGCCAGAGTCAAATCTGTGAACCACCTTGCGAAATGCTTTACTCTTTCTGCAGAACCCAGTATACAACCGTTCCAGGTGTGCTCGAGAGGAAGGTAACATTTTCCTAAGTAGTACGTAAAGTTTTTTATTTAACCTTTTTAACTTGGGCGGTCAACTTAAAAAATATTTTCTGAATTTTTTTCTTTATTTTGTCTGTTTAATAAGTGAAAAATGCTAAAATCTTGAAACATAAGAAGGAATTTGTCAAATTTTCCATTCAGTTTTCCCCAATTTCTAATATAAATATTGCAAATATATGTGTATATTTATATATATAAAGAGAGATAAAAATAAGCGACATAATACATCACACTATTTTAAGTAATACAAAGGAATATAAAATGATAACAAATAATATATTTTTATTACTATTAGGAAATACATAATTAGAACTGTTGTACATTTCAGGGTCCTGAAGTTTTCAGGCTGAGAACCCCTTGTAATAAAAAGACAGCTTAACAGGAGCAAAACAAATTTAATTTCATAGTGTGAGGACCCCCCAAGGAAACGAGCCACAGAGGCAGCTGGAGGCTTATAGGCCATTCTGAGCTAAGGAGAGGGGCGGGTGTCTGAGGCTCCAGAGGGCCGGCAGGTGCTTCACAGGAGGATGAGAAGAGCAGATGTTTGGTCCCCAGTGTTTGCCCTGCCAGGCAGTTGAGTCTCTCCGTTATCTCTGGTAATCTCTTTCCTCCTGGTGCAGGGCCCCTTTCCAAATTCTCTCAGGCAGGTAGAAGGGAGGAAAAAACCTTGTCCTGAGTCAACTCCAGCTCCGCACATGCTGAAGTGGCCCAGTGGGGTGGCGCATCCTGCCGCCCTTCAGTGACGAAATCCCAGTTCTGCTGATGCTCTTTGTCTTACAGTCTATTTCTAATTAACTGACTGAGATAAAATTGTCTGATTAGATTACAGTTCGCACGACAAAATTTTCCCAACTTTCCTTCAACACTCAAACAACCTTTTGTCAACAACATGTTAAGTAGATTAAAAGAAAACACTTTGTGTCTTCAGGTTTTGCCCTTTATGTGTATTCTTTGAATGTTTTATTTTGGCTAACTTATGCCATCTTTATTTCAATTTTTTTTATTAAGTTTTATTTATTTATTTATTTATTTTGAGAGAGAGAGCATGAGAAGGGAGGGGCAGAGGGAGAGGGAGAGAATCTCAAGCAGACTCCATGCCCAGGACGGAACCTGATGCAGGGCTGGACTGCGTAACACTGAGATCATGACCTGAGCCGAAATCAAGAGCCAGACACACAACCAACTGAGCCACCCGGGTGCCCCCTATTAAGTTTTAATTTTAATTCCAGTTAGTTAATGATGCAGTCTCTGTGGAAATCGTTATTTCGATCTGTAAACCTTACTCTATGCTTCTTTCTCTCCTTCTTTGTCAACATTTTAACATGTGTATTCCCGTCGTCCCCCAAGGACAAGTAACTTCATGAGCTCATCTGCATTCTCTCCTCACTACTCCTTAGCCCGGGTGTTAATACTCTCCATTTTCTTTCTCTTCAGTCAGGGCTTGGTTTATTTTTGAGACGGTGACAGACCTAATTAAGGTTGTTGTTCATTCTTACTTACCTTTCATCCTGAATCATTTCCTGGCTTTATTTACATGTTTTCTTATTAAATATTATTTCCAAAATAGTGTTTTGGTGGGTGTCTTTTTTTTTTTTTTCTTGCAAATCTTCTGGTTGTTAATTGTGCTGATTAATACCAGACAATCATTTTTTAGGTCCTTACATTAAAATATAATTTTGGCTAGTATAAAACTCTAGTTTCAAAATGATTTTTCCTTTGACATAAGTTGGGGACACCTCTCTGAAGCCATTAGGGTTACACAGGGTTTGGAATTCCTATTTTGAGTAACAAAGGGTATTTAATTCATGCCCTATACATAGTGCATTACATAAATGGCTCAGTGGGATCCAGGTAATGACTCCCAAACCCAACGTTCTGATACAACCCAACGGCAAAACAAGTCAAGCCACTAATAAAGTAATCCCATTCCATAAATGCTGTGATCTTGCTCTTGGGAACAAGTCAAAGTCCAGCAAGAAAACAATGGTGTGGGCACATGGACACAAAGAATGTGGTCCAACATCAAGTTTATTACTCTGGTAGGGCTGCCAGAGCAAAGAAACCCAGAGCCTAGATCAGTACCTTCCTCACAGGGGCTCTCAATAAATATATTTACTCAATGAAGAAATAAAACTCAAGTACTAAGAGATGAATCAGCACAGCTAATAAAGGACAAATAAGGGTCATATATATATACATATATGTAGGCATATATATATGCAATATGTATGCATATATATATACTTCATCTCATATTCAAAACCATTAAGCAGAAAAAAAAATCTACTTTCCTTCAAACAATGGAAGACACAATCGTACAAACATGACATCAGAATAATGGAGTCCATCCCAGGAGCCTCTGGGGATGGTGGCGAACAGTGCGTTCTCAGCTAGGTCATCCCCTGTATTTTCAGATACTTACACAAACCCCACACACCAGTTGCGTCAACAAAGTGCCCTCCTACTGTCCCCATTCCTTACACCTCCCTGAAATCTACTTACAGTGTGATCCAATCCTGAAAGGGCTTCTCATCTAATCTTGGACTGAATACAATTCCTTTGCCACATCTCTCATTCCTTTATCAAGCGTGCAGTTGGACACACCACCAGTTTCTATGTCTTTTGCTATTTACAAGGCATATGTTCATTAAACGATTCCTGACCTCAAGAGGATTCTTGTCTTTGGTTGGTCCAGGTTCAGAGGGATGGTGTGGCGAGACGGTCAGACACGTAGAGGGGGCCACAGACGTCGGCTCACTCTTTGTGCTCTGGTGCCCATTCCCACCTCTCACTTCTGCCCACCGACACCCCTCCCGCTTATGCTGCACCTTTCATGCTCCTTCCCAGGCCATGGATTTTTAACATGTGCTACTTTGCTACTTTTCTTTTGCTTGCAGTCCTTTTCTCTTGTCTATCCTTTGCCCCAGTCTTTTCCAATGCTGACCCAATCCACTTTGGGTTAAGTCCTCCCTGATGCCCCACCCAGAAGAGCTCGGAGCCTTTTTTTTTTTTTTTTTTTAAGATTTATTTATTTTAGAGAGAGTGCGTGCGCATGCAAGCAGGGGGAGGGGCAGAGGGAGAGAAAATCCCCAAGCGGACTCTCCACTGAGCATGGAGCCTGACTCGGGGCCAAAATCATGACCTGAGCCCAAATCAAGAGTCGGACTTAACCGACTGAGCCACCCAGGTGCCCGAGCTCAGATCCTCTTACTGCCTCCTTCCATAGGCCTCTTTATTTTCTGTTAGCGAATTTGTAACAACTAATAAATCTGTGGTTTTCTTTCCTACTAGAAATAAATTCAGATCATAGATACCCTCTGTTCAAAGGAAACAGAAGACATGTTGGAATAGTGAGCTCACTCCTGTGTGCATTAAATCCTGTCCCAGACCATAGCACCCAGGCGATGCTGTCAGCTCTGCAGTTACCTCCATGCAGGGCACAGAAGCCTGTATCCAGAGCGAAAGGGCAGGCGAATTGAGAGACAGGGGTGCTAAGTCCCTGCCTTATTATCCATGGTCTAACCCAAGCCCAGGCTGCTCTCCGACCGAGGTTACCAGCCTCTGCCCCCACCCCATACATGCCAGTTGAAGACAGATCGCTTGTATACCAGCTTTCTCAATTAAAAACTGGGTATTTTTATTTTTAGTTCCAAGAATTTGTATTTCTCTTAGTAGTTTTAAAGGTTTTATTTGTGGGACAGACCAAGCATCCTGTGTCTTTTTATCATCCTGGTAGGGGTAGCCATAGATGGAGCCCATGTCTGGTCATTACCAGTTCACACGCCACTTTAATGCCTTTTGTGAGTACATTAGGACAACCCAACTTTTCTCCTGCGTGCTGGCTTGGAAAGGTCCATGTCTCCTTGGTAGGATCCCACCTGCCTAAGTGGGCGACACAGGAATATCTGTTTCCTCGAACCACTTGAGCCCAGAAAGGAAGGGTGATGTGCCTCCATGACACACCATAGGTGTACATCTAAACACACCATACCATCATTTCTTCTTCTTTTTTTTAATAAAGGAAAGGTAACTGTTTATTACTAGAGAGAAAAATGTATACAAGAAAGTCTAGATTCTTTTTCCTCATGCACTACTTTTGTAATAAAGTTCCAGATATCAACTTTGAAGATATTTACAAGGATAAATTTTTCTTAACATGTGACCATTTACTGTATGATGGATATTTTTTCATAGAAATCATATATGAAAATGGGAATATATTCTTACAGTTTACAAGAAGCTTAGAACATTGTATTAACAGAAGATGATATATTTTACTGCAAAATAGTATAAAAGTGATACATAAATGTTTAATTACTTGATTTGAACAGGGGAATGAAAAAAAAAAAAAAAACGAGTAAGACAGGCCTGGCTTTTAAGATTTTTTGTGTTCAATTCGTTCTACTTTCACATCATCTCCAATTAGCTGATACACGTAAGTGACAACTGTAGAAGCCTGGATGTCCATCAACACAAATGAAGGAATAATGTTTGTTTCCAAGGCATTATATGCTCCAGTGGCAGAACCTGGGTTAATGTAGAATTTATTTTCATGCTCAAATGCTTCAAGTTTGCATGTGTGTCCCAAGATAAGAATGTCCACATCACAGGGCGCCTGGGTGGCTCAGTCGGTTAAGCGTCTGCCTTCGGCTCAGATCACGATCCCAGGGTCCTGGGATCGAGCCCTGCATCAGGCTCCCTGTTCAGCGGGAAGCCTGCTTCTCCTTCTCCCTCTCCCACTCCCCCTGCTTGTGTTCCCTCTCTCGCTGTGTCTCTCTCTGTCACATAAATCAATAAAATCTTTAAAAAAAAAAAAAAAGAATGTCCACATCAAACTGCCTCTGCAACAGAGCATGGCTGGCCCTACCTCCCCATGGAATAACTTGATGCCCATGGATCAAACCAATTTTGAACTGTCCAACCATCACAACTTTCTGTTCTGGATAATTCAGATGCTCATCGAGGTCTCCTCTCACAATATGAACATCACTGGCGAGAATCTTGAGATAGTCATAACTCTCTGGTGCAAAGGTTTCCAGTACAAAGAATATGCTGAATCTTTCCTGGCACCAGCAGTTTTTTTAATTTAGCCGGCAAACTGTTGTACTGGTGTGGGACGTGCAGATCTCCTAATACCAACACTAATCTGTGCCCAGCCATCTGTCATTGGGCTCCGCTCAGTCACCACCATCACCTCCACCTTATTCCTCGGGCTCCTCAGCCACCATCATTTCTTCTTAAGTGTCCAGCCACTCCCAGAGGAGGCCTGCAAAATGATGCTGGAACACTTTCTGTATGAGCCACTAGGTGAACAGGAAATCCTTGCTCTTGTTCTTCATGGGTTCTGCCAAAGATTTTTGTCTATGATCTGGGTTCCTGATGCTTCTGGATTCAGAACTAGAAGCAGACCACCTGTAGCTTTCATTTCTTCTGTCATGTCTCTCTTCAAACCAAGAACACAGAAGGGCATGAATGAACACGGAATGAGGGATGGTAGTCTACAAGGCATTACGCTGAAGGGAAAAATAATCACTTGCCATTTTGAAATATTATGCAACCAAACTTTATCTTTGAGATCTCTAAATTCAATTGTTGTGATGGAAACATTTTATTTAACGGATTTTTAAAAGGTAATAGTCAAGCCACTCCTATTGATGGGATTGCATTGCTACAAATGACAGATGTGAATAGAGAGGCTTTTTTTTATAAGGTGCTTCTCATAACTCCTTAATCTGGGATTTCTCTCAGCAGGGTCATCATAAACCATAAAACAATTGTACATCAGAGAAGACACACAAACTCTTAACAGACAGTAAAATGACAATAACACTAATGTTATTTGCATTTATTGAGCATCTAAGGCAGGGGAAGGGGTAGAACTCCAAGACCAGTGTTCTTTCTTTACACATCTCATTTTTTTCTTTATTACATGCCCCCATGAGCACCCTATTGTTGCTGTCATTTCACATCTGAGAATACTGAGGCTCACAGAGTTTAAAAGTCTTCCTCAAGACCACAAACTTAGTGAGAGAGCCAGAATTCAAATCCAGCCTTGAACTCTAAAATGTGAGCAGTTGGTGGGCATATAATGCTTCCAGCATCAAAATACAATTGTTACATTGGCCGCAATTTATTTTGAAAATGTTCACAATACAATGATCTGCTTGTTTGTTTGTTTTTGTTAACTCAGCTTCTGTGAGTCCAATGAGGAAGGTGGTGCTTGGTGTGGCAACGGACATTTTAATCATTCCACCTGCAGGAACTTCCAGTAGCTGTCTCCTACCCCTTCACCAACAGGTGGCATTATGCAAATTAGATTTCTGAATGCCAGATGGTAACACAGTGGCAAATTAACCTCAAAATATGAATATTATAAAAGGGTTTTCATTAGTGGTATTGAAGGTAGTCGACACATAGGATTTTGCATACCCATGGTAGGAGAGAATCCATATGCATAGGTGGAACCTTGAATTGTCCTGAATATAGTTGATGGGCTAAAGGATGTGGCTGTCGGATGTAGACTGCAAAGGCAGCAGAGTCTTACCTCTAGAATTGTGGCTTTGAGGGAATTCCTTCCACAAGCTGATGATAAGAACACACCAAGGAATGGAGGGCTATTATTTCCTGAAGCCTGAAGATCGAAGGACAGAACTAATTTGGAGGGGTTGGTTAGTGTGAAAGATATAGTTGATAAATGTCCAGAAGTGTGGAATACTTTGTTCTAAGACTAGTTTCCTTATAACCTGGGAGGGTTATCAACTAAAGAATAACCTTGAGAATTCTGTGTGACCCAGTGGCTCAGGCCAGTTTTCAGCTTAGGTAGAGCAGGACCCATCTCAGAATGATGAAATTTCAATCACGTGGTCCTGTAACATCTTAGAGTGAGTGTTCAATACTCGTTAGAGTGGGAAAGGAGGAGGTGGTGAGGGTATCTGAAAATGTACTATTATTGCTGAGAAAATGGCAGAGTGAAGATTCTATTTTAAAAAGGAAGGATGAAATTAAAATATACTGTATTTCATCTGATTTTAAAAACAATGAGCCAGAAAAAGAACTCAAAAAGCTCTTTTTCTCCAGATGTTCTCCTTATTTGTATATGGAAAACTCACTAGAATGTCCTCCTAAAAGCCTGGATGCCATTAACAATGATGAGTATGAAGATCAAATCTAAGTATGAAAAAAATACATATATATATGAGAGAAATTCAGTGATAGATATACCAGCTATTGCTGCTAGGGAATAGAGTCCTAATGGGTGCTTTTTATTTTCTTTTTTATACTTTTTGGTGCCATCCTATGGCCATATTTTGCATGTATAATTTTTATAATTTGGAAAAAATAGTAAACTTTTTTTTTCTAAAGGAGTGCTATAACAGGAGTCTAACTCATTGGTATGTTGCTCAAAAGCAAATCGTCTGTGGCCTGCAGATTTGGGTGGGACACCCAGGTCCCAAGCAGTATTTGCATTTATACTTTGGGTGTGATCTTGACAAGGTAAGGCTGGGGTCAAGAACAGGCACGTTGAATGGGCTGTGCCCTGCTCAGAGAAAGCCAGCTGAGGGCACATGTTAGCACAGAAACCCTCTGTGCTTCAGTTGCCAAGCCCTGTGTCCTAGGGAAGAATTACGTTAGCTCAGAACAATCTATTCAGAATTGGTGTCCCTGAGGGGGCATAATGGCTCATTGGTCTGTCAAATGAGGCACCTTCTGGCAGTTTGCATGAAGGCGCTTCTCTGTTTCACGTGATTCTAGCCCTGTGTGACGTGGGATAACTGGCTGCATTCCTTTAGTCAAGCCCCAACAGCTCAGTAGCTGTGCAACCATATTTCCTGGTTCTCATGCTGCACAAAGGTGGATTCCATCAGGAAGTTGCCCCAGGCAAAGATCTGCATCAGGCAAGCACTGAAAAAGCATTAGTTTCCTAATAGAGTACAATGGCAGAAAGTAGGTACCCCCAAACTGACATTTACAGTCTATTTCTTGATCCCATATTTACTACCTGGTGTTTTGCAATTATTTTGTGTCACTTAGTCTCCAGCCTAGCCATAGATGGTTGATAGTTTTCTCCTCTTTACTCTCCTTATATGAGAAAAGCAAGGAACAGAAAGGTGAAATCACTTTCCTAATGATACTCAGATTCAATCCCAGTCCTCGGTTGAGAATCAGGCTGTGGTCCTGGTTTGTGGTAGGTGTGTGAGGGGGAGGGAAGGAGGATGAGGTGGAAGCTGTGAAGGATGGAATGGGATGTCTCCCTCTGGGAAGGTCCCAGGCTGTTTATGTGCAGCTAATCTAAAAGAGGCATTACAGATCTGCCTTCATGGTTTGGGGCCAAGGTCTGTGGAAAAAGAATGAGTTGTTCTTGCTTGTACCGCCTCCTTTCTGATGGTGGGTCATATTCTGGAGGCTTAGATGCCAAGAGTAAAATATAGACTTATTTTTATCTCCTTGCCCGACACCATTCTATAACATGTATATTATTTATTGCGCTTTGCCACATACTGCAACTCATCCTTGGGACCAACATAAAGTAGGGGAGAAGCTGGAACTTCCCCCTAGATTTGAAGGATCATCTTTCAGCCAGAGTGCATGCATATCTCAAGTTATTAACTCATTAATGTGCTGTCAAGAAAAATATCCACTGCCCACACTAGAGTGTAAGCTCTCCAGAGCTTGGATTTGTTTTCAACTCCCAGTTTTATCACCAGAACCTAAAAGAGTTCCTGTTGCCTATTAGGAGCTCAATGCATATTTACTGAAATGACACATGGATGGATGGGTGGATGACATGCAGGCTCCTCACCGAGACCACCATAATGCAGCTGTATAATCTGGCTTCATGCCCCAGGCTGATGGCCAAGTTATATTTCATCATGAAAAGCCAAATTCCAGTCATGGTCAATTATTTGAGATACTCTTGGGCAAAAGAAGGAGTGAAAAGTTATTGGATGTTGTTTCTGATAGAAATGAGTAGTTCTGGGCTAAAAATAACAAGACAATCTATGACTTTAAACTTTGAGTTTACTAGAAAGAAGAATGATTTAATCATTAGAGCTGTTTAAGAGCAATGAGCTGTCTTAAGAGGCAGTGGGTTCTCTGTCACTACCTCTCACTGTAGAAAGTGGCCGGCTCTCTATCAGGGGAATACGGAGAGGTCTCTGCCCTCCAAAGAAGAGAAACTAGCCCTCTACAGGTAAGTTAGTTCCATGAAACAGGTGTCTCAGGAGGTATGCAGATCAAGTCTCCCTTCTATGTTGAAGGCATGGAGGAGACACAGACTCCAGAGAGACACAGACTCCAGAGAGATAGCATGGGAGAGACACAGACTCCAGAGAGATGGAGACACCACATCGTGTCCCACAGCATGGCAACCATTGTATCTCACACACAGTGGTACCAAGGAAGCATTGACCCCAACCCAAGCAAAATGCACCTGTTTTATAGGGACCTTAGGGTTGTTGGTCTCTTGTTCTTCCAGCCTGTCTTCTGAGGGAGGGGCCTGCCACGCTGTTACTCAGGTAACCCTGTTTGGGCAGAGTTGCCCTGCCCCCTGTGGGGGGCAATGGGCTCAGTGAAAACCATTTTTGGGAGGCTTTTGTTCTCTGGCAGCTTTCCCTGGCAGTTTTCCACATCTCTTCCAGGAGTCAGAAGAGAAGTGACCGTATTCAAACCTCTGCCTCAGAACAGAGAGATCTCAGTCTGTTCTTCAGTGAGCTCACCAGGCCACTCTCTCTCCATTTCTGTCTGTGCTGCTATAAACTGCAACGTCCTGGGTTGTGTGCCCCACAGCAGCACTCCCAGCCCTGGCTTCCAAGTCCAGGCACGTCTCTGTCCTTTGTGCTTCTAAAACCGCCAGCCACCCCCAGTGCTGGGGGCATCACGTTGCCTGATTTCAAGCTATATTACAAAGCTGTGATCACCAAGACAGCATGGTACTGGCACAAAAGCAGACACATAGACCAATGGAACAGAATAGAGAGCCCAGATATGGACCCTCAACTCTATGGTCAAATAATCTTTGACAAAGCAGGAAAAAATATGCAATGGAAAAAAGACAGTCTCTTCAATAAATGGTGCTTGGAAAGTTGGACAGATACATACAGAAGAATGAAACTCGACCATTCTCTTACATCATACCCAAAAATAGACTCTAAATGGATGAAAGACCTCAGTGTGAGACAGGAATCCATCAAAATCCTAAGGAGAACATAAGCACATCTCCAAAGGCAAGAGAAACAAAAGCAACAATGAACTTTTGGGACTTCATCAAAATAAAAAGCTCTGCACAGCAAAGGAAACAATCAACAAAACAGGCACCCCACGGAATGGGAGAAGATATTGCAAATGACACTACAAACAAAGGGCTGATATCCAAGATCTGTAAAGAACTTCTCAAACTCAACACCATAAAAGCAAATAATCGAGTCAAAAAAATGGGCAGAAGACATGAACAGACACTTCTCAAAAGGAGACATATAAATGGCTAACAGACACATGAAAAATTGTTTATCATCATTAGTCATCAGGGAAATTCAAATCAAAACCACATTGAGATACCACCTTACATCAGTTAGAATGGCAAAAACTGACAAGGCAAGAAACAACAAATGTTGGAGAGGTTGTGGAGAAAGGGGAACCCTCTTACACTGTTGGTGGAAATGCAAGTTGGTACAGCCACTTTGGAAAACAGTGTGGAGGTTCCTCAAGATGTTAAAAATAGAGCTACCGTATGACCCAGCAATTGCACTCCTGGGTGTTTACCCCAAAGATACAGATGTAGTGAAAAGAATGGCCATATGCACCCCAATGTTCATAGCAGCAATGTCCACAATAGCCAAACTGTGGAAAGAGCCGAGATGCCCTTCAACAGATGAATGGGTAAAGAAGATGTGGTGCATATATACAATGGAATATTACTCAGCCATCAGAAAGGGTGAATACCCACTATTTGCATCAACATGGATGGAACTGGAGGGGATTATGCTAAGCAAAATAAGTCAAACAGAGAAAGTCAATTATCATATGGTTTCACTTATTTGTGGAATATAAGGAATAGCATGGAGGACATTAGGGTAAGGAAGGGAAAAATGAAGGGGAGAAATCAGAGGGGGAGATGAACCATGAGAGACTATGGACTCTGAGAAACAAACTGAGGGTTTTGTGGGGGGGATGGGTTAGCCCGGTGATGGATATTAAGGAGGGCACCTATTGCGTGAAGCACTGGGCATTATATGCAAACAATGAATCGTGGATCACTACATCAAAAACTAATGATGTACTGTATGGTGACTAACATAATATAATAAAAAAAAAAAAAAGAAAGAAAGAAAGAAAATACAATGCAAGCACAATTGGTCCCTTCTCTAAAGTGCCTTAGATACTACATGGCAGTCTATACATGCACAGCACTATGAGCTTATATAATCACTTATATGGTTTCATTTAGCCTTCATAGAAATCATCAGAGAGAAGCCATGTTATTCAGGGCATACACAGACACAGACACACACACACACACACACACAATACTATATAAAAGCATCACGGTTTTTGCTGTAATTTAGAATTGATCTCAGAATCTTAAATTTGCCACATTTGTCATTGGCTGGAGAAGGAGAGAGACCATACTAGGAAGTATTTCTTCCACAAACTTTCTACCATCTTGCATGTCGATAATTTTTTTGTTTCTTTTCCTTCTGACACTCATGAGGTGTTATCTTAAACATTTTAAGAATACAGAAACATTTATCTGGGTGCATAAGAGTTTCTTCTCTTGGGCCAAAGATTCTTAAGCCCTAACCTGAAACTAAAAGGAAACATAACTCTTAAGTCAAACCTTTCTATCATTTGTAAATTATTTTCCTCTTCTCAAAGTTCCAATTCATTTTGTCCTTACAGCTGAGTAAATGTGAGTAAATTATGGTTTTAGTAATTTGTGGTAAGAATCCCTCAAAATTAGATATTTATGGTGGGTTGGAAGTTCAATATTAGCAACAGTAAAGAATCTTATCTCCAATTTTAGAATAGAATAATATCAGGAAAAGTCTTGAGAGCAAAAAAGTCTGAAAATAAAGCAGAATAAAGGAACTCTTGTTTCAGCAAGGATCATCAGAGAAGGCTTCCCAAAGGATGGTCTATCTTAGATGAAGTGATCAAATAAAGAATGGGAATGGCAAAGATAAAGGCAGAGGGATGGGAAAATATGCATTGTCCATTAGATTGAGGGTCAGAGAATAGGAGCTCGGGTGAGCCAGAAGCTGATGCATTCATGTAATTTCCCTGCATCGTGGTATGAAGATGAGATTAAAGGTGGCAGTTTGAGACATGGATACAGGACAGAACTGATCGCTCTCTTCTCCGGCCCCAACACTGAGTCTCGTTTTTATTCCACTCGAAGTAGAAAGATCACCCACAGGGCTATGGATGCCCTTTCTGTCACCGGAATTGTTTGCACGTTATGGTATTGTTTGGGGGCAAAAGAAAGAATACAAGAAGTTAAAACTGAGACGCAGATTTGCAAATGCCAGGGAAGAAGAGCTATGTGGGAGAAGCATTCACGTTAGAGAGGAAAGAACATCACCTTATAATTTAAATGAATTCCCACTTGGTGCTAGTGCACTAACTTCCCCTCATCCTAATGTGTCTATAGCATTTAGTCTTCCTGTAGCCATATTATATATCAAGATAGTCACATTTTGTAGAGGAATAAGAACACTATGAAACAGAATAATCCAGAAAAGGTAGATGGAGTGGGGGAAGGAAAATGTTACAACATCAAGTGTGAAGTAATAGATCATCATCCCTTTATCTGCTTTTAACTGAGAGTAACAAGCCAGAGGTCAAAGCTTATATATGAAATTCAGAGTTTCATATAGGTGAGAGCCGTATAGACAAATATTAGTTTTCCAAAGAGGAAAAAAAAAAAAAAAAAAAAAAAAAAAAAATTGTGTAGGCTTTGGGAAAACTATATTCCTGTGGTTTTACACATAAAGTTCAGCTGACACCAGATGAGAATCTCAACAATGTGCTAATATTTTAGATGAAGAATTTTATTAGAGATATTAAAGACATGTAAGCTTACCTTCATATAGGCTTTATTTTTTTTTCTTTCAAGATTTTGTTTAAATTCTAGTTAGTTAACATACAGTATTAGTTTCAGGGGTAGAATTTAGTGATTCATCACTTACATATAACACCCAGTGCTCATCACAACAAGTGCCCTCCTTAATGCCCATCACCCATTTACTCCATCCTCCCACCCACCTCCCCTCCAGCAATCCTCAGTTTGTTTCCTATGATTAAGAGTCTCTTATGGTTTGCCTCCCTCTCCGTTTTTATCTTTTTTTACTTTTCCTTCCCTTCCTGTATGTTCATCTGTTTTGTTTCTTAAATTCCATATCTGAGTGAAATCATATGGCATTTGTCTTTCTCTGATTGACTTACTTCACTTAGCATAATACCCTCTAGTTTCATCCATGTTGTTGCAAATTTCATTCTTTTTGATGGCTGAGTAATATTCCATTGTATATACGATCCATTGTATATACGAATGTATATATTGCATTGTATTTTCTTTATCCATTCATCTGTTGAAGGACATCTCAGGTCCTACCACAGTTTGGTTATTGTGGACATTGCTGCTATAAACATTGGGGCGCAGGTGCCCCTTTGAATCACTGTGTTTGTATCCTTTAGATAAGTACCTAGTAGTGCAATTGCTGAATCATAGGGTAATTCTATTTTTAACTTTTTGAGGAAACTCCATACTGTTTTGTTTTCCAGAGTGGCTGCACCAGTTTGCCTTCCCACCAACAGTGTAAGAGGGTTCCCCTTTCTCTGCATCCTCGCCAACATCTGTTATTTCCAGAGTCATTAATATTTGCCATTCTGACTGGTGTGAGGTGGTTTTGATTTGTATTTCTCTGTTGATGAATGATGTTGAACATCTTTTCACATGTCTGTTAGCCAGTTGTATGTCTTTTTTGGAGAAATGTCTGTTCATGTCTTCTGCCCATTTCTTAACTGGATTTTTTATTTTTGGATGTTGAGTTTGATAAATCCTTTATAGATTTCAGATACTAGCCCTTTATCCAATATGTCATTTGCAAATATCTTCTCCCATTTCATTGGCTGACTTTAGTTTTGTTGATTGTTTCCTTTACTCTCCATAAGCTTTTTATCTTGATGAAGTCCCAATAGTTCATTTTTTAAAATTTTTTATTGTTATGTTAATCCCCATACATTACATCATTAGTTTTTGATGTAGTGTTCCATGATTCATTATTTGTGCATAACACCCAGTTCATTTTTTACTTTTGTTTCCCTTGCCTCCATTGACATGTCTAGTAAGAAGTTGTTGCAGCTGAGGTCCAAGAGGTTGCTGCCTGTGTTCTCCTCTAGGATTTTGATGGATTTCATATAGGTTTTAAAAAGATATGTAACTTGTGCTAAGTGATAGATTTGTAGACATAAGCAGTGTAGGGAAGTACTTTGCTTGGTGGTTAAAAGCAAGGGCTCTGGATTAAGATAGATCTGGCTCGAATCTGGCTCCATCAATCACTAGTTGTGTCGTGTTCAGAAAAGAGCTTAAATGGACTCTTCTCACATGGAGAAAATCTCTCCCTCGCAGGTTGATTTGCAAGTTAAGTGAGAGTATACATACACATTTCTTATCACAGTCCTGGTGAGTGGTGGCACAGTAGTATTGTTCTTGGCAAAGTGAAAAAACGGGAGCTGTTGATAGGTAGAGGAAACACCACATGCAAATGCTCAAAGCATGAGGTTGCATGAATGGCTCTGTACAATGGAAGCTTGAGGTATGTGAGAGGGTATGGGGAAATGAGGCTGCAGAGGGACAAACGTGTTTTATAGTAACCTACTTTATGTCAGAAAGAAATTGGGTCTTCATTGTACAAAGTGGGTAAATAAGGGAGAGGTTTTATGTAAAAGAAATTATTTTGGGGCCACCTGGATGGCACTGTTGGTTAAGCATCAGACTCTTGTTTTCTGCTCAGGTAGTGACCTCAGGGTACTGGGATCGAGCCCCACATTGGGCTCCATGCAAGCACAGACTCTCCTTGGGATTCTCTCTCCCTCTGCCCCCCCCCCATGCTCTCTCTCTCTCTCTCAAATAAATAAATAAATCTTTTTAAAAAAAGAAAGAAATTATTTTGGCACTTTAGTAAAAAAGTATTCTAGCAAAGGGAGGCCATGTTTGGAGGCAGGGACATAAATTGACAGTGACAGCATGGTGGCCTCTCCTCATTCCACAAGTATAAAGAGCTGACTGTCAAATATTTAGGGATTTTGCACACAGTGGATAAACAGTGGGCATCACAAAATCAACCTGGGTAGTAGTGTTTACATCATGGAAATTGGAAAATGCTATTAAAATTAAAGAGCTGGTCTATCAGCACAGCTCAGTAGGCAGTTTCAGAAATCGGATAAGAAAAAGAGGAGACATGGGGCGCCTGGGTGGCTCAGTTGGTTAAGCGACTGCCTTTGGCTCAGGTCATGATCCTGGAGTCCCAGGATCGAGTCTCACATCAGGCTCCCTGCTCAGCAGGGAGTCTGCTTCTCCCTCTGACCCTCCTCCCTCTCATGCTCTCTGTTTCTCATTCTCTCTCTCACAAATAAATAAAATCTTAAAAAAAAATTTAAAAAAAAAGAAAAAGAGGGGACATGGAATGGTATATTAAAAAAAAAAAAAAAAGCCTTTTTAAAGGTAATCCTCAAGTGTTTGTGGCTAATACAGTGATAGTGTTGAGACAGATGAGACATTCAAAGATTATCATCCACTTTTATACTTGGAGATTTCAATGCCCCCTACCAGCATATGACAGATCCAGCAAGCACAAAATAAGTAAGGGTATAATTGAACCAAACAGCACCATTGATCCCTGGATCTAATAGACATCAAGAATACTTCATCCAACAACAGAGAACACATATTCTCTCAAGCTCATATGGAACATTCACCGAGACATACCTCATCCTGGACCAAAACACACACTTTAACAAATTTAAAAGAATAGAAATCATACAATGTCTGCTTTCAGACCACAGTGTAATTAAACTAGAAATCCATAATGCAAAAATAGCTTGAAAATACCAACAGTATATATAGAAAGTAAACAAGAGAGTTCTAAATAACACATGGGTCAAAGAAGAAGCTTCAAGAGAAATTTGAAAATATTTAGAACAAAATGAAATGAAAATATGACATGTTAAGATATATGGAAAGCAACAAAAGCAGTGCTGAAAGGGAAAATCCATAAATTATAAAAGATAAATGATCTAAAATTAATAATCTCAGCTTCTACCTTAGGAACTTAGAAAAAGAAAAGCAAATTAAATTCAAACAAAACAAAAGTAATAAAATTAGAGTAGAAATCAATAAAATTGAAAACAAGAAATCAAAGAATCAAAAGCTGGTTCTTTGAAATGATCAATAAAATGAACTATTGGGACTTCATCAAGATAAAAAGCTTTTGCAAGGCAAAGGAAACAGTCAACAAAACCAAAAGACAACCGACAGAATGGGAGAAGATATTTGCAAATGGCATATCAGATAAAGGGCTAGTATCCAAGATCTATAAAGAACTTATCAAACTGAACACTAAGAGAACAAATAATCCAATCAAGAAATGGGCAGAAGACATCAACAGACATTTTTCCAAAGAAGACATCCAAATGGCCAACAGACGCATGAAAATGTGCTCAACATCACTCGGCACCAGGGAAATCCAAATCAAAACCTCAATGAGATACCACCTCACACCAGTCAGAATGGCTAAAGTTAACAAGTCAGGAAACGACAGATGTTGGTGGGGATGCGGAGAAAGGGGAACCCTCCTACACTGCTGGTGGGAATGCAAGCTGGTGCAACCACTCTGGAAAACAGTATGGAGGTTCCTCAAAAAGTTGAAAATAGAGCTACCATAGGATCCAGCAATTGCACTACTGGGTATTTACCCCAAAGATACAAATGTAGGGATCCGAAGGGGTATGTGCACCCTGATGTTTATAGCAGCAATGTCCACAATAGCCAAGCTGTGGAAAGAGCCAAGATGTCCATCGACAGATGAATGGATAAAGAAGATGCAGGATATATATACAATGGAATATTATGCAGCCATCAAAAGGAATGAGATCTTGCCATTTGCAATGACATGGATGGAACTGGAGGGTGTTATGCTGAGCGAAATAAGTCAATCAGAGAAAGACATGTATCATATGACCTCACTGATATGAGGAATTCTTAATCTCAGGAAACAAACTGAGGTTTGCTGATGTGGTGGGGCGTGGGAGGGATGGGGTGGCTGGATGATAGACACTGGGGAGGGTATGTGCTATCGTGAGTGCTGTGAATTGTGCAAGACTAGTGAATCACATATCTGTACCTCTGAAACAAATAATACAATATATGTTAAAAAAAAAAAAAAGACGAAGATACCAGGAGGAGAAGAATGAAGGGGGGAAATCGGAGGGGCAGACGAACCATAAGAGATGATGGCCTCTGAAAAACAAACTGAGGGTTCTGGGGGGGAGGGGTTGGGAGGATGGGTTAGCCTGGCGATGGGTATTAAAGAGGGCATGTTATGCATGGAGCAGTGGGTGTTATACACAAACAATGAATCATGGAACACTACATCAAAAACTAATGATGTAATGTATGGTGATTAACATAACAATAAAATTTTTTTAAAAAAAGAAAGCCTTTATTTCTTATTCACTTTTGAAGGATAATATTGTGGATACAGAATTCTAGATTGATATGTTGCTTTCTTCAACATTTTAAATATTTCTTATCACTCTCTTCTTCAACATTTCTGATAAGAAGTCCATGGCATTCTTATCTTTGTTCCTCTGTAGACAGGGTGTTGTATTTTTCCTTGAGGTCTTTCATGATTTTCTCTGTCTTTTGTCTTCTGTCATTTGAAAATGACATGCCTAGGTGTGAATTTTTGGTATTTATCATATTTGACATTGTCTGAACTTTCTGTATCTATGGTTCTGTGTCTGTCATTAATCTTAGAGATTTCTTTGCCATCATTCTTTTAAATATTTTTTCTGTTCCAGTGCCTTTTTCTTTACCTTCTGGTTTTCCAGTTATGCATATGTGCATCTTATGATGTTATGTCATAAATATTGGACTTTCTGCTTTTTATTTTTCTTTTTCTCTTTGCATTTCTTTTTTTTTTTTTAAGATTTTATTTATTTATTTGACAGAGAGACATAGCAAGAGAGGGAACACAAGCAGGGGGAACGGGAGAGGGAGAAGCAGGCTTCCTGCTGAGCAGGGAGCCCAATGCGGGGCTTGATCCCAGGATCGTGGGATCATGACCTGAGCTGAAGGCAGACACTTAATGACTGAGCCACTCAGGAGCCCTTCTCTTTGCATTTCAGTGTAAGAAGTTTCTATTGACCTATTTAAGCTCACTGATCCTTTCCTCGTTTGTGTCCACTCTACTGAATACCTATTTTTTCTGTCACAACATTTTTTATTTCTTGATTTTCCTTTTGATTCTTTCTTAGTTTCCATCTTTCTGCTTATAGTACCCACCTGTGTTTGCATGCTTTTTACTTTTTCCATCAGAGCCCTGCCATGGGCTAACGTGTCCCCCAACCCCCAAAATGCATATGTTGAAGCCCTAACAGGCAGTACCTTACAATGTATTTGCAGATAGAGCCTTTAAAGAGGTGATTAAGGCTACATGAGGTCATGGGTGGGTCCCTAACCCACCCTAAGTCTCATGGGTGTTCTTATAAGTAGAGAAAATGTGGACACACAAAGAGAGATATCAGGAGTACAAGGACAGAGGGACAACCCTGTGAAGGGGGTGGTCATCTGCACATCAAGGAGAGAGTCCTCTGAGGAAACCAACCCTGCTAGATTCCACTCTAGCAGGCTTTATTCCAGCTCTTTAGGATAAGGATTTTGCCACTCTTCCTGGATTCCTTTGCTAGAGCTGCCCTAACAAAATATACAGACTTGGTGGTGGGGGGGGGGGGGGGGGGGGGGGCTGGCTTACACAGCAGAAATCTATTTTCTCAGTGTTCTTGAGGCTGGAAATCCAAGATCAAAGCATTAAACGCTTGCTTTCTCCTGATGTTATGGAACCTGGCCTGGATCGCCCAACGGAAGAACCAAGTGGCATCCAGAGATCTTGGAGGAGAAGAGGTTTATTTAATGCCAGCGGGCTCAGAGGAGAGTGATCTCCAAAGGTCTGAGCCCCAAGCACAAGTAAAGTGGGCAATTTATACACTTCTACTTCCCATACTTGGCACTTGTGGCGGGGCAAGAAGAAGAACCCGGATTGGTGCACAGGGGAAGCAGAGCAGGGAGAAGAACCCGGAAGAGCCCTGGGGCAAGGACTGGGACTCTCTCGCTGGCTTGGTCGGCCATCTTAGGACACAGATTTTCCTTATCATTCCCCCCTTTGATGCCCCTTTAAACACCTAATTTAGAGGGCATCATTTTCATCTCCTAAGGGGCGATAATGAGTAAGGAGTAACTGGAGTCTGATTTTAGCAATTTGAGTAGTAATAAACCTAGTAAGGGCATTAAAAATACAAGGACCAAATGCCACTATGAAGAGAAGCAATAGGAGGGGGCTGACGAGAAGGGCGAACCAAGGGAGCCATTGTGAGAGGGTATCCCACCAAGTTGTCTGCTGGAGTGTTTCCCACCAGCGATGTACTTGTTCCTGTAACTGGGTCAGAGTTTCTTGGACCACCCCCAACTCATTAGCATAGAAACAACTTTCCTCCTTTAAGAAGAGGCAGAGCCCCCCTTGTGCAGCTGTGAGCAAGTCAAGCCCACACCTGTTTTGGAGGACCACTGAGGCCAGTGAATCCAGTTGGCACTGCAGGGCCAGGGCTGACTGAGTGAGGGCGGAAAAATCTGCTGTGAGTTGCTGAGTTAACCCCGGTACTGAACCTGAGACATCCCGACAGTGGCATCGAAGGCAACACCTGATGCAGCCAGCAGGCTCACGATAAGAGGGACGGCCACAGGGGAGGGTCGCGGGCAGTTAAGAGTTCTCCATATGAGTGGGGCATCGCTCCCAGGGAGGACTGAAAGATCAGGTAAGAGACTGACAAACATGCATGACTGATCGTACGGGGTGATGCAGATGTATACACCTTGATCACAAGCTAGAAAAGTGTTGTTAGGCACATAGACCCGACTGTGGCCCATGATGGGAGAGGAAGAGTTACCATACAGCAGTACCAGAGCCAGAAAGGGATAATCTGAGGTCCCCAGTGCTGAGTTGGGAGGTGACCTGGTAGATTGGTTGGGGATGACACCTAGGTATTGGACAGGACTGGGCTTTATACAGATCCAGCAGTCAGACACTAGGGGTGATTTGAGTGGTTAAGCACTTGGTGGGAGGCATTAATCATACCTAACAGTTGCACTATAGATGCTTGCTGCATGTGGTTGGGGGACCCAGGGATGTGCCAGGGCAAGTTATTTTCTGTCTGACTCTGGGGGTTGACTGTAAGGTTTGGAGTGAACATAGACTTAATCATAAACTTGGCCATGGGGTCGGTTCCCATAGGGTGATATTGGCCCAACAGGAGAATGATTCCTGTAGCCCTTGATGTGGCATTGGGTTCTAAGACTGAGAGGGTGAGAGGTATACAGTGATTGTTAGAGCAAGAGGATGGGGTGGTATTGCATGACAAGGAAATTCAGATGTCACTGCACTGTTTGAGGTGCCACCACCTGGTGGACCATCGTTCCATTCCCAGCCAAGTTGCCACCCATGACTCACATCCCCAGGATCATGAGCAGAACTGAGGGCAGGTGTTTGGCTGTTGAGGCTTAGGGCTCCCACAGATGTAGATATCTACCAGCCAGTAACCTGAGTGAGGGCCATGGTAGGAACACCATCTTTGAGGTTCCCAGGAGGTATCAAGAAGCTGTAATCATCAAAATGGAGGTTAACCCTTGGTGTGTGCCCACCCCTGTGAAGAAGTCAGTGGGGGCACTGGTGCAGGATTGAGGGGGATAAGCTGGAAAGGCCATTTGCCAATAACAGTGATACGAGAGTTTGCCCCCCTTGCCTGGCTGGGCAAGGTAGAGGCACTGAGGAGGAACAGCACACCAAGTAGGAGAAGACCAGGACTGACTGGGGCCAGGAAAACCATGGGGAAATGCGCTCAGGAGTAGACAGCAGAGGACCAGTAAAAGTGGGATCTATGACCTTAGGAAGAGGGAGCCATCATGGTTAACCCATCAGCAGATGAAACCTGTGGACAAGTAAGTGCAGTAATACACCCTAGGGACACCTAATAAGCAATGACAATAGTAAGCCTCTGGGGGAAAGTCCAGTATGGTCAACAGTGTAGAGTCCAACTCCCAAGATGAGGGAAATCATGCCGATGAGAGCCAGAGACCATGGTGAGCAGGTGTCCATCAGTAGGTGGGGTCTCTTTGAAGGTGAAGCCGGAGTGGGTTCGTGAAGTCTGGCTGGACTCTCCACTGGCATGGCTCCTCGTCTGAATGATGAGCTTTCTTCACTCTGGAGTGGTGGACCCACGGGGTGACACCTGAGACCTTGAGGGCAGTAGGGGAGGTTAGAACAACAGTGTGGGGCCCTGTCCACTGTGGTTTGAGGGGGTCTTTCTTCCAATCTTTGACCCAAACTGAGTCCCCTCTCTGGAAGGAGTATACCTGAGACCCTAAGGAGATTGGGGCCTTCTCAATGGTGTACTTTTGTAATTTATTTAGGGTGGCCCCCAGGGCCTGAAGCTGCTCCTTTATCCTTTTATCTCCAACCTGATGCAAGTTTCCTGGAAGGCTTCCCAAGCATAGGGGAGACTGTCCATATATTAATTCAAATGGGGAGAAACCTAATGTCCTGGGCATGCAGCAAGCACACAGGAGAGCTAGGGGTAGCAGATCCGGCCATGGGAGTTTAGTCTCCTGAAAAAACTTTGCTAAGGTTCCCTTGAGGGTGCGATTCATTTGCTCTACCTCCCCTGAACTTTGGGGCCAATAAGCAGTGTGGAGTTTCCAGGTGATGTTGAGAGATTTGGTCAAGACCTGTACAATGTCTGCCACAAATGTGGGTCCATTGTCACTATGGATTGTTAATGGCAGACTGAACCGGGGCACGATCTCCCACAAGAGGACTTTAGCTACTTCCCGGCTTTGCTCCATCCTGGTCAGGAAGTTTCGACCCACACAGAGTATGTGCATACTATTACTAGGAGATATCTGAACCCCCTGCTCGGCTGCACATCTGTGAAGTCTATCTCTAGATCTTAGATCTAGGGGGTTGCTCCCATCTTCTGGACACCTGGCGGGGGCCGTGGTGCAGACCGAGCATTATTTTTAGCACATGTCATGCACCATTCACTCATTGCTCGGCATAGTGCCGGCAGCCGACTGATGTAGTAGTGCTTCTTGAGAAGGACCTGTAATGCAGTTTTTCCCAGATGAGTGAGTTGGTGGTATTCCTTGACTAGATGTCCTCCAGTTCCTGTTGGAACAAAGATGTGCCCATCTGGCATCATCCACCATCCCTTTTCAGTCAGGGTGGCTCCCTCAGCCATGGCCCATTCCTTCTCCTTTTTAGTGTAACTGGGTGGAGGGACTTCTTCCAGGGGTGTTAGGGCCATGGTGAGGGAAGGGGCTCTGTCCATGTCCTCACCCCACCGCTGCGGTCTTGGCTGCCTCATCTGCCAGATGATTTCTCCACGCTATGGGGTCATCTCCTTTCTGGTGTCCCTTACAGTGCAGGATTGCTACTTCCTTTGGAAGCCAGATGGCTTCAAGGAGTCTCAGTATCTCCTCCTTATTCTTGATAACTTTTCCTGCTGCGGTTAGGAGGTCCCTTTCCTTGTAGAAGGCACCACGTATATGTACTTAGTCAGTATAGACATTGACTCGTTTGTCTTCACCAAGGGCGAGGGCTCGGACTAAGGCATATAATTCAGCCCATTGAGCTGACCATCCAGCTGGTAATGCCTTAGCTTCTAGGACTTCATTGGTTGTGGTTACTGCATAACCCGCTTTCTGGGCACCCTCTTGTTGGTAACTGCTGCCATCACTTAACAGCATGAACTCTGGATTCTTTATGGCTTGATCCTGCAGATCTGGACGGCTTGCGTACACTTCATCAGTCACCTCGGAGGAGTCATGGTCTGGTTTCCCCTCTTCCGTGGGGAGAAGAGTTGCTGGATTTAATGTCCTTACTGTTTTGAGGATGACCTGCGGGTTTCCGCAGAGGAGCCCTTGGTATTGTGCTAGCCAAGAGTTGGAAAGCAAGCTCTGTCCCTGTGCGTTCATGAGGGACACAACTGCATGAGGGACCTTGACATTAAGTTCTTGCCCCAGGGTAAGTTTGTCCACCTCCTTGATGAGTAGGACTGTGGCTGCCAGCGCCCTGAGGCACGGCAGCCATCCTGCTGCCACGGGGTCCAGCTTCTTTGACAGGTAAGCAACTGGCCATTGCCAGGGTCCAACAGTCTGGGTGAGTACCCGAGCACTATTTTTTCCTTTTCATGCACAAAGAGATTAAGGGTTTTTCTACATCTGGTAGGCCCAGGGCTGGTGCCGCCCCAGGATAATCTTTATCTCTGTGAAAGCAGCTTCTGCTTCCTCAGTCCAGGCAGGGGGTTCTTGATCTGGTCCCCCTAAGAGATCATAAAGGGGTCTTGCTATTGCCGAGAACCCAGGGATCCAGATGTGGCAGAATCCTGCAGCCCCCAGGAATTCTCGTAGGCCCCTTTTTGTCTGGGGCTGTGGCAGAGATGATGACCCTTTTCCTCTCTGGCCCTAGTTCTCTTTTCCCTTCGGTGAGGAGGAAACCAAGGTATCAGACCTGTTGTTGGCAGATTTGTGCCTTCTTCCATGAGGTTCGGTATCCCGAGTCTGACAGGAGCTGTAGGAGGGCCTTTGTGCCTTTTGTGCAGTCTTCTTGTGTGTCACTGGCGAGGAGGAGGTCATCCACATACTGAGGAGGGTGCATTATGTAGCCTCTCTTGGGAAGCTGGCGAGGTCTGCAGCCAGCACTTCCCCAAAGAGGGTTGGTGAGTTTTTAAACCCCTGTGGGAGGCGTGTCCAAGTCAGTTGTATCTGGCGCCCTGTATCAGGATTAGTCCATTCAAAGGCAGACAGTGGCTGGCTCTGGGGAGCTAAGCAGAGGCAGAAGAAGGCATCCTTCAAATCTAGGCAAGTGAACAATCTGGCCAACCCTGGGATTTGGCCAAGGAAGGTGTATGGATTCGGGATCACTGGGTGCAGAGAGATGGTCACCTTGTTGATGGTCCGCAGGTCTTGAACTGGTCGGTATCCCCCTCCTGGCTTCTTCTTCTTTTTTTTTATACTTATGTTAATCCCCATACATTACATCATTAGTTTTAGATGAAGTGTTCCATGATTCATTGTTTGTGCACAACACCCAGTGCTCCATGCAGAATGTGCCCTCCTCAATACCCACCACCAGGCTAACCCATCCTCCCACCACCCCCCTCTAGAACCCTGTTTGTTTTTCAGAGTCCATCGTCTCTCATGGTTCGTCTACCCTTCCGATTTCCCCCGCTTCATTCTTCCCCTCCCGCTACCTTCTTCTTCTTCTTCTTTTTTTTTTTCTTAACATATATTGCATTACTTGTTTCAGAGGTACAGATCTGAGATTCAACAGTCTTGCACAATTCACAGCGCTGACCAGAGCACATACCCTCCCCAGTGTCTATCACCCAGTCACCCCATCCCTCCCACCCCACCTCCCACTCCAACAACACTCAGTTTGTTTCCTGCGATTAAGAATTCCTCATATCAGTGAGATCATATGATACACGTCTTTTTCTTTTTGACTTATTTCACTCAACATATTACCCTCCAGTTCCATCTACGTCATTGCAAATGGCAAGATCTCATTCCTTTTGATGGCTGCATAATATTCCATTGTATATATATACCACCTCTTCTTTATCCATTCATCTGTCGATGGACATCTTGGCTCTTTCCACAGTTTGGCTATTGTGGACATTGCTGCTATAAACATTGGGGTGCACGTACCCCTTCGGATCCCTACATTTGTATCTTTGGGGTAAATACCCAGTAGTGCAATTGCTGGATCATATGGTAGCTCTATTTTCAACTTTTTGAGGAACCTCCATACAGTTTTCCAGAGTGGCTGCACCAGCTTGCATTCCCACCAACAGTGTAGGAGGGTTCCCCTTTCTCCGCATCCCCGCCAACATCTGTCGTTTCCTGACTTGTTAACTTTAGCCATTCTGACTGGTGTGAGGTGGTATCTCATTGAGATTTTGATTTGGATTTCCCTGATGCTGAGCAATATTGAGCACTTTTTCATGTGTCTGTTGGCCATTTGGATGTCTTCTTTGGAAAAATGTCTGTTCATGTCTTCTGCCCATTTCTTGATTGGATTCTTTGTTCTTTGGGTGTTGAGTTTGATGAGTTCTTTATAGATTTTGGATACTAGCCCTTTATCTGATATGTCATTTGCAAATATCTTCTCCCAATCTGTCGGTTGTCTTTTGGTTTTGTTGACTGTTTCCTTTGCCTTGCAAAAGCTTTTTATCTTGATGAAGTCCCAATAGTTCATTTTTGCCCTTGCTTCCCTTGCCTTTGGCGATGTTTCTAGGAAGAAGTTGCTTCGGCTGAGGTCAAAGAGGTTGCTGCCTGTGTTCTCCTTTAGGATTTGGATGGACTCCTGTCTCACATTGAGGTCTTTCAACCATTTGGAGTCTATATTTGTGTGTGGTGTAAGGAAATGGTCCAGTTTCATTCTTCTGCATGTGGCTGTCCAATTTTCCCAGCACCATTTGTTGAAGAGAGTGTCTTTGTTCCACTGGACATTCTTTCCTGCTTTGTCGAAGATTAGTTGACCATAGAGTTGAGGGTCCATTTCTGGGCTCTCTATTGTGTTCCATTGATCTATGTGTCTGTTTTTGTGCCAGTACCATGCTGTCTTGATGATGACAGCTTTGTAATAGAGCTTGAAGTCCGGAATTGTGATGCCGCTGGCTTTGCTTTTCTTTTTCAACATTCCTCTGGCTATTTGGGGTCTTTTCTGGTTCCATACAAATTTTAGGATGATTTGTTCCATTTCTTTGAAAAAAGTGGATGGTATTTTGATGGGCATTGCATTGAATGTATAGATTGCTCTAGGTAGCATTGACATCTTCACAATATTTGTTCTTCCAATCCATGAGCATGGAACGTTTTTCCATTTCTTTGTGTCTTCCTCAATTTCTTTCATGAGTATTTTAGAGTTTTCTGAGTACAGATCCTTTCTCTCTTTGGTTAGATTTATTCCTAGGTATCTTATGGTTTTGGGTGCAATTGTAAATGGGATCGACTCCTTAATTTCTCTTTCTTCTGTCTTGTTGTTGGTGTATAGGAATGCCACTGACTTCTGTGCATTGATTTTATATCCTGCCACTTACTGAATTCCTGTATGAGTTCTAGCAGTTTTGGGGTGGAGTCTTTTGGGTTTTCCACATAAAGTATCATATCATCTGCAAAGAGTGAGAGTTCGACTTCTTCTTTGCCAATTTGGATGCCTTTGATTTCTTTTTGTTGTCTGATTGCTGTGGCAAGAACTTCCAATACTATGTTGAATAGCAGTGGTGATAGTGGACATCCCTGCCGCGTTCCTGACCTTAGGGGGAAAGCTCTCAGTTTTTCCCCGTTGAGAATGATATTCGCTGTAGGTTTTTCATAGATGGCTTTTATGATATTGAGGTATGTACCCTCTATGCCTATACTCTGAAGAGTTTTGATCAAGAAAGGATGCTGTACTTTGTCAAAAGCTTTTTCTGCATCTATTGAGAGGATCATATGATTCTTGTTCTTTCTTTTGTTAATGTATTGTATCACATTGATTGATTTGCGGATGTTGAACCAACCTTGCAGCCCAGGGATAAATCCCACTTGGTCATGGTGAATAATCCTTTTAATGTACTGTTGGATCCTATTGGCTAGTATTTTGGTGAGAATTTTTGCATCCATGTTCATCAGGGATATTGGTCTGTAATTCTCCTTTTTGATGGGGTCTTTGTCTGGTTTGGGGATCAAGGTAATGCTGGCCTCATAAAACGAGTTTGGAAGTTTTCCTTCCGTTTCTATTTTTTGGAACAGTTTCAGAAGAATAGGTATATATTCTTCTTGAAATGTTTGGTAGAATTCCCCTGGGAAGCCATCTGGCCCTGGGCTTTTGTTTTTTGGGAGATTTTTGATGACTGCTTCAATTTCCTTAGTGGTTATAGGTCTGTTCAGGTTTTCTATTTCATCCTGGTTCAGTTTTGGTAGTTGATACATCTCTAGGAATGCATCCATCTCTTCCAGGTTATCTAATTTGGTGGCATAGAGTTGCTCATAATATATTCTTAGAATTGTTTGTATTTCTTTGGTGTTGGTTGTGATCTCTCCTCTTTCAGTCATGATTTTGTTGATTTGGGTCATTTCTCTTCTCTTTTTGATAAGTCTGGCCAGGGGTTTATCAATCTTGTTAATTCTTTCAAAGAACCAGCTCCTAGTTTCGTTGATCTGTTCTACTGTTCTTTTAGTTTCTATTTCATTGATTTCTGCTCTGATCTTTATGATTTCTCTTCTCCTGCTGGGTTTAGGCTTTATTTGCTGTTCTTTCTCCAGCTCCTTTAGGTGTAGGGTTAGGTTGTGTACTTGAGACCTCTCTTGTTTCTTGAGAAAGGCTTGTATTGCTATATACTTTCCTCTTAGGACTGCCTTTGCTGCATCCCAAAGATTTTGAACAGTTGTGTTTTCATTTTCATTGGTTTCCATGTATTTTTTTAATTCTTCTTTAATTTCCTGGTTGACCCATTCATTCTTCAGTAGGATGTTCTTTAGCCTCCATGTATTTGAGTTCTTTCCGACTTTCCTCTTGGGATTGAGTTCTAGTTTCAAAGCATTGTGGTCTGAAAATAGGCAGGGAATGATCCCAATCTTTTGGTACCGGTTGAGACCTGATTTATGACCTAGGATGTGATCGATTCTGGAGAATGTTCCATGGGCACTAGAGAAGAATGTGTATTCCGTTGCTTTGGGGTGGAATGTTCTGAATATGTCTGTGAAGTCCATTTGGTCCAGTGTGTCATTTAAAGTCTTTATTTCCTTGTTGATCTTTTGCTTAGATGATCTGTCCATTTCAGTGAGGGGGATGTTAAAGTCCCCCACTATTATTGTATTGTTGTTGATGTGTTTCTTTGCTTTTGTTATTAATTGCCTTATATAATTGGCTGCTCCCATGTTAGGGGCATAGATATTTACAATTGTTAGATCTTCTTGTTGGATAGATCCTTTAAGTATGATATAGTGTCCTTCCTCATCTCTTATTACAGTCTTTGGTTTAAAATCTAATTTGTCTGATATAAGGATTGCCACCCCAGCTTTCTTTTGGTGTCCATTAGCATGGTAAATGTTTTTCCACCCCCTCACTTTCAATCTGGGGGTGTCTTTGGGTCTAAAATGAGTCTCTTGCAGACAGCATATCGATGGATCTTGTTTTTTAATCCAGTCTGTTAGCCTGTGTCTTTTGATTGGGGCATTTAGCCCATTTACATTCAAGGTAACTATTGAAAGATAGGAATTTAGTGCCATTGTATTGCCTGTAAGGTGACTGTTACCGTATATTGTCTGTGTTCCTTTCTGGTCTATGTTGCTTTTAGGGTCTCTCTTTGCTTAGAGGACCCCTTTCAAGCTTTCCGGTAGGGCTGGTTTTGTGTTTGCAAATTCCTTTAGTTTTTGTTTGTCCTGGAAGCTTTTTATCTCTCCTTCAATTTTCAATGACAGCCTAGCTGGATAGAGTATTCTTGGCTGCATATTTTTCTCATTTAGTGCTCTGAATATATCCTGCCAGTCCTTTCTGGCCTGCCAGGTCTCTGTGGATAGGTCTGTTGCCAGTCTAATGTTTCTACCCTTGTAGGTTACATATCTCTTCTCCCGAGCTGCTTTCAGGATTTTCTCTTTGTCTATGAGACTCGTAAGTTTTACTATTAGATGTCGGGGAGTTGACCTATTTTTATTGATTTTGAGAGGGGTTCTCTGTGCTTCCTGGATTTTCATGCCTGTTTCTTTCCCCAAATTAGGGAAGTTCTCTGCTATAATTTGCTCCATTATACCTTCTGCCCCTCTCTCTCTTTCTTCTTCTTCTGGGATCCCAATTATTCTAATGTTGTTTCGTCTTATGGTATCGCTTATCTCTCGAATTCTGCCCTCGTGATCCAGTAGTTGTTTATCTCTCTTTTTCTCAGCTTCTTTATTTTCCAGCATTTCATCTTCTATATTACTGATTCTCTCTTCTGCCTCATTTATTCTAGCAGTTAGCGCCCCCATTTTTGATTGCACCTCATTAATAGCCTTTTTGATTTCTACTTGGTTGGATTTTAGCTCTTACTTCTCCAGAAAGGGTTTCTCTAATAACTTCCATATTTTTTTCAAGCCCAGCTAATATCTTTAAAGTGATGATTCTGAACTCTAGATCTGACATCGTACTAATGTCCGTATTGAGTAGGTCCCTGGCAGTCGGTACTACCTCTTGTTCTTTTAGTTGAGGTGATTTTTTCCGTCTTGTCATTTTGTGCAGAGGAGAATAGATTAATGAGAGAACAAAATGCTAGCAGAGTAACCACGTCCCCAGAAAATATACTCTAAACAAATCAGAAAAGACCTGAAGCAGTGGGATAAGAAAGGAAAAGAGAGAAAAAAGAAAAAGAAAAAAAAGAAAAAGATAAAGATAAAGATAAAAACAAAAACAAACAAAACAAAACAACAACAACAAAAGAAAACCAGAATGTGATCAAATATGATCTATATGGTATATAGATCAGTGCCACACACTAGATGTGGGGTGTATTTTGGTCTTTTAGAAGAAAGTGCTTCCCAAAATTTTAAAGAAAGAAAAACTTATATATGTACAAAAATAAGGGTTGATATGATGAAGAGATGGAATATGACTGTAAAAATGGAAATTATAAAAAATTTTATAAAAGGAATTGATAAGAAGTTGTTTGAAAAAAGAAAGAGGATTTAAAAAAAGAAAAAAGAAAAAGAAGGGAAAAAAAAGGGAGAGGATGTGATCAGGCAGGGGAATTGAAAACACCATATACTAGAGATTTAGGGTATATTTTAATCTGTTAGAAGAAACTATCTCAAAATTTTAAAGAGAGAACAACTTATATATATAAGCCCAAAATATGGGTAACTACTATGAAGGGATAGAATATGACTCTAAAAATGAAAAATAAAAATGTTTTTTTTTTTTTAAAAAAAGGATAAGATGTTGGTTGAAAAAGGGAAAAAGAAAAATTCAAAAAGAAATAAAAAGACAAAAAGACAGTTAAAAACAATTAACTTTAAAAGACTACAGAATCATGGTAAGAAAGCTGTGAATTCTATGTGCAGTAGTCCCCTAGCACTGGAGTTCTGCCGTTCTCATTGATTGGTAAACTTGGTCTTGGCTGGCTGTTCTCGCTGATCTTCTGGGGAGGGGCCTGTTGCCGTGGTTCCCAAATGTCTCTGCCGGAGGCGGAAGTGCCCCGCCCTTGCCCCCTCCCGGCTAAGTCATCTGCTCGCGTTTGCTCTCCGGGGCTTTTGTTCCCTGCGAGCTTTCCGTACAGCTTTCGAGGCCGAGAGTGAAAATGGCGGCCTCCCAATCTCCGCCCCGGAGGAGCCGAGAACTCGGGGCCCGCTCCTCAGGGAGCCCCCAGAGAAAAGCCGCCAGTCACTCCCGTCTCCCCGGTCTCCGGCCACACTCCGTGCTCGCCCGGCCTGTGACCGCGCGTTTCTATCTCTGGCCCCCGACCCCGGGTGGAGTCTCCAAACCCAGCAGATCCCTGCGCGACTCCCGCGTGGCTCCTCCCGGGGAAGAAGGTGAGTCTCCCCGGATCTGCCGCTTGTTGGGTCCCTGCTGGAGGAGCAGGGGCCCGACTGGGCCGCGGATCACGGTCAATGGCAACCCCGAGCTGAGAGCCCGCGCCTGGGCTCCGCCTCTGCAGCCGGCTTCCCGGCTCCATTACCTGGGAGCTCTGCCGCCCTCAGGCACCCCCGGTCTTCCTGTGACCCCGAGGGTCCTGAGACCACACTGTCCCGGAGGTTTCCACCCCCCGCTGAGCCACCAGAGTGACGTCCCTCGGCGGAGCAGACTTTTAAAAGTTCCGATTTTGTGCTCCGCGGCTCTATCACTTGCCAGAAGCGCCGATGGAGGCCACTCCCCCGCCATCTATCCTCCCGAATATCGCCTCGGATTCACTTCTCCGCACGTCCTACCTTCCAGAAAGTGGTCGCTTTTCTGTTCAGAGAGTTGTTGCTATTCCTTTCTTCGATCTCCTGATGGGTTTGTCGGTGTTCAGAATGGTTTGATCCCTATCCAGCTGGATTCCTGAGAGGAGACGAAATCCAGGTCTCCTACTCCTCCGCCATCTTGCTCCGCCCCCCTCCCCCTCCTGGCTTCTTGACTGGCAGGAGTGGGGTATTCCAGGCTGACTGGCACTTGACTAGAATACCTGCTTCTTTGAGTTTGGTCAGATGTTCTTGGATGCCAATCTTAGCTTCTTGTAGAAAGGAGTATTGCCTTTGCCTCTGAGGTTGGGCTCCTGGGATCAGTTCAACAATGTTAGGGGCCCGATTCTGGGCTAGTCCAGATGGGTTGTTCTCAGCCCATACTGAAGGTAAGGCGAGTCTGAACTCCGGCGGGCTGCTCGGTTGGGCCTGGGCACAGAATAGCCTCCATTCTTCTTCCCTTGGTGTGGTAATTGCTAGTCTCCTCTTGCCTTGGGTTCAATCAGAGGCTAGTGTGTCCTGTGGGCTCAATGGTTATTTGAGTCCCAAGCTTGGAGAGTATGTCTTGGCCCAGGAGAGAGCTGGAGCAATCAGGCAGATAAAGGAATTCACGTTGGACCTTGTGGCCCCCGAGTTCGCACTGGCGAGCCTGGCAAAAGGGCTGTTGTATCACCCGCATCCCGGTGGCCCCAAGGATGGTTGCAGTCCTTTTGCTGAAAGGTGCCACTGGGGAGGTGACAAGAGTTTTTGGCCCCAATATCAACCATAAAAGTCACTGGTTGGCCCCCTACCTTCATTTTGACTGTGGGCCTATGGGGGCAAAGGAGGAAAGAGCCCAGTCCCCCTCAGTCTGAGTCCATTCCCTCAAGGCCTATGAGGTCCTCCTCTCAGGGTTCTTCCTTATAATGTCTGAGCTTTTGAGTCTTTCCCCGGTTGGGACATTCATTTTTCCAATGCCCTTTCTCTTTACAGTAGGCACATTGATCCCTTGCCAAGGGGGTCCTGGGCTTCCCCACTTTCGGTGGTTGGGGTCTCCCCATCTTTGTGTTGTCTTTTTCTTTCAGGGCGGCGGCGAGGAGGCTGACTTTCTTTTTCATCTTTTTGTCAGCTTCCCATTCGGCTGTGACCTCCTTGTTCATGTAGACCTTATTGGCAATCTCTATTTGGGTGATGTTCATTCCGGCAAAACCCTCTAGTTTCTGAAGTTTTTTTCTGATGTCTGGGGTGGCCTGAGCCATGAAGGAGGTGTTTACCATCTGTTGGCTTTCCTGTGCCTCAGAGTCAAATTGAGTGTATATCCTGTAGGTTTCACATAGCCTTTCGTAGTAGTCCCTGGGGGATTCCCCTGGTTGTTGAGTGACTGAGTATATCTTAGTCATGTTCATGGGTTTCTAAGCTCCTGCCCAGATTTCCCAGAAGAAGACCTCCTGGAATTGGCGGATGTGGGCCTGTCCCTTGGTTGTGGTGAAGTCCCATGCTGGGCGCTCCTCAGGTGCAGCTGTGTTAGCCCAGGGTCGATGACTCCCGCTTGTGCATGCTCTTCTAGGTACTGCCGTGCTCCCCTCAGTATTCTCCTCTCTTCTGTGTTAAAAAGGGTGTGGAATAACTGTTGGCAGTCTTCCCAGGTCGGCCAGTGAGTCTGGAAGAGGAATTCCATGAGGGCTACCATAACTTGTGTTTTCTCAGAGTAGGAAGGAGTGCTGGGTTTCCAGTTGAGGAGGTCCGTGGTGGAGAAAGGTTGATAATACATCATGGAATGACCTGGTTGCACTCTCCCATCTTCACTGCATCTCTTGGGTTCCCGTGTCTCTCGTACCAGCATTTGGAGGACACTTGCGTCTGGCCTGGGGCACAGCCTGGCTGCTGGTCCTGGAAAGAGTGGATCCACTGATGGCGGTGGAGTGTTTGGAACTGGGGGTGCAGAACTTTAAGGTGTGTATGGTGGAGAAGGGCTGATAATACATCATGGAACAGCCACATTGGACTGTCCCATCTTCATCATGACTCTGGGGTTCCTGCGTCTCTCATACCGGCATTTGGATGGTGCTTGCACCTGGCCTGCGGTACAGCCTGGTTGCTGGTCCTGGAGATAGTGGATCTTTTGGGCCTGGGGGTGCTGGTGGATCCTCTGGGCCTGGGGGCACCAGTGGATCTTCTGGGCCTGGGGGTACCAGTGAAACCGATGGTGGCAGAGTGTCTGGAGCTGAAGGGCCAGGTGTAGATGGTCTTGGGGGTACGTACAGTGGGGTCAGGGTTGGTTCATCCTTGGGATATCCGGCTAGGATTTGTGGATACTGGGGTTTTTGCTGATTTTCTTTAGGTTGCTTGGATGAGGTGATTAAGACTCAAGTGAATCGCACCCAGTGAGGAAGGGTCTGAACAACTCCTAGCCAGGAGTCCTGGCCAGGAGTCAATGAATGGAAACTGGTCAGAGTGTCCTGGTTCTGCTGTTACAACTCGCCATACTTGACAAATCGTTGGGGCATCCAATGTCCCCTCTGAAGGCCACCCGACATCAAAAGCGGGCCACTCCAGTTCATATAGGGTTCTCAACTTGCTGGGGTTCATCCTGACTCCATAGTCTCCCAAAAACCCCTTCTTGAAATTTCTGATTATGGTCTCTAGGACCATAAGTTTACTCTGCCCTGACCCCATGGTGATGTCCTCATGTGCGGTGGCAGAGACAGACAAAGGGGGGGTGCCTCCTGAGGTGAGGAGACCAATCAGATGCCCATCTGGCTGTGTCCCGAAAGAGCTTAGGTGAGGCTTAGCTGTAGCAGTCTCAGTGTTGTGACTTACGATCAGAAACTATTCAGATGCCACCATAGACTGTATGCCTTTCACCACGGAATCACAGATGGGCCCACATAGACTCTGTAGGCTTCTGGGGACCTTAAGGGTGCCTGCCCGTGGAGTCACAGAATCAATCCGCTGAGCAAGCCAGGTCAGACTGCACATTCACTCACACATTCATACTCCAGAAGTTATTACATTCCCTCCCTGGGAATCCCTACCTGTGAGAGCTCTAAGAGGTCTCTGGGAGGTGATCAGGCTCCCCTTCCACTGCAGTGGGGGTGGGCCTGTCTGGGTCCTGGGGCCCATGGCCTTACCGGAATCTGACATTGAGACCCGGTCCTCACCTGCCAAGTCTCCTCAAGTCCGGCAGGAAGAATGGAGCGGGGTTGTCCTGAGGCGACCGGGGCTGGAAACTGCCAAAAATTAGGCAGGGCGCACCTTCTCCATTTCAATCCCTCATTCAGTCACCGTCCCGCCGTTGCCCCCAAACTGGTGGCAACAATGGGCCAGCGTTGTTGGGTTTTCCGGTTAGGGAACCAAATGTTACGGAACCTGGACTGGATCGCCCGACGGAAGAACCAAGCAGCACCCGGAGATCTTGGAGGATAGGAGGTTTATTGAATGCCGGCGGGCTCAGAGGAGAGTGGTCTCCAAAGGTCTGAGCCCCGAGCGCAACCAAAGGGGACAATTTATACACTTCTACTTCTGCCTACTTGGCACTTTTGGCAGAGCAAGGAGAAGAACCTGGAAGAGCCCCGGGGCAAGGACTGGGACTCTCTCGCTGGCTCGGTCGGCCATCTTAGGACACAGATTTTCCTTATCACTGAGGCCTCTCTTCCAGCTTGCAGGTAGCCACCTTCTCATTGTGCCCTCTTGTGGTCTTCATCTGTGTGTGCACATCCTTGGTCTCTGGGTATGTTAAAATCTCCTCTTTTTAGAAAAGCACCAGTCACATTGGATTAATGCCCCTCCCTTATGACATCATCTTAACTTACCTCCTTAAAGGCCCGATCTCCAACCAAATACAGTAGTCACAGTGGGGGCTGGGGCTTCAACATATGAATTCAACATATGTTGGGGTAACACAGTTCAGCCTATACCCTCCCTTTCTGCTTCTTTCTCTGAGACACAAACTTTATCACTAAGCCATTCTCCATGGGCCCAGTGTGGATTTGAGAAGGCCTGATCATGGTTTCCTGATGTGATTTTCTTTTACTTACTTCTGCTTCTCTCCTTAGATTCCCTCTGCTATCTCCTAGACTGATGGCTTAGCGTGCAAGTTGACACTTTTTTTTCTATAAAGAGCCATATAGTGAAACTTTAGGCTCTGTGGCTAGTCAGCTCCACAGTTGCATCATGAAGACAGACATAGACAATGCATAAGTAAATGAGCATATCTGTGTTCCAATAAAACTTTATTCACAAAAACAGAGAGTGTATTAGCTTTGGCCCACAGGACATTAATCGAGTGGGGACTTTTCCTGAGGATTTTGACTATGTGAATTAATACTTCAGATAATAAAGAGTCATGTAAGTGTATCCATTTTTCTCTGTATCAAGAGTTCTTGTATGTTCTACTAGTGAGTTTTTTGCATGACAGCATAAATAACCAATTGTTTGGCTACTGCCTGTAAGTTAGGAAAATGCACACTTTTTTTTTAGCATTCTGTTGTTTCATCTATTATAATTCCAACTGTACTGAATGAATTATGGAACATTGCTCTGAATTGTCCTTACTGATGACAGTTATCTGCTTGTTGTGTGCTGGAGTCACAAGGACATTATTCCACATGAACTGTTGATGAGAAAAGGAGCAGGAAAATATCCTGATATGGTCATTCCCCCCATGTGTCCTCTATCCTCTGATCTCTGGGATGGGGCCCTCTCTGACCTCCCTAATGTCCCTCTCCACCCATTACCTTAAGACCAGCTCCCTGCATCATAAAAACCTATAGCCTTAAAAAGAAGGAGGGAACACCCACAGGTATTTGTGGAGATCCTGCCAGATCCCTTTCACCTTCCCATGACTTTCCTCATGCTTTGGTGGAGTTTTCAGATGCTCCCACATCTAGACTTCAGCTATCCATTCCACTACTATAGTCTGGATTAAAATAATCAGCTTTCTTCTCTTTAGATGACCTCGGATCATCCACCAACACCAGCTATCCTTTGGGATCCTTTTCCAGCCCTGGCTTCATCCTACTTGCAGATCAGCTGGTGGGTTTCAACCATCATGTCAGCTGCTTGATGCCATTTATTTGACATGTCATGGTTTATGGTACTCTGGAATGCATCCACTGTCCTTCACAGAAAAAAACATCACAGAACAAAAGGTTTATCAAGCCCCTCTCAGTCCAGAGGTTCAGTGTTCTTCCAGAAATTACAAAAGCTTATGCTGCCATGATATGAGCTTACTACCCACCTGTGTTTTTTCCATGAATAAGGCAGAAAATGTGAGTGATCATTAATTTTATCAGTGAGGTAAAGTAGCCTAGACATAGTTGAGAGGGTAACTTCCTTGCTATATCTCTGAGGAAGGATTCACATATTCGTAATGACCTACTTCTGTCAAGCTCCAGGTGTGTCGATTATTAACTGGATGAATGCTTCAGGCACTATTTAAACCAAGAGTGATTTCATAGCTGACCTACCCTCTTCCTGGAGGTACAGTCAAGTATTAGTAGAGGGAGATGCCTCTTCTAACATCTCCTCCTACCACTCTGAGAACAGGAAATGAGGGATAAGCAGCCTGGTGACTCATCTTAACTTTTCTTACATTTGAGTGTCATTTACGGGAATATAGGTTTCTAATGACCCACATGTAAGTCTGCTGGAGTTCTAATGTTGGAACTCCTTCCATCTACTGACATTTGTAACAAAAACTCAATTATACTTTTGCTATAATCTAAGTACTTACAGGAAGGAAACTGTTTATTTTCTCTGACTAATGAAATCGAAAGTTAAGAGCATCGGAGGGAGGTGTCTCAAAATTGTGTTGCAACTTCTCTCTCCAGGGGACAGCGCAGTTTGAGGAAACCAGCACCAGTGAAGTTTTCAGTGACTCTAAGCAGTGCCATCTGTGCTTGTTATCTTTCAAAATACTTCTTTTTCCTCTGCCCTTCAGGAGATTATCATATCCTGCAGTTCAGTCTCTGGAGCTTTGTTGATTTATCTTCCTCCTCAAGCAAAATAAGCAGTGATTCCTGCATTTCTGAAGAAGACCTCAGGATCCGGACTCCTGGAGATTTTCAGCAAGGTGAGGCCCTGTGGGCTTTCTGTAGACAGCTGTGGGCCCTGGTTGGCTAAGCACAAAACAACCAGGGGGCTTCGGGTATGAAGAATTGGATGGGGCGGGGTTGGGGGGGAGGGGGGCTGGTATCAACTATAGTCGGAGACATGAAAACATTAGTAGCTTGATTCTAATCCTTTAATACTTAGACAAGGAACAGACATGTTTATCCCACCACACCTGACACCTGAACGAAGGGAGATGCATTTTGACTATAGAAGACATGAAAATTTATTATATTATCACTAAGCCATTCTCCATGGGCCCAGTGTGGATTTGAGAAGGCCTAATCATGGTTTATTGGTTATATTTAGAAAAAGCATTTGGTTTTCTTCCCTAGGTGGTGTCCAGGAAACTCTTGGTGGCCTTGGTAGAGTTCTGGGCAGAAGTCAAGTTAGGGGCATGAGGAAAGTATCAGAACATAATATTAAGTAAAAAATACATCTGGGTTTAAGGCTGCATTGTATGGTCTTATCCTGATTTTAGAAAACACTCACACACACATACATGCACAGAGTAGAAAAAGTTTCACTTCCCCAGACAGTTATGCAAAAACATGACTTCTTTACCTCTCTTAAGACAGTTTAAGTTTTTTTTTAAGATTTTATTTATTTTTTGACAGAGAGAGACAGCAAAAGTGGGAACACAAGCAGGGGGAGTGGGAGAGGGAGAAGCAGGCTTCCTGCTGGTCAGGGAGCCCGATACGGGGCTTGACCCCAGGACCCTGGGATCATGACCTGAGCCGAAGGCAGACGCTTAACGACTGAGCCATCCAGGTGCCCCATGACAGTTTAATTTTTATATTATACTTCAGACTATACCGCCAGAGCTTTTATTTCAGTTCCTTTTAACATACTGTCTGCCTTCCTGAAAATTACTGATTTTTTTTTTCTAGTGGCAAAGTATAGGGGAGGGGAAGGGAGAATCAGTTACAAATAGACTTTCAGAATTGTTGAGCGATTTTCTGTATGGTCTGTATAATAATATTCTGTATGTGCTTGATTAGAGTATGAGATTTTTAATGCTGATTTCAGAGTTTTATGTATGTTACATAAACCTTGTTAATTATGTTTATTAATGTTAGTCCTATTTCCTAAATCTCTGCTGAATTTTTTTACCTTGTTTATTTAGTAATTAAGAGATATGCTAAAATCTCCTACCATAAAATTGTGAGGTTTTTGTCCTGTAGTTCTCTCAAATTTATATATACAATAATATAATATATATTATATATGTAATTATGTATATATGTACACATGTATATAAAATGTGTTTGGGTGTGTGAAGAGAAACATGCTACATAATACTACAAATATAATTTTTATATTATAATATGTAAATCATGTTATAAAATATAATATGTAATAGTATAGCATTATAAAGGAATACAAAGTAACAATAATATATATTTACTATTAGCAGGTAAATACATAATTACAACTGTTTTATTTCCCTAGGAGGTCAGCCTTTGTCATTGTGTTGCATTCTGGTGATACCTTTTATCTTCAGGTCTATTTCTTTCTTTTTTTTTTTTCTTCAGGTCTATTTCAAGCTACACTAGTACAGATAACTGGTTTTCTTTTAGTTACTCTTTGCATGATAAAATATTTTTCTTTCATTTTCCCACCTTTAAGTAATATTTTCTTAACAACTCTATTGGCAGATTTCATAAATGCAGTTTTTTTTTTTTTCCGTAAATGCAATTTGACTAAATTTGTCACTTAACTGGTTAGGCCATTTAAGTATATGTTGATGATTAACATGTATGGTTTTGTTTCTGCTATCCTCAATTACATTTATGACATTTCTATATTCTCCTTTCTTGTACTTCTGTTTTTGCTTATTTCTTTATCTTACCCTTGAAGACAAATACTTTAGTGAACTGCCTGCCCTGTTCACTGTCCTCCCTCCCTCCACCATGTTGTTGTGCTTCCTGTCTCTCGTCTTCAGTCAGAGCTGTATTTATGTGGAAGACATAGGCACACCTCATCAAGCTCAGTTCCTGCTCTTACTTACCTTTGGGCTTGCAGTATTTCTTGGCTCTATATGTTATTTTTAGTATCGAATATTTCCTCCAATAGATGTTTACATATAGGTCTTTGTCTTACAAACTACCAAGGCCTTGAATATCAGGGAATAGTTTTTGAGGCCCTCACATTTAAATATCATCTTGGCTAGATTAAAATTCACCTCTTAAAATCATTTTGCCCTCAAGATAGGGAGACAGTACCTCTTCTGATAGCCCTGGGGCTACATATGTTTTGAAATTCAGAATTGGGGCATTTTAGAAAGGCTATTTAATATGCCTACTTTAAATACTCTAATACTGGACACCGTAGTGGGATCTGGATCATTACTTTAAAATCAAACACACTAATATTTTAGCAATAAAACATATGAATGTTCACATTTGAGTGGAATGAATAAAGATTATATATAGCCTCCTGTCACCTTATATCTGGTTTTATTTTGCAAATAAATTATGTTGTCACACACACAAAACACAAAAATTTCATTTTAGAAATTATTTGGTTTTCAAATCAGTATGGAATTTGGACAAGTACTGTATGAAAATCACCCTATTTCCTGTGGTGGGCAGCTTTGCTGTTGAACATCAGTTTCAATCTGATCCTTGAATCTTTACAGGTGATCTACTCTTTATCTCTGGAAGCTTTCAGAGTTTTTACTTTGTTTTTAATAATCTTCAATTCCCCTATAATATATCTTGAGGATTTATCCTTCACCCTATGGACCTTATCAATCTGGGAGTGTTCACATTTTCTCAAGAAAGAATAATTCACAGCCCTGGGAATTTGAACATGCTAATTATACAAAAAGTACACAAACACACGGACCCTAAATGAACAGAAAATTGGAATTCCTACCATGTACTGAGTGCCATCAAGGAAGTACATAAGGTGCTAAAGAGGCCCAGAGGAGTGACACCCAGTCCCAGATTCTGGGGGCTTTCAGAAGACAAAACCTCAGTGGAGTCTTGAAGGCTATAAGGAGGTAGTTGGGGGAAGAAAAGTGAGACTCGCCCTTTAGGAAGCAGAGAGGGAATTAGCCAAGTCATGAAACATGGAAAAGCAAGGTGTGTTGTATATTTCTGGAGCATATGACATACAAAATGCAAAAGTTACAGATGTAAAAAAGATGCAGAGTATTCAAGGCTTTCCAAGCTAGGCTAAGGAGCAAGACATTTTTCAAAACCAAAATGAGGAACTATTGGAGGATGTCATGTGGGATAGAAACGTGGCTCCATAGAAGGATATCTGGCTCTCCAAAAAGAACTGATCAGAGGAATTCAGCCTAGAAGAGTAAAATCAAGCAACTATTGAAATAATTCCAGACAATAAATGCTGGGTTCCTGCTTTAGCAAGAAAGTAGAACTCCAGCAAAAGGACTACTAAATAGTGCTGGCCAATCAGGGCTGTGATTCTGCACAAGAGAGCAAGGGGAGCAGGGCACAGAGGACACGGAGAACATGGTCCAAGCCCCAGGGAGAGAGGATGCAAGAAGGGCTGACTAGGGAAGGGTCAGGTGTGCTGGGCAGGTACCCAGCGGGGAAGACAGTCACCAGGGGTGAGAAGCTGCAGCCCACTCTGCATATGGGCTCCTTCAGGCAGAGTGGGTGGCAGAGTCCGGAGCCAGCAAGCAGACATCCAGGGAGAGACTGCAGCCCCAACACAGGATGGGAGGAGGGAGCGAACGAGTGGGGACTCTGACGCCCTATAGCCCACACTCCACATAAGGCAGCAGCAAGGCCTCTTTCCAGATCTCCTGCCATCATACCCACCCCCAACCCAAGTCAACTATCATTATTAGAAGGAAAGAATTTCTTTTTTTTTTTTTTTTTTTTTCTGGTGTGCTTTCAATGATCTTGTTCTTTTTATCATATTGTTAAAGTTAAAATATCTTTTTTTTTTTTAATTTTTTTTATTCTTATGTTAATCCCCTTACATTACAACATTAGTTTTAGATGATGTGTTCCATGATTCATTGTTTGTGCACAACACCCAGTGCTCCATGCAGAATGTGCCCTCCTAAATACCCACCACCAGGCTAACCCATCCTCCCACCCCCCTCCCCTCTAGAACCCTGTTTGTTTTTCAGAGTCCATCGTCTCTCATGGTTCGTCTACCCCTCCGATTTCCCCCACTTCATTCTTCCCCTCC
>NW_023270389.1:3683293-3736388 GCF_011800145.1 Mirounga leonina
TTCCTGCGATTAAGAATTCCTCATATCAGTGAGATCATATGATACATGTCTTTCTCTGTTTGACTTATTTCACTCAACATAATACCCTCCAGTTCCATCCACGTTGTTGCAAATGGCAATATCTCATTCCTTTTGATGGCTGCATAATATTCCATTGTATATATATACCACATCTTCTTTATCCATTCATCTGTCGATGGACATCTTGGCTCTTTCCACAGTTTGGCTATTGTGGACATTGCTGCTATAAACATCGGGGTGCACGTACCCCTTCGGATCCCTACTTTTGTATCTTTGGGGTAAATACCCAGTAGTGCAATTGCTGGATCATATGGTAGCTCTATTTTCAACTTTTTGAGGAACCTCCATACAGTTTTCCAGAGTGGCTGCACCAGTTTGCATTCCCACCAACAGTGTAGGAGGGTTCCCCTTTCTCCACATCCCCGCCAACATCTGTCGTTTCCTGACTTGTTAATTTTAGCCATTCTGACTGGTGTGAGGTGATACCTCATTGAGGTTTTGATTTGGATTTCCCTGATGCCGAGCGATATTGAGCACTTTTTCATGTGTCTGTTGGCCATTTGGATGTCTTCTTTGGAAAAATGTCTGTTCATGTCTTCTGCCCATTTCTTAATTGGATTCTTTGTTCTTTGGGTGTTGAGTTTGATGAGTTCTTTATAGATTTTGGATACTAGCCCTTTATCTGATATGTCATTTGCAAATATCTTCTCCCATTCTGTCGGTTGTCTTTTGGTTTTCTTAACTGTTTCCTTTGCTTTGCAAAAGCTTTTTATCTTGATGAAGTCCCAATAGTTCATTTTTGCCCTTGCTTCCCTTGCCTTTGGCGATGTTTCTAGGAAGAAGTTGCTTCGGCTGAGGTCAAAGAGGTTGTTGCCTGTGTTCTCCTTTAGGATTTTGATGGACTCCTGTCTCACATTGAGGTCTTTCAGCCATTTGGAGTCTATTTTTGTGTGTGGTGTAAGGAAGTGGTCCAGTTTCATTCTTCTGCATGTGTCTATCCAATTTTCCCAACACCATTTGTTGAAGAGACTGTCTTTGTTCCATTGGACATTCTTTCCTGCTTTGTCGAAGATTAGTTGACAATAGAGTTGAGGGTCCATTTCTGGGCTCTCTATTCTGTTCCATTGATCTATGTGTCTGTTTTTGTGCCAGTACCATGCTGTCTTGATGATGACAGCTTTGTAATAGAGCTTGAAGTCCGGAATTGTGACGCCACCGGCTTTGCTTTTCTTTTTCAATATTCCTCTGGCTATGCGGGGTCTTTTCTGGTTCCATACAAATTTTAGGATTATTTGTTCCATTTCTTTGAAAAAAGTGGATGGTATTTTGATGGGGATTGCATTGAATGTGTAGATTGCTCTAGGTAGCATTGACATCTTCACAATATTTGTTCTTCCAATCCATGAGCATGGAACGTTTTTCCATTTCTTTGTGTCTTCCTCAATTTCTTTCATGAGTATTTTATAGTTTTCTGAGTAAAGATCCTTTGTCTCTTTGGTTAGATTTATTCCTAGGTATCTTATGGTTTTGGGTGCAATTGTAAATGGGATCGACTCCTTAATTTCTCTTTCTTCTGTCTTGTTGTTGGTGTATAGGAATGCCACTGACTTCTGTGCATTGATTTTATATCCTGCCACTTTACTGAATTCCTGTATGAGTTCTAGCAGTTTTGGGGTGGAGTCTTTTGGGTTTTCCACATAAAGTATCATATCATCTGCAAAGAGTGAGAGTTTGACTTCTTCTTTGCCAATTTGGATGCCTTTGATTTCTTTTTGTTGTCTGATTGCTGTGGCTAGGACTTCCAATACTATGTTGAATAGCAGTGGTGATAGTGGACATCCCTGCCGCGTTCCTGACCTTAGGGGGAAAGCTCTCAGTTTTTCCCCATTGAGAATAATATTTGCTGTAGGTTTTTCATAGATGGCTTTTATGATATTGAGGTATGTACCCTCTATCCCTATACTCTGAAGAGTTTTGATCAAGAAAGGATGCTGTACTTTGTCAAAAGCTTTTTCTGCATCTATTGAGAGGATCATATGATTCTTGTTCTTTCCTTTGTTAATGTACTGTATCACATTGATTGATTTGCGGATGTTGAACCAACCTTGCAGCCCAGGGATAAATCCCACTTGGTCATGGTGAATAATCCTTTTAATGTACTGTTGGATCCTATTGGCTAGTATTTTGGTGAGAATTTTTGCATCCATGTTCATCAGGGATATTGGTCTGTAATTCTCCTTTTTGATGGGGTCTTTGTCTGGTTTGGGGATCAAGGTAATGCTGGCCTCATAAAACGAGTTTGGAAGTTTTCCTTCCGTTTCTATTTTTTGGAACAGTTTCAGAAGAATAGGTATATATTCTTCTTGAAATGTTTGGTAGAATTCCCCTGGGAAGCCATCTGGCCCTGGGCTTTTGTTTTTTGGGAGATTTTTGATGACTGCTTCAATTTCCTTAGTGGTTATAGGTCTGTTCAGGTTTTCTATTTCATCCTGGTTCAGTTTTGGTAGTTGATACATCTCTAGGAATGCATCCATCTCTTCCAGGTTATCTAATTTGGTGGCATAGAGTTGCTCATAATATATTCTTAGAATTGTTTGTATTTCTTTGGTGTTGGTTGTGATCTCTCCTCTTTCAGTCATGATTTTGTTGATTTGGGTCATTTCTCTTCTCTTTTTGATAAGTCTGGCCAGGGGTTTATCAATCTTGTTAATTCTTTCAAAGAACCAGCTCCTAGTTTCGTTGATCTGTTCTACTGTTCTTTTAGTTTCTATTTCATTGATTTCTGCTCTGATCTTTATGATTTCTCTTCTCCTGCTGGGTTTAGGCTTTATTTGCTGTTCTTTCTCCAGCTCCTTTAGGTGTAGGGTTAGGTTGTGTACTTGAGACCTCTCTTGTTTCTTGAGAAAGGCTTGTATTGCTATATACTTTCCTCTTAGGACTGCCTTTGCTGCATCCCAAAGATTTTGAACAGTTGTGTTTTCATTTTCATTGGTTTCCATGTATTTTTTTAATTCTTCTTTAATTTCCTGGTTGACCCATTCATTCTTCAGTAGGATGCTCTTTAGCCTCCATGTACTTGAGTTCTTTCCGACTTTCCTCTTGTGATTGAGTTCTAGTTTCAAAGCATTGTGGTCTGAAAATAGGCAGGGAATGATCCCAATCTTTTGGTACCGGTTGAGACCTGATTTATGACCTAGGATGTGATCTATTCTGGAGAATGTTCCATGGGCACTAGAGAAGAATGTGTATTCCGTTGCTTTGGGGTGGAATGTTCTGACTATATCTGTGAAGTCCATTTGGTCCAGTGTGTCATTTAAAGTCTTTATTTCCTTGTTGATCTTTTGCTTAGATGATCTGTCCATTTCAGTGAGGGGGGTGTTAAAGTCCCCCACTATTATTGTATTGTTGTCGATGTGTTTCTTTGCTTTTGTTATTAATTGCCTTATATAATTGGCTGCTCCCATGTTAGGGGCATAGATATTTACAATTGTTAGATCTTCTTGTTGGATAGATCCTTTAAGTAGGATATAGTGTCCTTCCTCATCTCTTATTACAGTCTTTGGTTTAAAATCTAATTTGTCTGATATAAGGATTGCCACCCCAGCTTTCTTTTGGTGCCCTTTAGCATGGTAAATGTTTTTCCACCCCCTCACTTTTAACCTGGGGGTGTCTTTGGTTCTAAAATGAGTCTCTTGCAGACAGCATATCGATGGGTCTTGTTTTTTAATCCAGTCTGTTAGCCTGTGTCTTTTGATTGGGGCTTTCAGCCCATTTACATTCAGGGTAACTATTGAAAGATATGAATTTAGTGCCATTGTATTGCCTGTAAGGTGACTGTTACCGTATATTGTCTGTGTTCCTTTCTGGTCTATGTTGCTTTTAGGGTCTCTCTTTGCTTAGAGGACCCCTTTCAAGATTTCCTGTAGGGCTGGTTTTGTGTTTGCAAATTCCTTTAGTTTTTGTTTGTCCTGGAAGCTTTTTATCTCTCCTTCAATTTTCAATGACAGCCTAGCTGGATAGAGTATTCTTGGCTGCATATTTTTCTCATTTAGTGCTCTGAATATATCCTGCCAGTCCTTTCTGGCCTGCCAGGTCTCTGTGGATAGGTCTGTTGCCAGTCTAATGTTTCTACCCTTGTAGGTTACATATCTCTTCTCCCGAGCTGCTTTCAGGATTTTCTCTTTGTCTATGAGACTCGTAAGTTTTACTATTAGATGTCGGGGAGTTGACCTATTTTTATTGATTTTGAGAGGGGTTCTCTGTGCTTCCTGGATTTTCATGCCTGTTTCTTTCCCCAAATTAGGGAAGTTCTCTGCTATAATTTGCTCCATTATACCTTCTGGCCCTCTCTCTCTTTCTTCTTCTTCTGGGATCCCAATTATTCTAATGTTGTTTCGTCTTATGGTATCGCTTATCTCTCGAATTCTGCCCTCATGATCCAGTAGTTGTTTATCTCTCTTTTTCTCAGCTTCTTTATTTTCCAGCATTTCATCTTCTATATTACTGATTCTCTCTTCTGCCTCATTTATTCTAGCAGTTAGCGCCCCCAATTTTGATTGCACCTCATTAATAGCCTTTTTGATTTCTACTTGGTTGGATTTTAGCTCTTTTACTTCTCCAGAAAGAGTTTCTCTAATAACTTCCATATTTTTTTCAAGCCCAGCTAGTATCTTTAAAGTGATGATTCTGAACTCTAGATCTGACATCGTACTAATGTCCGTATTGAGTAGGTCCCTGGCAGTCGGTACTGCCTCTTGTTCTTTTTGTTGAGGTGATTTTTTCCGTCTCGTCATTTTGTGCAGAGGAGAATAGATTAATGAGAGAACAAAATGCTAGCAGAGTAACCACGTCCCCAGAAAATATACTCTAAACAAATCAGAAAAGACCTGAAGCAGTGGGATAAGAAGGGGAAAGAGAGAAAAAAGAAAAAGAAAAAAAAAGAAAAAGATAAAGATAAAAACAAAAACAAACAAAACAAAACAACAACAACAAAAGAAAAACCAGAATGTGATCAAATATGATCTATATGGTATATAGATCAGTGCCACACACTAGATTTGGGGTGTGTTTTGGTCTTTTAGAAGAAAGTGTCTCCCAAAATTTTAAAGAAAGAAAAAGATATATGTACAAAAATAAGGGTTGATATGATGAAGGGATGGAAAATGACTGTAAAAATGGAAATTATAAAAAATTTTATAAAAGGAATTGATAAGAAGTTGTTTGAAAAAGAAAGAAGAAGATTTAAAAAAAGAAAAAAAAAAGAGAGAGGATGTGATCAGGCAGGGGAATAGAAAACACCATATACTAGAGATTTAGGGTATATTTTAATCTGTTAGAAGAAACTATCTCAAAATTTTAAAGAGAGAACAACTTATATATATAAGCCAAAAATATGGGTAACTACTATGAAGGGATAGAATATGACTCTAAAAATGAAAAATAAAAATGTTTTTTTTTAAAAAAAGGGATTGATAAGATGTTGTTTGAAAAAGGGAAAAAGAAAAATTCAAAAAGAAATAAAAAGACAAAAAGACAGTTAAAAAAAAAAAATTAACTTCAAAGACTAAGGAATCATGGTAAAAAAGCCGTGAATTCTATGTGCAGTATTCCCCCAGCGCTGGAGTTCTGCCGTTCTCATTGATCGGTAAACTTGGCCTTGGCTGGCTGTTCTCGCTGATCTTCTGGGGAGGGGCCTGTTGCCGGGGTTTCCAAATGTCTCTGCCGGAGGCGGAATTGCCCCGCCCTTGCCCCCTCCCGGCTAAGTAATCTGCTCGGGTTTGCTCTCCGGGGCTTTTGTTCCCTGCAAGCTTTCCGTACAGCTTTGGAGGCGGAGAGTGAAAATGGCGGCCTCCCAATCTCCGGCCCGGAGGAGCCGAGAACTCGGGGCCCCGCTCCTCAGTGAGCCCCCAGAGAAAAGCCGCCAGTCACTCCCGTCTCCCCGGTCTCCGGCTGCACTCCATGCTCAACCGGCCTGTGACCGCGCGTTTCTATCTCTGGCACTGACCCCGGGTGGAGTCTCCAAACCCAGCAGATCCCTGCGGTGCCCTCCCACGCGGCTCCTCCCAGGGAAGAAGGTGAGTCTCCCCGGATCTGCCGCTTGTGGGGTCCCTGCTGGAGGAGCAGGGGCCCGACTGGGCCGCGGATCACGGTCAATGGCAACCCCGAGCTGAGAGCCCGCGCCTGGGCTCCGCCTCTGCAGCCGGCTTCCCGGCTCCATTACCTGGGAGCTCTGCCGCCCTCAGGCACCCCCGGTCCTTCTGTGACCCCGAGGGTCCTGAGACCACACTGTCCCGGAGGGTTCCAGCCCCCGCTCAGCCACCAGAGTGACGTCCCTCGGCGGAGCAGACTTTTAAAAGTTCCGATTTTGTGCTCCGCGGCTCTATCACTTGCCGGAAGCGGCCGACGGAGGCCCCTCCCCCGCCGTCTATCCTCCCGAATATCGCCTCGGATTCACTTCTCCGCACGTCCTACCTTCCAGAAAGTGGTCGCTTTTCTGTTCAGAAAGTTGTTGCTCTTCTTTTCTTTGATCTCCTGTTGGGATTGTAGGTGTTCAGAATGGTTTGACCCCTATCCAGCTGAATTCCTGAGAGGAGACGAAATCCAGGTCTCCTACTCCTCCGCCATCTTGCTCCGCCCCCCAAGGAAAGAATTTCTTAAAAGTCCTGAATACAACAGTTCTCAACTCACAGTGACACACCTGGAAATTAAGTTCCTCTTTGTCACACACACTCAAGGACAACACCATGACATGGGCCACTCACTCACATAGACACAACCAGACTTTTAAATCATCTGGAGAAAGGTATAACACTGTATGGTATTTTTCTCTTGCAGGCTCAGCCACACCTGAAGAGATGGGGAGTGAGTATAAGAGAATTATTCTGCTGAAAGGATTACAGCCCATAGACAACTACCAGTTTAGCATGGTTAAATCCCTACTGGCCTGTGATTTGAGACTGACTACAAAAATGCAAGAAGAATATAACAAGGTCAAGATTGCTGACCTAATGGAAAAGAAGTTCCGGGGGCCTCTCTGTGTGGACAAGCTAATAGATCTATTCAAGGACATGGAAGGACTTGGAGACATTGTTAAAACTCTTAAAAATGAGAAGAAAAAAGGTAATGGACAGGAGCCCTAACTGTCAGGGTCTGAGCCCCCACATCCAGCAGAGCCCTGGTGTTGGCACACCTGAGAGATCCGTTTCTCAATTTCCAACTGGGTAGCTGAGAATGAGATGGCCCTTCAGAACACCAACAAGTTTACAACTTAGACAATTCCTTTCCTACAAAGAGGTCCACTATATTTTACAGGGTGTATTTTGGGGGTACCAGTAAAGAAAAAAGCAGAAAGAGTTGAGAAGAAAGGCAGAGACTTCTACATATTATGAAGGTTGATCAAGGACAAAAAAATTAGGAAAAATTGTGAGATTTAAAAATACTTCATTCAGTTCATATGCTGCTCTCTTACAATATTTACTCCATCATTACTATATTCTTTAGCAACAAATATGAGGCAATGCTTAAAGAAAAAGCCAACTCTCAGGGATGTGAAGAATTTGCCTCTTCTAAAATCACTGGATCCTAAAAACTTTGTTATTGTTGTTTTGTTTTGGATCCTAAAAACTTTTTAAAACATCAAGTCCAGTATCACCAATTTGTCACATCACCAATTAGATCAGATTTTCTTTCTCTGGTTTCTGTAATTCAAACAGACCTTCCACAGGAGTTAACCCACCAATTGCATCATGAAAACTGCAAATCCTTTTTTTTAAAGATTTTATTTATTTATTTGATAGAGAGAGAGAGGGAGAAAAGCGGGGGGGAGGGGCAGAGGGAGAAGCAGACTCCCCACTGAGCAGGGAGCTCCATGTGGGGCTCAATCCCAAGACCCTGAGATCATGACCTGAGCCAAAGGCAGACACATAACAGACTGAGCCATTGAGGTGCCCCAAAACTGCAGATTCTTGAAAAGAACATATAGGATAAGTGGGTTGGAAAAGGGTTTGACTGAGGTACCTGGGAGTCCAGCAGATGGAGGGCTGTGCTTATGTCCCCAGGGGAGCAAGGAAACTGGCAGTGTGAGTCAGCTCCTGTCACCTGGCTGGTGGGCTGATGAAGGAGGGGAGCACACCAGCATTCCCAGACCCCCAAGCAGGAGCTGAGAGGACACAGCACTGGAAATGCTACAGCTGCCCTAGACCAGCTCCTTTGGATTTATCATGTTCTTTTTAACTGCTTCAGTTATGAGGCAATGCAGAGTAAAAGGAAAAGTGCCCATGAAGACAAGAAAGCAGGATGCCTCCAGTACTGACGAATCCACATCTACCATGAATGAAGATTTGGTATCAGTCCATGACATACCCATGTCCAAGGTAGGATGCTGAAGGTTCCGCTGAAGAAGCTTCTTCTATGCTCTACCACTTATTACCTTCTTATGTACACTGAGTGCTTTATTCATTTTTCAACCTGCAAATAGAAGAATGGAGAAAAGGGATTCCAGGGGCAGAATGAAAATGAGGTTCAGTGTCAGCAAACTCTTAGTTATTAATCACCCATGATGTTTCAGAACTGTATGCACATAACATGTGCGTATAACTCCACATAAAGGAGATGTGGAGTCATAACCCCTCTTGAGATGTGCACAAAATTGGAAGTCACACTAGGAGAGCAGCTTGCCAAAGGCTACTTAAAGACACAAAATTCAAATGTAGATTTTATAAATTCCAGCACAGCATTCTTGCCACAGGGATGAGGGAATTTCCAGGCTCTTGTGTGCATCAATCATGTGTGTGGGTTGCCTGCTTTCCAGTCACCTCCTGAGAGGATGGAGTCCATGTACCTCCTGGAATTTGTGAGCACAGAAATTTTAGCACAATTAGAAACTAGTAATAAAAAGTTGATTTGCTCGCTAGTAATGATGTGTTTCATCTAATATTGAAAACCATTAACCAGGGGCAAAAATTTCTTTCAGAAAAAGAAAATCAAAACCATACAGAATGATGAATCCAAGAGGACCCAGCCAACCCAGGGACAGACTCAGCTTCCAGGATCTTCTGTAACCAGTACACAGTCAACATGCAGCAACCCTCAGACTCCTCAGATGCCTCCACCAACCCCAGGCAGCAGTTCTTCAACCAAGGTACCATCTTCCTCTTCCCATTAATTGTACCCTTCCACAACATGCTATTGGACTTGTCATGACCTTGAGAGAGCTTCTTAGTAATTCGCTATGATGTGTAAATACTCTAATTACCAAAAACCACCCATTATTTTATCAAATGCAGATACTGAGATTTTGGTATTAGAAGGCCTTTGCTATTTGCAAGCTATGCATTTTGACATAATTCCTGATCTCAAGAGGGTTACCGGCTTGGTCCAGGAGTAGGGGTGGGAAGTGGCCAGATAATTAGAGATGAACGTAAGAGGATATTTATCCCCTATGTTCTCCATTCATCCATTTCTCCTTGACTTACTGACCATTCTTTTGGATTCATGTCCAGCATTCTGTGCTTGCTCCCACATCTGCTGTGTAAACATATGCTAATTCTGTGATTTGGAATACATTGTTCCTATCTTTTCACTGGCCCAGAGACACCCCCTTCAGACCCCAGGTTGACTCATTTCCTCTGACAAGTCCTCCTCAATGCCCGACCACAGTACATCACATCTTCCCACTGCTCCCTTTCATGGATCCCTTTATTTTTCCTGCCCAGCTTTTGCAACCATTATAATGAGACTAAGTTCTCCTTTCTTCCCGGACAATAACCTCAGATGATAGGGAAAGACAGGACAAGGGTAGACAGGTGAGTGCCTACAAACGTTCATCAACTTTTTCCTAGCCTGCCTTTGTACTGCCCTGACGTGGCCCCAGGGGCTGCCAGCACTCGGGAGTACAATGTCCATTCTGTGGTGAATACACAGGCAACCTGAGGGATGGGCAAGGCAGCATTTTAATCACTGACTTCTAGTATACTTTATTACCTGACCCTAAGCTGCCCCCTGACCCAGGCTGGACCCTGCCCCCAAAACACACATAGAGTTGAGGGCAGACTCCTTATGGACAAGGTTCCTCAAGTTCTGTCTCCTTCTTCTTCCTGATGTCAGCCCCCATAACTGATAATTCCTCCACAGTCTCTCCAGGACATACTTATTGGATGGAGCTAGCAACCTCTGCCTGTTTGCCTCCAGACCAGGCAGCCATGGCTGCGACCTTATCTGGTCATTGGAACTTCAGTCCCCCTGTCTCTTTCCCATGACAATGACATAGTGCCCATCTCAAGATAACTCTACTTTTGTCATGCATACTGGCTTGGAAGTGACAGTTTCTACATCCCCATCTGCCTGTACATGTGACATGGTCATTTCTTCTCACTTAAGAATCCTTCTGCTGCCCTGAAACTTCCTGGGAGCACAGGGACCCCAGGGAGGCTCCTCTGCCCCCTCAGCCTCTTACACCTACCCACCCCATGCTCTCATTCTTCCTCTGGAGTCTGGCCACCTGCACGAGAGACCTACAAAAAGTGTGTCCAACCGTTCACTCTATGCTTCATTAGGTGAGCAGGAAAGCCTTGTTCTGACTCATCTCAGGGTCTCCCAAGGATTTTCTCTAATGTGTGGGTTCTGTTTGTTCTGTTGCCTCAAAACCAGACACAGACCAGTATTATCCTTGAGATCTGCTGTGTCTCCCCTGAAGCAAACAGCTCAGACCATCCTGTGTGCTGAACGGGGCAGGGAGATGAAGGAATTAATCTCCAGGGAAATAATCTGTTATGATTTTTAAATTTTCCCAATCAGAAAGTATATTTTCAGCATATGAATCCTGTTATTCAATTAGAAGCTTTCAGTTTAACTGAATTTGAGAGAAGCTCACAATGTTCTTGTCAATGTGTTTAAATTACTACATGTGGCAGAAGTGAATAAAGTTTTTTATTTAAATTCAATTAGGCAACATACCGTACATCATTAGTTTCATATGTACAGTTCAACAATTCATCAGTTACACATAACACCCAGTGCTCATCACGTCCGGTGCCCTCGTTAATGTCCATCACCCCATGACCCCATTCCCCCCACACACCTCCACTCCAGCAACACTCAGTTTGTTTCCTATAATTAACAGTCTCTCATGGTTTGTTTCCCTCTCTGATTTCTTTCCATTCCATTTTCCCTCCCTTCCCTGATGATCCTCTGCACTGTTTCTTATATTCCACATATGAGTGAAACCATATGATACTTGTCTTCCTCTGATTGACTTCTTTCACTTACAGTAATACCCTCCTGTTCCACCCATTTCGATGTAAATGGTAAGTATTCATCCTTTGTGATGGCTGAGTAATATTCCATTTCATATATATGTCACATCTTCTCTATCCATTAATCTGTTGATGAACATCTTGGCTCTTTCCATAGTTTGGCTATTGTGGATATTGTTGCTATAAACATTGGGGTGCATGTGCCCCTTTGGATCACTACATTTGTATCTTTGGGGTAAATACCTAGTAGTGCAATTGCTGGGTTGTAGGGTAGCACTATTTTTAATGTCTTGAGGAACATCCATACTGTTTTCCAAAGTGGATGCACCAGCTTGCATTCCCATCAACAGTGTAGGAGGGTTCCACTTTCTCTGCATCCTTGCCAAAATTTGTTGTTTCCTGGCATGGTAAATTTAGCCATTCTGACTGGTGTGAGGTGCTCTCTCTTTGGGGGTTTTATTTGTATTAAGAAACCATTTCTCGAGTCTCAAGAGGAGGAGCAAGGTGGTGGAGGAGTAAATTTCATCTGGTCCCAGGAATTCAGCTAGATAGGTATGAAACCATTCTGAACACCTAGAAACTCAACAGGAGATTGAAGGAAAGAATAGCAGCAACTCTTTGAATAGAAAAGCGACCACTTTCTGGAAGGTAGGATGTGCAGAGAAGTGAATCTGAGGTGATATTTGGGAAGAGAGACCACAGGGGGAGGGAGCCGGCTACTGTCAAGTGATAGAGCACTGGAGCAAAAAATTTGAACTTTTAGAAGTCCGCTTCACTGAGGGATGTCACTCCAGGGGCTAAGTGGGGCGGGGGGAGTAGGGAGGGTGGAACCCTCACTGGGACAGTGTGGTCTCAGGACCCTCGGGGTAACAGAAAGACCGGGGGTGCCTGAGTGTGGCAGAGCTCCCAGGGATCGGAGTGGGGAAGCTGGCTGCAGAGATGGAGCCAAGGCGCAGGCTCTCAGCTCGGGGTTGCCATAAACCATGATCCGTGGCACAATCGAGCCACTGCTCCTCCAGCAGGGACCCAACAAGCGGCAGATCCAGGGAGACCCCCCTTCCTCCCCCAGGAGGAGCAGCGCAGGAGCTCACCTCAGGGATCTGCTGGGTTTGGAGACTCCACACGGGGTTGTGTGCCAGAGATAGAAATGCTCAGTCACAGGCCAGGTGAGCACAGAGTGTGGCCAGAGAATGGGGAGACAGGAGTAATTGACTGCTTTTCTCTGGAGGCACACTGAGGAGTGGGCCCTGAGTTCTTGGCTCCTCTGGGGCGGAGATTGGGAGGCCGCCATGTCACTCTTATCCTCCAAAGCTGTACCAAAAGCTTGCAGGGAACAAAGGCTCTCGAGAACAAACCCGAGCAGATTACTTAGCCCGGCCACTGGCGAGGGTGGGACAATTCTCTCCAGCAAAGACATTTGAGAATCACGGCAACAGGCCCATCCCCCAGAAGATCCACAAGAACTGCCAGCCAAGACCAAGTTTACCAATCAATGAGAACGACAGAACGCCAGCACTAGGGGAATACTGCACATAAAATTCATGGCTTTTTCCCCATGATTCTTTAGTCTTTCAAAGTTATTTTTTTTTAATTTTCTTTTTTTCTTTTTCTATTTTTTTGGATTTTTCTTTTTCCTTTTTTCAATCAACATCTTATCAATCCCTTTTTTAAAATCTTTTTTATTTTTCATTTTTAAAGTCATATTCTATCCCTTCATTGTAGTAAACCTTATTTTTTGTATATATATAAGTTGTTCTCTCTTCAAAATTTTGGGATACAGTTTATTCTAACAGACCAAAATGAGAGAATTAGTGATATAGAAGACCAAATGATGGAAAATAAAGAAGCTGAGAAAAAGAGAGATAAACAACTAATGGATCACAAGGGCAGAATTTGAGAGATAAGTGATAGCGTAAGACAAAACAATATTAGAGTAATTGGGATCCAGGAAGAAGAAGAAACAGAGAGAAGGGCAGAAGTTATATTGTAGCAAATTATAGCAGAGAACTTCCCTAATCTGGGGAAGGAAACAGGCATCAAAATCCAGGAGGCACAGAGAACCCTTATCAAAATCAGTAAAAATAGATCAACACCCCGACATCTAATAGTAAAACTTATGAGTCTCAGAGATAAAGAGAAAATCCTGAAAGCAGCTCAGGAGAAGAGATATGTAACCTACAGTGGGAGAAACATTAGATTGGCAACAGACCTATCCACAGAGGCCTGGCAGGTCAGAAAGGACTGGTGTGATATATTCAGAGTACTAAATGAGAAAAATATGCAGCCAAGAACACTATATCCAGCTAGGCTGTCATTCAAAATAGAAAGAGAGATAAAAATCTTCCAGGACAAACAAAAACTAAAAGAATTTGCAAACACCAAACCAGCCCTACAAGAAATATTAAAAGGGGTCCTCTAAGCAAAGAGAGAGCCTAAAAGTAACATAGACCAGAAAGGAATAGAGACAATATACAGTAACAGTCACCTTACAGGCGATACAATGGCACTAAATTCATATCTTTCAATAGTTACCCTGAATGTAAATGAGCTAAATGCCCAAATCAAAAGACACAGGCTATCAGATTAGATTAAAAAACAAGACCCATCAATATGCTGTCTGCAAGAGACTCATTTTAGCTCCAAAGACGCCTCCAGATTGAAAGTGTGGGGGAGGAAAACCATCTACCATGCTAATGGACATCAAAAGAGAGCTGAGGTGGTAATCCTTATATCAGACAAATTAGATTTTAAACCAAAGACTGTAATAAGAGATGAGGAAGGACACTATATCCTGCTTAAAGAGTCTATCCAACAAGAAGATCTAACAATTATAAATATCTATGCTCCTAATATGGGAGCAGCCAATTATATAAGGCAATTAATAAAAAAATCAAAGAAACACATCGACAACAATACAATAATAGTAAGGGAATTTAACACCCCCCCTCACTGAAATGGACAGATCATCTAAGCAAAAGATCAACAAGGAAATAGACTTTAAATGACACACTGGACCAAATGGACTTAACAGATATATTCAGAACATTCCACCCCAAAGCAACAGAATACACATTCTTCTCTAGTGCCCATGGAACATTCTCCAGAATAGATCACATCTTAGGTCACAAATCAGGTCTCAACCAGTACCAAAAGATTGAGATCATTTCCTTCATATTTTTGGACCACAATGTTTGAAACTAGAACTCAATCACAAGAGGAAAGTTGGAAAGAACTCAAATACATGGAGGCTAAAGAGCATCCTACTAAAGAATGAATGGGTCAACCAGGAAATTAAAGAAGAATTAAAAAAACTCATGGAAACAAATGAAAATGAAAACACAGCTATTCAAAATCTTTGAGATGCAGCAAAGGCAGTCCTAAGAGGAAAGTATATAGCACTACAAGCCTTTCTCAAGAAACAAGAAAGGTCTCCAATACACAACCTAATCTTAAACCTGAAGGAGCTGGAGAAAGAATAGCAAATAAAGCTAAATGCAGCATGAGAAAAGACATAATAAAGATCGAGCAGAAATCAATGAAATAGAAACCAAAAGAACAGTAGAACAGATCAACAAAACTAAGAGCTGGTTCTTTGAAAGAATTAACAAGATTGATAAACCCCTGGCCAGACTTATCAAAAAGAAAAGAGAAAAGACCCAAATAAATAAAATCATGAGTGAAAGAGGAGAGATCACAACCAACACCAAAAATACAAACAATTATAAGAACATATTATGAGCAACTATATGCCAGCAAATTAGATAATCTGGAAGAAATGGATGCATTCATAGAGATGTATAAACTACCAAAACTGAACCAGGAAGAAATAGAAAACCTGAACAGAACCATAAACCACTAAGGAAATTGAAGCAGTCATCAAAAATCTCCCAACAAACAAGAGCCCAGGGCCAGATGGCTTCCCAGGGGAATTCTACCAAACATTTAAAGAATTAATATCTATTCTTCTGAAGCTGTTCCAAAAAATAGAAATGGAAGGAAAACTTCCAAACTCGTTTTATGAGGCCAGCATTACCTTGATCCCAAAACCAGACAAAGACCCCATCAAAAAGGAGAATTACAGACCAATATCCCTGATGAACATGGATGCAAAAATTCTCACCAAAATACTAGCCAATAGGATCCAACAGTACATTAAAAGGATTATTCACCACAATCAAGTGGGATTTATTCCTGGGCTGCAAGGGTGGTTTAACATCTGAAAACCAATCAATGTGATACAATACATAATAAAAGAAAGAACAAGAACCATATGATCCTCTCAATAGATGCAGAAAAAGCGTTTGACAAAGTACAACATCCTTTCTTGATTAAACCCCTTCAGAGTGTAGGGATACAGTGTATATACCTCCATATCATAAAAGCCATCTATGAAAAATCCACAGTAAATATCATTCTCAATGGCGAAAAGCTGAGACCTTTTCCCCTAAGGTCAGGAACACGACAGGGGTGTCCACTATCACCACTGCTATTCAACATAGTACTAGAAGTCCTAGACTCAGCAATCAGACAACAAAAAGAAATAAAATGCATCTAAATTGTCAAAGAAGAAGTCAAACTCTCACTCTCTGCAGATGATATGATACTTTATGTGGAAAACCCAGAAGACTCCACCCCAAAACTGCTAGAACTCATACAGGAATTCAATAAGTGGCAGGATATAGAATCAATGCACAGAAAGCAGTTGCATTTCTATACACCAACAACAAGACAGAAGAAAGAGAAATTAACCAGTCGATCCCATTTACAGTTGCACCCCAAACCATAAGATACCTGGGAATAAATCTAACGAAAGAGGCAAAGAATCTGTACTCAGAAAACTATAAAATACTCATGAAAGAAATTGAGGAAGACACAAAGAAATGGAAAAACATTCCATGCTCATGGATTGGAAGAATAAATATGAAAATGTCTATGCTACCTAGAGCAATGTACACATTTAATGCAATCCCTATCAAAATACCATTCACTTTTTTCAAAGAAATGAAACAAATAATCCTAAAATTTGTATGGAACCAGAAAAGACTCCAAATAGCCAGAGGAATGTTGAAAAAAAAAAAAGAAAAGAAAAGCTGGTGGCATCACAATTCCAGACTTCCAGCTCTATTACAAAGCTGTAAACATCAAGACAGTATGGTTCTGGCACAAAAACAGACACATAGACCAATGGAACAGAATAGAGAACCCAGAAATGTACCCTCAACTCTATGGTCAACTAATCTTTGACAAAGCAGGAAAGAACGTCCAATGGAAAAAAGACAGTCTCTTCAACAAATGGTGTTGGGAAAATTGGACAGCCTCATGCAGAAGAATGAAACTAGACCACTTCCTTACACCACACACAAAAATAGACTCAAAATGGATGAAGGACCTAAATGTGAGACAGGAATCCATCAAAATCCTAGAGAAGAACACAGGCAACAACCTCTTCGACCTCAGTTGCAGCAACTTCTTCCCAGAAACATTGCCAAAGGCAAGGGAAGCAAGGGCAAAAATGAGCTATTGGGACTTCAACAAGATAAAAAGCTTCTGCACAGCAAAGGAAACAGTCAACAAAACCAAAAGACAACCAACAGAATGGGAGAAGATATTTGCAAATGGCATATCAGATAAAGGGCTAGTATCCAAAATCTATAAAGAACTTATCAAACTGAACACCCAAAGAACAAAGAATCCAATCAAGAAATGGGCAGAAGACATGAACAGACATTTTTCCAAAGAAGACATCCAAATGGCCAACAGACACATGAAAAAGTGCTCAACATCACTTGGCAACAGGGAAATCCAAATGAAAACCTCAATGAGATACCACTCACACCAATCAGAATAGCTAAAATTAGAAGCCAGGAAACAGCAGATGTTGGCGAGGATGCAGAGAAAGGGAAACCCTCCTACACTGTTGGTGGGAATGCAAGCTGGAACAGCCACTCTGGAAAACAGTATGGAGGTTCCTCAAAAAGTTGAAAACAGCTACCTCATGACCCTGCATTTTCGCTACTGGGTGTTTACCTCAAAGATACAAATGTAGTGATCCGAAGGGGTACATGCACCCCAATGTTTATAGCAGCAATGTCCACAATAGCCAAACTATGGAAAGAGCCAAGATGTCCATCAACAGATGAATGGATAAAGAAGATGTGATATACACACACACAATGGAATATTATGCAGCCATCAAAAAAATGATATCTTGCCACTTGCAATGACGTGGATGGAACTAGAGTGTATTATGCTAAGCAAAATTAGTCAATCAGAGAAAGACAAGTATCATATGATCTCACTGATAGGAAGAATTCTTAATCTCAGGAAACAAACTGAGGGTTGCTGGAGTGGTGGGGGGTGGGAGGGATGGGGTGGCTGGGTGATAGATATTCGGGAGGGTATGTGCTATGGTGAGTGCTGTGAATTGTGTATGACTGATGAATCACAGATCTGTACCTCTGAAACAAATAATACATTCTATGTTAAAAAAAGAAAAGAACATAGTAGGAAGGGAAAAATGAAGGGGGGCAAATCAGAGGGGGAGACGAACAGTGAGAGACTATGGACTCTGAGAAACAAACTGAGGGTTTTAGAGGGGAGGGGAGTGGGGGGATGGGTTTGCCCAGTGATGGGTATTAAGGAGGGCATGTATTGAATGGAGCACTGGGTGTTATACACAAACAATGAATCATGGGGAACACTACATCAAAAACTAATGATGTAATGTATGGTGATTAGCATAACATAATATAGAAAAAAACTAATGATGGAATGAATGGTGACTAACATAACATAATAAAATTAAATTAAAAAAAAAAGAAACCATTTCTCATGGCATCATGTGGGTCACATATACAGCATGAAGAATCTGAACATCACAGTGGAAATACAAGCTCCCTGCATAGACATGAAATGCTAATGACAATCTTGACATTTCTGTGTACTGAACATTTACTGACTGGATTCTAAAATCTGTGTGATTCCGGGTGTGATCTCATTCTTCCTTATAAGGCCTTTTATTATGAGTCATTCGGATGCTATTGTTAGTCCATTTCACTGATGAGAAAAGTGAGATTTGTAGAGGTTAACAGCATTCCACAAGGCTCAGCCAGACAGTGAAAGTCATTAACTCTACAACTTGAGCACTTACTGGGCACTTCTGAGTCCATGGTAGGTATGCAGATGTTCCAATATTTATTAATTTATTTCTTAAAATTGATGAATAAACAGGGTCATGTCTGGACTTTGTTTCGACAGCCCAGGCTCTGAACACACTTTCTAATGAGGAATGAGGTTCGGCGGGGGGAGGGGGGGCGGATTCGAAGTCACTCTAATCAGGAAGCTGCGCACCAGAGGCAGCTATTTCCAGGAGCTCCCTCATCCACAGCTTTAACAAGTGACACTTTACCTATTAGACAAACAAATCCCAAAAATGGTGGAACTGTGGCAAATTTATATTGGATGGAGAATGGTACAAAAGGGCTTTCATTAGTAAAAGTAATGGTAGTCAAGAGCAAAGATTTTACTGACACTCCCTGCCCTTGCTTAACAATTATGAAAATCCAGGTACTTGGAATGGCCTGGGGCAATTCCTGCAGGAGCCTGTGTGTTGTTGAGATCTCTGAAGGATTTGGTTGCTTGGTCAGAATCCTGCCTCTAGAATTATGAGTCCGAGGGAATCTCTCTGGGATGATAAACAAAGCATCCAAATGGATGTAGATGGGGTTTTCTAGACCCAAAGAATAGGTGATGGACACCAGTATGCCTATTTGTGCAAGGTGCAAGGAGATGAAGACGTGGTTAAAAAAACATTTTAAACCCAGCTGATATTCTTCTGAGACCTGCTCTTCTTAGAGCCTGGTAGGATTTTCTATCAGTCCATAAATCCAGTGTTCTCCTGGAGAAGAGACATAGGCCAGTCTGCAGCAGAAGTAGAAGAGAATTCCACAACAGAGCAATGAAATTAGAATTATCTGAGTTGTTAAAATTTGCAGAGCAGCATTTGTAATCCTGGTTGGTGTCCGAGCTGGGGAGATGTTGGAGGTATCTAAATATGTGCTGTAATTCCAGAGTGAAGATCCTGGTGTGTGTTAGGGGGAGAAAAAGAAAGCAAGAGAAAGAGAGACAGAGAGAGAAGGGAAAGTGAGGGAGGGATATAAAGGAAGAGAGAGAGAGACAGATGTTCTGCTTTATCTGATATTGAAAACCATTAACCATGGGGAAAATACTACTTTCAGAAAAAGAAAATCAAAACCATACAGAATGATGAATCCAAGAGGACCCAGACAACCCAAGAACAGAGTCAGCTTCCAGGACCTTCTGTAATCAGAACACAGTCAACGTGCAGCAACCCTCAGACTCCTCAGATGCCTCCACCAACCCCAGGCAGCAGTTCCTCAACCAAGGTACCATCTTCCTCTTCCCACTAATTGTACCTCTCCACAACATGCTATAGGGCTTGTCATGACCTTGAGAGAGCTTCTCAGTAATTCCTTATGATTTATAAATACTCTAATTACCAAAACCACGCATTAGTTTATCAAATACAGATACTGAGATTTTGGTGTATTGGAAAGCCTTTGCTTTTGCATGGTATGCATTTTGACATAATTCTTGATCTCAAGAGGGTTACTGGCTTGGTCCAGGAGTAGGAGTGGGAAGAGGACAGACAATTAGAAATGAACATAAGAGGATTTTCCCCCTACACTTCCCTCTCCATTTACCCTTTTCCTCTAGCTTACTGACCATTCTTTTGGATTCATGTCCAGCATTCAGTGCTTGCTCCTACATCAGCTGTGTGAACCTATGTTATTTCTATGATTTGGAAATCATTGCTCCTATCTTTTCACTGGCCCAGAGACACCCCCTTCAGACCCCAGCCTGACTCATTTCCTCTGACAAGTCCTCCCCGATGCTCAGACCACAATACATCGCATCTTCCCACTGCTCCCTTCATGGGTCCCTTTATTTTTCCTGCCCTGCCCTTTCAACCACTATAATGAGCCTATATTCTCCTTTCTTCCTGAACAAAAACCTCAGATTGGTTATATAAGAGATGATAGGGAAAGACAGGTGGAGATGTGAGTGCATTAACTCCTTCCTAGCCTGCCTCTGTGCCACCCTGACGTGGCCCCAGTAGCTGCCAGCACTTGGGGGTACAATGTCCATCTGTGGCAAATACACAGGAAACCTGAGGGATGGGCAAATCAGCATTTTATTCACTGAGGTCTAGTATAATTTGTTACCAGACTCCAGGCTGCCCCCTGACCCAGGCTGGACCCTCCTCCCCCCACACAGACATAGCAGTTGAGGACAGACTCCCTATGGACAAGGTTTCTCAACTTCTGACTTCTTTTCCTTATTTTTTTAAAAGATTTTATTTACTTATTTGAGAGAGAGAGAAAGAGCATAAACAGGGGAGCAGCAGAGGGAAAGGGAGAGAGAGAGAGGCTCCCTGCTGAATAGGGAACCCAATGGGAGCTCATTCCCAGCACCCTGGGATCATGACCTGAGCTGAAGGCAAGCACTTAACCGTCTGAGGCACACAGGTGCCTCTCAAATTCTGTGTTCTTATTCTTCCTGATGTCAGCCCCCATAACCGATAATTCCTCCACAGTCTCTCCAGGACATACTTATTGGATGGAGCTAGCAGCCTGTGCCTGTTTCCCTCCAGGCCAGGCAGCCATGGTCATGAGCTTATCTAGTCATTGGAACTTCGTCCCCCATCTTTCTGCTATGACAATGACATAGATACCCATCTCAAGACACCTCTACTTTTGCCATGCATAGTGCTTGGACGTGATACTTTCTAAGTCCTGTCTACCTATACAGGTGACAAGGTCATTTCTCCTCACACAAAAATCCTTCTGCAGCTCTGAAATGTCCTTGGAGCACAGGGACTCCAGGGAGGCTCCTCTACCCACTGTACACCTACAGTGTAAGAGATGAGGAGGAACATGATATCATAATTAAAGGGTCTATCCAACAAGAAGATCTAACAATTGTAAATATTTATGTCCCTAACATGGGAGCAGCCAAATATATAAGCCAATTAATAACAAAATCAAAGAAACACATCGACAGCAATACAATAATAGTAGGGGACTTTAACACCTCCCTTAACTACAATGGACAGATCATCTAAGCAGAACATCAATAAGGAAATGAGGGCTTTGAATGACACACTGGATCAGATGGACTTCACAGATCTATTCAGAACATGCCATCCCAAAGCAACACAATACACATTCTTCTCTAATGCACATGGAACATTCTCCAAAATAGATCACATCCTAGGTCACAAATCAGGTCTCAACCAGTACCAAAAGATTGGGATCAGTCCCTGCATATTTTTTGACCACAATGCTTTGAAACTGACTCAATCACAAGAGGAAATTTGGAAAGAACTCAAATACATGGAGGCTAAAGAGCATCCTACTAAAGAATGAATTGGTCAACCAGGAAATTAAGGAATTAAAAATTCATGAAAACAACTAAAAATGAAAACACAACTGTTCAAAATCTTTGAGATGCAGCAAAGGCAGTCCTAGGGGGAAGTATATAGCACTACAAGCCTTTCTCAAGAAACAAGAAAGGTCTCAAATACACAACCTAACCTTACACCTAAAGGAGCTGGAGAAAAAACAGCAAATAGAGCCTAAACCCAGCAAGATAAGAGAAATAATAAAGATTAGAGCAGAAATCAATGAAATAGAAACTAAAATAACAATAGACCACATCAACGAAACTAGGAGCAGGGTCTTTGAAAGAATTAATAAGATTGATAAACCCCTGGCAAGACTTAACAAAAAGAAAAGAGAAAGACCCAAATAAATAAAATCATGAATGAAAGAAGAGAGATCACAACCAACACCAAAGAAATACAAATAATTTTAAGAACATATTATGAGAACTATATGCCAACAAATGAGGCAATCTGGAAGAAGTGGAAGCATTCCTAGAGATGTATAAACTACCAAAATTGAACCAGGAAGAAATAAAAAACCTGAACACACCCATAACCAGCAAGGAAATTGAAACAGTAATCAAAAATTTCCCAACAAACAAGAGCCCAGGGCCAGATGGCTTCCCAGGGGAGTTCTACCAAACATTTAAAGAAGAAATAATACCTATTCTTCTGAAGCTGTTTCAAAAAATAGAAATGGAAGGAAAACTTCCAAACTCATTTTATGACACCAGAATTACCTTGATCCCAACCAGACAAAGACCCCATCAAAAAGGAGAATTGCAGACCAATATCCCTGATGAACATGGATGCAAAACTTCTCACCAAAATACTAGCCAATAGGATCCAACAGTACATTAAAAGGATTATTCACCACAACCAAGTGGGATTTATTCCTGGGCTGCAAGGTGGTTCAACATCCACAAATCAATCAATGCAATACACTACATTAATAAAAGAGAGGACAAGAACCATATTCCTCTCAATAGATGCAGAAAAAGCATTTGACAAAGTACAGCATTCTTTCTTGATAGAAACTCTTCACAGTGTAGGGATAGAGTGTACATACCTCCATATCATAAAAGCCATCTATAAAGAGCCCACAGAGAATATCATTCTCAATGGGGAAGAACTGAGAGCTTTTCCTCTAAGGTCAGGAACATGGCAGGGATGTCTACTATCCCCACTGCTATTCAACATAGTACTGGAAGTCCTAGACTCAGAAATCAGACAACAGAAAGAAATAAAATGCATCCAATTCATCAAAGAAAAAGTCAAACTCTCACTCTTTGCAGATAACATGATACTCCATGTGGAAAATCCAAAGACTCCACCCCAAAATTGCTAGAACTCATACAAGAATTCATTGAAGTGCAGGATATAAAATCAATGCACAGAAATCAGTGGCATTTCTATACACTAACAATGAGACAGAAGAAAGAGAAATTAAGGAGTTGATCCCATTCACAATTGCACCCAAAACCATAAGATACCTAGGAATAAATCTAACTAAAGAGGCAAAGGATCTGTACTCAGAAAACTATAGGACACTCATGAAAGAAGTTGAGAAAGACACAAAGAGATGGGAAAATGTCCCATGCTCATGGACTGGAAGAATAAATAAACAAATATTGTTAAAATGTCTATGCTACCTAGAGCAGTCTACACATTCAATGGAATCCCTATCAAAATACCATCAACTTTTTTCACAGAGCTGGAACAAAGTGTCCTAAACTTTGTATGGAACCAGAAAAGACCCCGAATAACCAAAGAAATGTTGAAAAAGAAAAACAAAGCTTGTGACATCACAATTCTGGACTTCAAGCTCTATTACAAAACTGTAATCATCAAGACAGTATGGTACTGGCACAAAAACAGACACATAGATCAATGGAACAGAATAGAAAACCAAAAAAGGGACTCTCAACTCTATGGTCAATTAATCTTCAACAAAACAGAAAGAATGTGCAATGGAAAAAAGACAGTCTCTTCAACAAATGGTGTTGGGAAAATTGGACAGCCACATGCAGAAGAATGAAACTGGACCACTTTTTTACATCACACACACAAATAGACTCAAAATGGTTGAAAGACATAAATGTGAGACAGGAATCCATCAAAATCCTAGAGAAGAACACAGGCAAAAACCTCTTCGACCTCAGCTGCAGCAACTTCTTGCAAGACATGTCGCCAAAGGCAAGGGAAACAAAGGCAAAAATGAACTATGAGGACTTCATCAAGATAAAAAGCTTTTGCACAACAAAGGAAACAGTTGACAAAACCAAAAGACAACCAACAGAATGGGAGAAGATATTTGCAAATGACATATCAAATAAAGGGCTAGTATCCAAGATCTATAAAGAACTTATCAAACTGAACACCCAAAGAACAAAGAATCCAATCAAGAAATGGGCAGAAGACATGAACAGACATTTTTCCAAACAAGACATCCAAATGGCCAACAGACACATGAAAAAATGTTCAACATCACTTGGCATCAGGGAAATCCAAATCAAAACCACAAGGTGATATCATCTCACACCAGTCAGAATGGCTAAAATTAACAAGCCAGGAAATGACAGATGTTGGTGAGGATGCAGAGAAAGGGGAATCCTCCTACACCATTGGTGGGAATGCAAGCTGGTGCAGCCACTCTGGAGAACAGTATGGAGGTTCCCTAAAAAGTTGAAAATAGAGGTACCTTACGATCCTGCAATTTCACTACTGGGTATTTACCACAAAGATGAAAATGTAGTGATCTGAAAGGACACCTGCACCCCAAAGTTTATAGCAGCAATGTCCACAATAGCCAAACCATGCAAAGAGCCCAGATGTCCATCGACAGATGAATGGGTAGGAAGATGTGGTATATATATATATATATATATATATATATATATATATATATACACACAATGGAATAATATGCAGCCATTAAAAAAATGAAATCCTGCCATTTGCAACGACGTGGTTGAACTAGAGGGTATTATGCTAAGCAAAATAAGTCAATCAGAGAAAGACAATTATCATATGATCTCACTGATATGTGGAATTTAGAAACAAAACAGAGGATCACAGGGGAAGGGAGGGAAAAATAAAACAAAACAAAACCAGAGAGGGAGACAAACCATAAGAGACACTTTTTTTTTAAGATTTTATTTATTTATTTGAAAGAGAGAGAGAGCACAAGCGGGGGCGGGGCGGGCAGCAGGCAGAAAGAGAGGGAGAAGCAGATTCTCCATTGAGCAGGGAGCCCAAAGTGGGGCTCCATCCCAGGACCCTGGGATCATGACCCGAGCCGAGGACAGCCACTTAACCAATTGAGCCACCCAGGTGCCCCCATAAGAGACTCTTAATCATAGGAAACAAGCTGAGGGTTGCAGGAGGGGAGGTGGGTGGGGGGAATGGGGTAACTGGGTGATGGGTATTAAGGAGGGCATGTGATGTAAAGAGCACTGGGTATTATATAAGACTGATGAATCACAGGCCTGTACCTCTAAAACCAATAATACATTATATGTTAATTAATTGATTTAAATAGAAAACTGTTTCGGGGCACCTGAGTGGCTCAGTCGTTAAATAAAAAACTGTTTAATAAAAAAAAACTGCTCATCAAGATACATCTCCAAAAGCTAGTGAAACAAAAGCAAAAATGAACTTTTGGGACAAGATAAAAAGCTTCTGCACAGCAAAGGAAACAGTCAACAAAACAAAGAGGCAACCCACAGAATGGGAGAAGATATTTACAAATGACACTACAGATAAAGGGCTGGTATCCAAGATCTATAAAGAACTTCTCAAACTCAACACCCAAAAAACAAATAATCAAGTCAAAAAGTGGGCAGAAGATATGAAAAGACACTTTTCTGAAGAAGACATACAAATGGCTAACAGACACATGAAAAAATGTTCATCATCATTAGCCATCAGGGAAATCCAAATCAAAACCACACTGAGATACCACCTTACACCAGTTAGAATGGCCAAAATGGACAGGGAAAGAAACAACAAATGTTGGAGAGGTTGTGGAGAAAGGGGAACCCTCTTACACTGTTGGTGGGAATGTAAGTTGGTACAGCCACTTTGGAAAACAGTGTGGAGGTTCCTCAAAAATTTAAAAATAGAGCTACCCTATGACCCAGCAATTGCACTACTGGGTATTTACCCCAAAGACACAGATGTAGTGAAAAGAAGGGCCATATGCACCCCAATATTCATAGCAGCAATGTCCGCAATAGCCAAACTGTGGAAAGAGCCGAGATGCCCTTCAACAGATGAATGGATAAAGAAGATGTGGTCCATATATACAATGGAATATTACTCAGCCATCAGAAAGGATGAATACCCAACTTTTACATCAACATGGATGGGACTGGAGGAGATTATTCTAAGTGAAATAAGTCAAGCAGGGAAAGTCAATTATCATATGGTTTCACTTATTTGTGGAACATAAGGAATAACATGGAGGACATTAGGAGAAGGAAGGGGAAAATGGTGGGGGGGAATTGGAGGGAGAGATGAACTATGAGAGACTATGGACCTGAGAAACAAACAGGGTTTTAGAGGGGAGGGGGGAGGGGGGATTGGTTAGCCCGGTGATGGGTATTAAGGAGGGCACATACTGCATGGAGCACTGGGTGTTATATGAAAACAATGGATCGTGGATCACTACATCAAAAACTAATAATGTATTGTATGGTGACTAACATAACATAATAAAATTAAAAAAAAAACAAAACTGCTCAGAACATCCTGTGTGCTGAAGGCAGAGAGATGAGGGAAATAACCTCTGGGAAAATGATCAGTTATTATTTTTTAAACATTATCCATTCAGAAAGTATATTTTCAGCATATGAATCCTGTTATTCAGATAGAAGCTTTCAGCTTAAATGAATTTGAGAGAAGCTCACAATGTTCTTGTCAATGTGTTTAAATTACTACATGTGGCAGAAGTAGAGAAGCTTCTTTTTTTTATTTAAATTCAATTAGCCAACATACCATACATCATTAGTTTCATATGTACAGTTCAACAATTCATCAGTTACACATAACACCCAGTGCTCATCACCTCTGGTGCCCTTGTTAATGCCCATCACCCCGTGACCCCATCCCCCCACACACCTCCACTCCAGCAACCCTCAGTTTGTTTCCTATAATTAACAGTCTCTCATGGTTTGTTTCCCTCTCTGATTTCTTTCCATTCCATTTTCCCTCCCTTCCCCGATGATCCTCTACACTGTTTCTTATATTCCACATAAGAGTGAAACTTTATATGATACTTGTCTTTCTCTGGTTGACTTATTTAGCTCAGCAAAATACCCTCCAGTTCCACCCATTTCGATGTAAATGGCAAGAATCCATCCTTTTTGATGGCTGAGTAATATTCCTGTGTGTGTGTGTGTGTGTATGCCGCATCTTCTTTATCCATTCATCTGTCGATGGACATCTTGGCCCTTTCCCCAGTTAGGATACTTTGGATATTGCTGGTATAAACATTGGGGTGCAGGTGTCCCTTTGGATCATTACATTTGTATCTTTGGGGTAAATACCTAGTAGTGCAATTGCTGGGTCATAGGGTAGCTCTATTTTCAACTTTTTCAGGAATCTCCATACTGTTTTCCAGACTGGCTGCACCACCTTACATCATCCACAGTGTAAGAGGGTTCCCCTTTCTCTCCATCCTTGACAAAATTTGTTTCCTGACAAGTTAATTTTAAGCATTCTGACTGGTGTGAGGTGCTATCTGTTTGGGGTTTTGATTTCTTTTAGGAAAGCTTTCTCATGCCATCAAGAGGGTCACACATATAGCATGAAATATCTGCACATCAGAATGGAAATACATGCTCCCTGCATCGACATGAAATACTAATGACATTCTTGACATTTCTCTGTATTGAATATTTAGTGACTAGATTCTAATATCTATGTGCTTTGTGTGAGTGATTTCGTCCTTCCTTATAAGACCATTTATTATTTATCACTCAGATGGTATTGTTAGTCCCATTTCACTGATGAGAAAAATGAGGTTTGTAGAGGTTAACAGTCTTCTAAAAGGGTCAGCCAGATGGTGGAAAGTCACTAACTCTACACTTGAACACTTACTGGGCACTACTGAGTACATGGCAGGGGTGTGGATGTTACAATAGTTATTAATTTATTTTTTTTAATTGATGACTAGACAGGGTCATGTCTGGACTTTGTTTCCACTGCCCAGGCTCTGAAAACCTTCTAATGACAATGAGGGGCAGGGGGTGGTCCGATATGGCTCTAATCAGGAAGCTGCACACCAGAGCAGCTATTTTCAGGAGCTCCCTCATCCACAGCTTTATCAACTAGTGACACTTTATTTATCAGACAAATGAGTCCCCAAAGTGGTAGAACTGTGGCAAATTTATATTAGATGTAGAATGGCACAAATGGGCTTTCACTCGTAACAGTAATAGTAGTCAAGAACATAGATTTTACTGACACTTCCTGCCCTTGCTTAACAAGTATGAAAATCCAGGTACTTGGAATGGCCTGGGGCAATTCCTGCAGGAGCCTGTGTGTTGTTGAGATCTCTGAAGGATTTGGTTGCTTGGTCAGAATCCTGCCTCTAGAATTATGAGTCCGAGGGAATCTCTCTGGGATGATAAACAAATGGATGAGGATGGGGTTTTCTAGACCCGAAGAACAGGGGATGGATACCAGTATGCTTGTTTGCTTAAGGTGCAAGGAGATAAAGACCTGGTTAATAAAACATCCTTAAACCCAGCCGATATTCTTCTGAGACCTTCTCTTCTTAGACCCTGGTAGGATTTTCTATCAGTCCATAAATCCAGTGTTCTCCTGGAGAAGAGACATAGGCCAGTCTGCAGCAGAAGTAGAAGAGGATTCCACAACAGAGCAATGAAATTGGAATTATCTGAGTTGTTAAAATTTGCAGAGCGGCATTTGTAATCCTGGTTGGTGTCCGAGCTGGGGAGATGTTGGAGGTATCTAAATACGTGCCGTAATTCCAGAGTGAAGATCCTGGTGTGTGTTAGGGGAAGAAAAAGAAAGCAAGAGAAAGAGAGACAGAGAGAGAAGAAGGGAAAGTGAGGGAAGGATATAAAGGAAGAGAGAGAGAGACAGAGAGAAGGGGGGAAAGTGAGGGAGGGAGACACGGGAAGAGAGATAGAGATGTCCTGGTTTATCTAACATTGAACACCATTAACCAAGGGGGGAAAACTACTTTCAGAAAAAGAAAATCAAAACCATACAAAATGATGAATCCAAGAGGACCCAGCCAACCCAGGGACAGACACAGCTTCCAGGACCTTCTGTAACCAGTACACAGTCAACGTGCAGCAACCCTCAGACTCCTCAGATGCCTCCACCAACCCCAGGCAGCAGTTCCTCAACCAAGGTACCATCTTCCTCTTCCCATTAATTGTACCCTTCCACAACATGCTATAGGACTTGTGATGACCTTGAGAGAGCTTCTCAGTAATTCCCTACGATGTATAAATATTCTAATTACCAAAAAACACCCATTATTTTATCAAATGCAGATACTGAGATTTTGTTGCATTAGATGTTCTTTGCTACCTGCAAGGTATGCATTTTGACATAATTCCTGATCTCAAGAGGGTTACTGGCTTGGTCCAGGAGTAGGGGTGGGGAGTGGCCAGACAACTAGAGATGAACATAAGAGGATGTTTATCCCCTATGTTCTCCATTCATCCATTTCTCCTTGATTTGCTGACCAATTTCTGGATTCATGTCCAGCATTCAGTGCTTGCTCCCACGTCAGCTGTGTGAACATATTCCATTTCTTTGATTTGGAATTCACTGCTTCTATCTTTTCGCTGGCCCAGAGGCATCCCTTCAGACACCAGCGTGACTCCTTTCCTCTGGCAAGTCCTTCCTGATGCTCAGACCACAATGCATCCCATCTTCCCACTGCTCCCTTTCATGGATCCCTTTATTTTTCCTGCCCAGCTTTTGCAACCATTATAATGAGTCTAAGTTCTCCTTTCTTCCCGGACAATAACCTCAGATGATAGGGAAAGACAGGACAAGGGTAGACAGGTGAGTGCCTACAAACGTTCATCAACTTTTTCCTAGCCTGCCTTTGTACTGCCCTGACGTGGCCCCAGGGGCTGCCAACACTCGGGGGTACAATGTCCATTCTGTGGTGAATACACAGGCAACCTGAGGGTTGGGCAAGGCAGCATTTTAATCACTGACGTCTAGTATAGTTTGTTACCCCATCCAAGCTACCCCTGACCCAGGCTGGACCCAATCCTCAACACACACACATAGCAGTTGAGGGCAGACTCCCTATGGACAAGGTTTCTCACATTCTCTCTTCTTATTCTTGCTGTTGTCAGCCCCCATAACTCATACTCCCTCCACAGTCTCTCCAGGATATGCTTATGAGATGGAGCTACCAACCTGTGCCTGTTTGCCTCAGGCCAGGTGGCCATGGCTGTGACCTCATCTGGTCATTGGAACTTCAACCCCCATCTTTCTGCCATCAAATGACATAGGGCCCATCTCAGGACAACTCTACTTTGGCCGTGCATACTGACTTGGAACTCACACTTTCTACATCCCCATCTGCCTGTACATGTGACATGGTCATTTCTTCTCACATAAGAATCCTTCTGCTGCCCTGAAACTTCCTGGGAGCACAGGGAACCCGGGGGGGCTCCTCTACCCCTCAGCTTCTTAAATGTAGATACCCCAAGCTCTCATTCCTCCTCTGGGGTCTGGCCACCTGTGAGGGAGGCCTGCAAAAAAATGTGTCTGACTGTTCACCCTATGCTTCATGAGGTGAGCAGGAAAGCTTTGTTCTGACTCACCTCGGGCGCTCCCAAGGATTTTCTCTAAGGTGTGGGTTCTGTTTGTTCTGTTGCCTCAAACCGGACACAGAACAATATTATCCTTGAGACCTGCTGCTGTCTCCTTCCTGAAGCAAACAGCTCAGACCATCCTGTGTGCTGAACGGGGCAGGAAGATGAAGAAATCATCTCTGGGAAAATAATCAGCGAGATATTTAAACGTCATCCAATCAGAAAGTGTATTTTCAGCATCTAAATCCTGTTATTCAGTAGAAGCTTTCAGTTTAACTGATTTTGACAGAACCTCACAAAGTTCTTGTCAATGACTTTAAATTACTGCATGTGGCAGAGGTGAATAGAGAAGCGTCTTTAGTCCCCATGCCATGGAGAGGGTCACACATACAGTCTGAAGCATCTGTGGATCAGAGGGGAAATACAAGATCCCTCTATAGACATGAAATACTAAGGACAATCTTGACATATCTTTGTATTGAACATTTAATGACCTGGACTCTAAAATCTGTGTGCTTAACGTGCTTTTTATGTGTGATCTTGTTCTTCCTTATAAGACCATTTATTATTTATCACTCAGATGGTATTGTTAGTCCCATATCACCGAACAGAAAAGTGAGGTTCGTAGAAGTTAACAGTCTTCTAAAAGGGTCAGCCAGACGGTGAAAGTCACTAACTCTACACTTGAACTCTTACTGGGCACTACTGAGTACATGGCAGGGGTGTGGATGTTACAATAGTTATTAATTTATTTTTTTTAATTGATGACTAGACAGGGTCATGTCTGGACTTTGTTTCCACTGCCCAGGCTCTGAAAACCTTCTAATGACAATGAGGGGCAGGGGGTGGTCCGATGTGGCTCTAATCAGGAAGCTGCACACCAGAGCAGCTATTTTCACGAGCTCCCTCATCCACAGCTTTATCAACTAGTGACACTTTATTTATCAGACAAATGAGTCCCCAAAGTGGTAGAACTGTGGCAAATTTATATTAGATGTAGAATGGCACAAATGGGCTTTCACTCGTAACAGTAATAGTAGTCAAGAACATAGATTTTACTGACACTTCCTGCCCTTGCTTAACAAGTATGAAAATCCAGGTACTTGGAATGGCCTGGGGCAATTCCTGCAGGAGCCTGTATGTTGTTGAGATCTCTGAAGGATTTGGTTGCTTGTCCAGAATCCTGCCTCTAGAATTATGAGTCCGAGGGAATCACTCTGGGATGATAAACAAAGCATCCAAATGGATGAGGATGGGGTTTTCTAGACCCGAAGAACAGGGGATGGATACCAGTATGCTTGTTTGCTTAAGGTGCAAGGAGATAAAGACCTGGTTAATAAAACATCCTTAAACCCAGCCGATATTCTTCTGAGACCTGCTCTTCTTAGACCCTGGTAGGATTTTCTATCAGTCCATAAATCCAGTGTTCTCCTGGAGAAGAGACATAGGCCAGTCTGCAGCAGAAGTAGAGGAGGATTCCACAACAGAGCAATGAAATTGGAATTATCTGAGTTGTTAAAATTTGCAGAGCGACATTTGTAATCCTGGTTGGTATCTGAGCTGGGGAGATGTTGGAGGTATCTAAATACGTGCCATAATTCCAGAGTGAAGATCCTGGTGTGTGTTAGGGGAAGAAGGGGAGAGAGAGACAGAGAGAGAGAGAGAGAGAGAAAGAGGGAAAGTGAGGGAGGGAGACATGGGAAGAGAGATAGAGATGTCCTGGTTTATCTAACATTGAACACCAGTAACCAAGGGGGGAAAACTACTTTCAGAAAAAGAAAATCAAAACCATACAAAATGATGAATCCAAGAGGACCCAGCCAACCCAGGGACAGACACAGCTTCCAGGACCTTCTGTAACCAGTACACAGTCAACGTGCAGCAACCCTCAGACTCCTCAGATGCCTCCACCAACCCCAGGCAGCAGTTCCTCAACCAAGGTACCATCTTCCTCTTCCCATTAATTGTACCCTTCCACAACATGCTATAGGACTTGTGATGACCTTGAGAGAGCTTCTCAGTAATTCCCTACGATGTATAAATATTCTAATTACCAAAAAACACCCATTATTTTATCAAATGCAGATACTGAGATTTTGTTGCATTAGATGTTCTTTGCTACCTGCAAGGTATGCATTTTGACATAATTCTTGATCTCAAGAGGGTTACTGGCTTGGTCCAGGAGTAGGGGTGGGGAGTGGCCAGACAACTAGAGATGAACATAAGAGGATGTTTATCCCCTATGTTCTCCATTCATCCATTTCTCCTTGATTTGCTGACCAATTTCTGGATTCATGTCCAGCATTCAGTGCTTGCTCCCACGTCAGCTGTGTGAACATATTCCATTTCTTTGATTTGGAATTCATTGCTCCTATCTTTTCACTGGCCCAGAGACACCCCCTTCAGACCCCAGCCTGACTCATTTCCTCTGACAAGTCCTCCCCGATGCTCAGACCACAATGCATCCCATCTTCCCACTGCTCCCTTTCATGGATCCCTTTATTTTTCCTGCCCAGCTTTTGCAACCATTATAATGAGTCTAAGTTCTCCTTTCTTCCCGGACAATAACCTCAGATGATAGGGAAAGACAGGACAAGGGTAGACAGGTGAGTGCCTACAAACGTGCATCAACTTTTTCCTAGCCTGCCTTTGTACTGCCCTGATGTGGCCCCAGGGGCTGCCAGCACTCGGGGGTACAATGTCCATTCTGTGGTGAATACACAGGCAACCTGAGGGATGGGCAAGGCAGCATTTTAATCACTGACTTCTAGTATACTTTATTACCTGACCCTAAGCTGCCCCCTGACCCAGGCTGGACCCTGCCCCCAAAACACACATAGAGTTGAGGGCAGACTCCTTATGGACAAGTTCCTCAAGTTCTGTCTCCTTCTTCTTCCTGATGTCAGCCCCCATAACTGATAATTCCTCCACAGTCTCTCCAGGACATACTTATTGGACGGAGCTAGCAACCTCTGCCTGTTTGCCTCCAGACCAGGCAGCCATGGCTGCGACCTTATCTGGTCATTGGAACTTCAGTCCTCCTGTCTCTTTGCCATGACAATGACATAGTGCCCATCTCAAGATAACTCTACTTTTGCCATGCATACTGGCTTGGAAGTGACAGTTTCTACATCCCCATCTGCCTATACATGTGACATGGTCATTTCTTCTCACTTAAGAATCCTTCTGCTGCCCTGAAACTTCCTGGGAGCACAGGGACCCCAGGGAGGCTCCTCTGCCCCCTCACTCTCTTACACCTATGTGTCCTGTGGTATCATTCCTCCTCTGGGGTCTGGCCACATGTGCAGGACCCCTGCCAAAAGGGTTTCTAACCATTCAGTCTGTGCTTCATTACGTGAGTAGGAAAGCCTTGCTCTGACTCATCTCAGGGTCTCCCAAGGATTTTCTCTAAGATGTGTGCTTTGTTTGCTTTTTTGGATCCAAAGCCATGAACAGCTCACTCTCACCTTTGATTTCTGCTTTATATGTCCTTGAAACAAACAGCATAGAATGGCATGATTCGTGAACCAGGTGGGAGGTGGAGGATATACTCTTAGAGAAAATGACCTGCTTATGCATTCTAAGTATTATCCAAATGAAGATTATATTTTCATCATCTAAGTCCTATTACTGTGATTCCAGTTTATGATCACTGAATTTTAAAAAGTAATAGCTCAAGATGGTCCTGTCAATAAGATGACTAAGTGTATGTGGCTGATATGAATGGAGAGACTACTTTTATAAGGTTACTTATAACAGAGTTGCCGTCAACAGGGTCATCATAAACCATGAAATACTGTTTATCAGAGCAGAGTACAAACTTCTAAAAATCCATGGGAAAACAATGATGAAGACATTTCTGTGCACTGGGCATTTACTTGGTACTGGATTCAAATCCAGACTTTGAAATCTAAAGTTTAACATTTAGTTAGCATATCCCAAATCTAGAGTAGATATGCTGACGTTAAAATGTCTACAATTCATTTTTATACATTTAAGCAGTTAGTGTTAGGTTTGGGGTTGTTTCCATATGCCAGGTGCCCAGGGTGGCCAGAGGTTGTGTAATCAAGAAGCTGCTCTACAGAGGCAGCTCTGTAATATGCCTTTCAACAATTGGCACTTTAAAAATTAGATTACTGAATGTCAGAAGTGCTAAAAACTGTGGCTAATTAACTAATGTGATGAATATTTAATAGCTTTCATTAAGCAATGAAAGGCAGTAAAGGCCCATGATTACCACAATATTTCCCAAACTTACTGAGAAAATGTACAGCCAGTGGCCATGGTTTGGGTGGGATATTGAATATACCGAATACAGCTCAGAATGCTGAAAGTTTCAGGTTGTCTGGCCCACTCTGTAAAGATAGCAGAATCCGTGGCTGAGAAATCACATGTTGAGAGAACATCTCCGTCAGGGTTAGGATTAGAGCTCCTACTGGGTGGAGGGCTGGATCTTCTAAATGCTAAAGAGCGGATGATAGAAACTGATGTACTTGATGAGAAAGGCTGAGTTAATAAGTGCCCATAAATGTGGCCAACCTTGTGTGAGACATGCTATCCTTACAACAGAAAGATAGCTTTGAGAGTTATACCTCATCAGTTGATTTGGACCAGTTCTGCAGGAAATGTAGAGCCACCATATTCTATCTCAGACCAATGAAATTTCAGTCATCTGAACTTTTAAGATTTGCAGAGTGAGATGTCTAATCCTGGTTGAGATGAGAGAAAGGTAAGGGTAGGATGTCTACATATTCACTCCTATTCCCCCTGCAACAGGATCTAATTAGTAGAGTTAAGGTCCTGTTTTACAGAGTAAGAATGAAATGAAAGCATATTATATTTCATCTAATTTCGGAAACAACCACAACTAAGAACAAAAGTCTATTTTTCTACAGAGAAGAGATGATATAACCACCAAAATTGATGACACCATAAGGATGCAGCTATTCCAGGAATAGAGTCAGTTTCTAGAACTTTCAGCAACCAGCACATGCCCAAATGCAAGTCCTCCCTGCATTCTGCAGACGCTGCCAAAAATCCCATCCAGCAGTTCCTTAACCAAGGTACAGAGTGCCTGTTTCCAGTATTTCCCTTCCTTGTTAGCTGTTGACAAGGATCAAAAGAACCCTGGAAGGGCTTCTTAGTAATCCCCAACTGCATACAATTATTTCTTTATTTAAATCACTCATTTATTTACTGAGTATATATTTTAATATCCCACCTAAATTCAAATTCCAGCTCTAATTATATCCCCCTCTGCATTAAAATAACCTAAGAGCCAGTGGACAGATAATCATCCTTATTCCACATGGGATTTAATTGGTCATTTATTTGTTTGATTTTATTTTTGTGTTTTCCTCAATGCACAACAGAGACCGCTTATGTGGAAGAGGGTGTAGAAATACAGAGTCAACCAGAGCACTATCACCCATTCTTCCTCTCCCATTTTTTATTATATAAATAATATTATCTTAGGAAATTTAGGAAATGGAGATACACAGACAAAAATAGGTAAAATTTTACTGTGTGATCTCTCTTACATCAAACATGACATTTTGAAAATAGTCTTTCTGATTTTACCCTTTGTTTTGTATGTACAAAGAATATCATTTTGTCACATGACATATATTTTTCTATAATCCAGTTTGAGGGGTTTTTTGTCACTTAATATGCCTTAAAGTGCTATTTAAGTCAACCAATGTAGATTTAAATTCTTATTTTAATGTATAAGGGAAATTACACAGTTATTCCATAAATTAGAAAAATAATTCTGTATTATTTGACTTTAAGTTATTTCCAGTATTCCTCAGACCTGCAATGAGCAAAAGAAGAACATGTGTCCATTAGATATGCTTCCATGAGCCTCAGGGTAGATCCATAATAGTTTTCCAAGTCAGATCACAAGAAGCATTGCTAGTCTCCGTGACAGCCAACTTGTGGCCTCATACTTGACCCTGGGACCCACCTTTCTCCTTGCCTTCATACTTCCTTTACTTCCTTTTACATATCAATACTTCCCTCCAATTCCAAGTGCTCTCCTGAAACTCTTATGTGATTCAGGCCACTGGGGAGACAGGATGTCAGAGAAATTCCCCTGACACTTGGCTTCTCCACTGACATGCTTCTCCTCAGGGTCCTGCCATTATTCCAACAGAGAAGTGTGGTAAAGGGGGAAATTATTCTTCTCCTTTACCCTTCTAAGTTCTTGGCTGAGACCCCTATAATAAGAGACAGATTAATAAGAGAAAAACAAGCAGAAGTTTGTTATAATATATATACTTCATATATACCTGGGAGAAACCAGGGAAAAATTAGTAACTCCCTGAGGTGGACTAAACCACTGGCTAAAATATCATCTTCAGCTAAAGACAAGAGAAAGGAAGGTGTGGAGGCCACTTATGAAGATTACCAGGAAAAGTGGATAAACAAGGGTGTTTGTTATGCAGATTTCAGTCAGGTCATTTTTCATCATAAGATTTTCTTGTGATTTAGAGTTGTCCTTCTCTTCCTGGTGGAGAGAGAGACACTCTTACAAATGCATGTTCCTTACAAAAGGGCAATTTCTATTCTCTTTGTAGAGCTTTTCCTATATCTGCTATTTTTTTAAATAATCAGCTCAAAATAATTCTATGCCAAGGAAGCATATTTTCAGATGGCTCATTCTGCTACTCTTCAAGAGCCTGGAGCCAGGGCACTTCCAAATTAGTGAAGTTCATGAGATTCTCCAGTGCTTGTTTAATCTCTTTTTAGCACAGTACTTCTTGGAAAAGGGCTAGTGATTTCCGTCTTTCATTTGTGACTTCTACTGGGATTGATTCCAGATGAAATCAGTGGTTTCTGACTGGAGCCTTTCCCACTGTCAGTGCTGTTAGGATGATTTATTTCCTTCCCTATTTATATCTTACTTTGCTCACTAAAATGAATTGATTGGTAAATTAAGATGATATATTCATCCTCATCTCTACTGGGAATCCCTTCATGACAACATGGCTATTGCCCACTTCCTCTATGCTTGACAGAGCTCTCCTAGGAGAAATACTTTTTATCTTGGGTTAATCACATTTAAAGAAAAAATATTATTCCTCCCAAACTCATAAAATAATGAAGAAAATAAATAAAATTATGTTTAACTCTTCTCCATGTCTTTCACAGGCTACATTATACCAGGTCAGCCATTTCTGCCCAGCTCATTTTTTTCCAAACCTATCCAATCAGGTATTTCTGGAGGCTCAACATTGACCCTAGGTGAGTCGCACTAGAAAGTGACTGTGTATTCCCTTTCTTAACTGTGTCTCTTTTTGATGTGTACTTCCAAGTAGAAACCAAGATTGAAGGCTGTACCTAGAGAAGCTTCCATGGAAGAGGGTTTCCAGAAGGGCCCCAAGGAAGTGATGGTGCTGAAAGCAACAGAACCATTTGCATATGATCTCATGGAAGCAGAGAGAAAGATGTTCCATGCCACTGTGGCTACTGAGAGCCAATTCTTCCAAGTGAAGGTTTTTCATGTCAGCCTGAAGGAGAAGTTCATCCCAAAGAAAGTCATCGCCATATCAGATTACTATGGTCGCAATGGGTTCCTGGAGGTGTATGATGCCACTTGTGTGTCTGATGTCAATGCTGACCGAAAGATGGAAATCTCGAGCAGACTGATCCAAAATGCAAATGCAACTCCTAAAATCAATAATCTTTACTCACAGGAGCCAGGAACATTTGTGAGTGGGATATATCAGGTGCATAAGGTAAGCCCAACACCATTGTTTTGTACTATTTCTTCTGCAACCCCAGAATTTGAAGGTCTGACTTGCCAAGTAGAGTTCGGTTAACTTCTGAATCACGGGAACTCAAGGCCCCAGTGACCAGAGTAGTTGGGTAGAAGCTTCCCACTTCAGGATATGGGATAGAAAAACTCGTCATATTCTGCTTCCCAAGGTAATGCCATGCAAATTCTACAGAAAGAGATTTCCCAGAATCCTTGGCACTTATCAGATATGATGATCCACTCACAGGTATTCTGGTCCAGTACAGTGCAGACTTTCTATTAGTATACATATCCTTATGATTTTGTTTGAGTTTTGTTTCATCCATTTCAGTGACAGCTTAAGTTAACTGTGAATAGTTACCCTCCCAAACTTGGATGCTAGTTTTGACAACCAGAGTAAAAAATAAAAAGATGACTCTGCCCTAAAATGCAGCTGTTTCCAACAGTTAGCTAAGATTCTGATCATCTGAATCCTAAAGTGCTCTTCTCTTCACATTCACTCATCAAAATATTGTAGGGCAACTGACTTTGGCATTATCTAATAGGAAATATAGATATTGAAAAGACTAGAGAAATCATGTTGTTTAATACTCAATTTATGGGGTACCTGGGTGGCTCAGTCAGTTAAGCGTCCAACTCTTGATTTCAGCTCAGGTCATGATTTCAGGGTTCTGAGATTGAGCCCCACATTGGTCTCCATGCTGGGTGTGGAGTCTGCTTAAGATTCTCTCTCTCCATCTCCAATGACCCCTCCCCCAAAAAAATTTTTTAAAAATACTCAATTTATTAATATGGTCAATAAAATGCAGAATTTGGGTTAATTCTTAGAATTAGTGAAGGTATTTCTGTCCCAACTCATCATGGAAATACTAAGCTGAGCCAACCTTACTTTTCTATGGGAAGTTTTGTTCCATATTCCATTAAAGGTGTCTTCTAGGGTGGCTCTTTCCTTCTACCCCTGTTGTTTCCTGCGCCCTCTGTGTAAGTGGCTGTGCACACAGGTGCATATGCAGAATTAGTGAGTAGTGAGTGAGAAGGAACCTAGAACAATGGGACTAGATGATCTAGATTCAGGATTCAGGCAGAATGGGAGGAGTGAATAAATAGACAATGGAGAAGAATTACAGAAATGACATAATCTACTTAACGATGATTAGTGGCAATCCTCAGACTCATAAGAATTCTCTGAACAAAATATTTTAAGCTATTTTCCACCCCTCGTTCTGAACCTCCAGCTCATATTAACCTGTCAAAGACAAAAGTTTACACCCACACCCTGTGTTTCTCATAGATGTGGAAACCTGATCCAGTTCTCAGGAGAAGGGTGTTGATTTTCTTTTGCAGAAAAAAGTGTTGAATGAACACATCATTTTGTATGAAATACAAGATAATACAGGGAAGATGGAGGTCTTGGTGTATGGACGACTTACCAAAGTCAACTGTGAGGAAGGTGATAAACTCAAACTCATCTGCTTTGAACTAAGTGCGGATCCGAGACAGCTGAGATCTGTAATTCACAGTTTCATCAAGGTGGGAACTTCTGGGGAACATCATTTTTCCAACATAGAAGACTTAAAGAAAACTAGACTGACTGTCCTTTCCATCATTCTTTCTTTTTTTAAAGAAAGAGATTTTTAATCATGTTGAAGAGAGAAACCCTAGAGAGGCCTTCCAAGTATATAAAATTAGCTAAGTATTGTAGAATTGGTTGAATGTATCAAAGAAGGAAGATTATTTAGTAAATTTGGGCTTCATTAAGGCAGATTTGCTTCAATCCTGGCTCTGTGATTTCCTAACTGGCTAGTGGACTTAAATACCAGGAACCTCAGGTCCTTCATCTAAAATATGGGGGAAATGTCATCTATCCCAGAGGATGTTAAAGAGAGCTCATACCAGACCTAAATGATCAACAGTGCCCCTGAATATCTCAAAACACAAAGTGAGCTGCCTTTAATGAGATATACAGACTGGTCTACACAGACAGATGGGGTTGGTACTAAAGGACTAAGTCCATGTTCTTTGTCACACACATCCATGAGGGATTGTGGGAAGACCATCAAAGGCTAATACCAGAGTGAAACAGATCAATACAAAGGTTGATGCATTCAGACACACAGCAGTCCCCCACTCTTAGGTCTCTCCAGTTCTGAGGCCCTCAAACTTTCCAGCCTTTCCCTCACAGCCTCACACTCTCCTCCCACCTGTCTTCCCAGTGAGAACCTTCCCCCTCAGCTCTTTGCATTGAGTACACCTGCTCTTTCCTCTCTCCTGCCTGTCCACATGTACTCATGCTGTGTGTGAGTGACTATCTCATTTCAGGATCTCAATCAAGGTCAGGGGGTGAATCAAAGGACAGGAGTTCACTGAAGGGGAGAGGTGAGAGTGAGAGCTTTACAGGGAGAAGAGAGAAGGGGATGTAGTCAGTGGCTGGGAGAAAGAGTCAGTGCAGGGAGAAAGAATCAGCCACATCTCAACTGCTCTGTCTTCATCTCTTTCTTCTTCAAGGTCATCAAGTCCAGGAAAAACAAGAAACAACCACTTAATCCTGATTCACATATGGAAAACCTCACTATAACATCCTTCTAAAAACCTGGATGCCATTAACAATGATGTCTGTGGAGGTAAAATCTAATTATAGAAAAAAAAATACAGGGCGCCTGGGTGGCTCAGTTGGTTAAGCGACTGCCTTCAGCTCAGGTCATGATCCTGGAGTCCCTGGATCGAGTCCCGCATCGGGGTCCCTGCTCAGCGGGGAGTCTGCTTCTCCCTCTGACCCTCCCCCCTCTCATGTGCTCTCTCTCATTCTCTCTCTCTCAAATAAATAAATAAAATCTTAAAAAAAAAAATACATATATATGAGACAAATTCAGTGAGAGATATACCAGCTATTGCTGCTAGGGAATAGAGTGCTAATGGGTACTTTTTATTTCCTTTTCTATACTTTTCTATGCCATCCTATGGCCATATTTTGCATGTATAATTTTTATAATTTGGAAAAAATAATAAACTTTTTTTTTCTAAAGGAGTGCTATAACAGGAGTCTAACTCATTGGCATGTTGCTTAAAAGCAAATCGTCTGTGGCCCGCAGACCAGGGTGGGGCACCCAGGTCCCAAGCAGTATTTGCATTTATACTTTGGGTGTGATCTTGACAAGGTAAGGCTGGGGTCAAGAACAGGCACGTTGATGGGGCGCCTGGGTGGCTCAGTCATTAAGCGTCTGCCTTCGACTCAGGTCATGATCCCAGGGTCCTGGGATCGAGCCCCGCATCGGGCTCCCAGCTCAGCGGGGAGCCTGCTTCTCCCTCTCCCACTCCCCCTGCTTGTGTTCCCTCTCTCGCTGTGTCTCTCTCTGTCAAATAAATAAATAAAATCTTTAAAAAAAAAAAAAAAAGAACAGGCACGTTGAATGGGCTGTGCCCTGCTCAGAGAAAGCCAGCTGAGGGCACATGTTAGCACAGAAACCCTCTGTGCTTCAGTTGCCAAGCCCTGTGTCCCAGGGAAGAATTGCTTTAGCTCAGAACAATCTATTCAGAATTGGTGTCCCTGAGGGGGCATAATGGCTCATTGGTCTGTCAAATGAGGCACCTTCTGGTGGTTTGCATGAAGGCGCTTCTCTGTTTCACGTGATTCTAGCCCTGTGTGACATCAGGCGCCAACAGCTCAGTAGCTGTGCAACCATATTTCCTGGTTCTCATGCTGCACAAAGGTGGATTCCATCCGGAAGTTGCCCCAGGCAAAGATCTGCATGAGGCAAGCACTGAAGAATCATTAATTTCCTATAGAGTACAATGGCAGAAAGTGGGTATCCCCAAACTGACATTTACAGTCTATTTCTTGATCCCATATTTACTACCTGGTGTTTTGCAATTACTTTGTGTCACTTAGTCTCCAGCCTAGCCGTAGATGGTTGATAGTTTTCTCCTCTTTATTCTCCTCCTATGAGAAAAGCAAGGAACAGGAAGGTGAAATCACTTTCTCCTAATGATACTCAGATTCAATCCCAGTCCTCAGTTGAGAATCAGGCTGTGGTCCTGGTTTGTGGTAGGTGTGTGAGGGGGAGGGAAGGAGGATGAGGTGGAAGCTATGAAGGATGGAATGGGATGTCTCCCTCTGGGAAGGTCCCAGGCTGTTTATGTGCAACTAATCTAAGGAAAAGAGGCATTACAGATCTGCCTTCATGGTTTGGGGCCAAGGTCCGTGGAAAAAGAATGAGTTGTTCCCGCTTGAACTGCCTCCTTTCTGATGGTGGGTCTTGTATTCTGGAGGCTTAGATGCCAAGAGTAAAATATATACCTGTTTTTATCTCCTTGAGTGATACCATTTTAATAACATATAGAAATAATAATATGCATTAATATATTAATAATATATTAATAATATATATTATTAAGATAGATACATGATATATATTAAACATGGTATATACATAGTATTTATAGTATAGATATACATTCAAGGTAATTTTGGTCATTTTGGGAAACCAGACAGTGAAGGAACATAGAAGTACTGAGTCCAGCTTCTTCATCTGCAATGAAAAAAGCGAAGTTTAGAGAGATTGAGGGAAGTCGTCAAGATCATAGCGTCCCTCAGCTAGTTCGGGAATGGATTTGGTGCTCAGATGTCACCGACTGCTAAGACTTCCTCCAAATCAGACTTGATTTATGGACCTTCAGGATTAAGAAGGCTTCACACAGAAATGATTTGTATCCTGAGCTACATACTCATAGTCTTTATGTTCTTACTCTTATTGCTTCAGATTTGTATTACTTTATACAAACTTTCTGTAATTGACTATTCTATAGGATGCAGATAATGGTGATTAAGAGTTAAAGAATGAGCTCTTGCAGTGACCTGTCCAATCGTGTTCTGACTCTCCTTACTGATGTAATGATTCCCTCTGGAACTTACTGCTTCCAAGCATACTGTGTCTCTAAAGGAGATAAACAGGATATGGCCCCCCACCCAAAAGAATTGGGGTCTTTGATTTTGTGTTCACCTAAATAGCTTCATCCTCTAATGCCATGGACCTGCTCTATCTTCTATTTTTGCACTTTGCCCCCTTTGGAGTTTCTCCTCTACCCCAGCATGAAGTAGGTGAGAAGCTAGAAGTTCCCCTAGATTTGAAGTGTGGGATCCAAGAGAAATTCACAGCTCAGAGATGCTATCTACCATCACAAACTCCTCATTGCTATAGTTGTACCAAGTGGTCTTAAGGTATTTAGGAGGCAGAGAAATATCTCCAAGTATCTCGAAGTATCACCGTATGGCTCTGATGAGAAGATGTACATCCAAACTAAATGCCTCGTTTTCTTCATTTGTAAAAATAGAGCTAATAATGGTGAAAACATAATAGTTATTATCTGTGGTGGCCATTAAACAAGGCATCTCTACAAAGCACTTAACAATTAGCTAGCCTGTAATATTTAGTAAAGAAAGCTATTACACTGCTGTTTTAACTTGCATTTCCTATTTAACGGTATGTGTTATAAATCTTTATGTGTCAGAACATAGTCATAAACTGTAGTCATATTCAATAACAAATTTATCATGACTATTTTAACTCATTGTTTACTTCAATTATTTTGAATTATTCTTTATTTAAAACAGTATTTATGTAATGCCCATAAGCCAACATATTTCTAGGTTAAATACCTATAAGTGGGGTTTTTGGATCAAGGAATATGAACATATGTGTTAATAATATTGCCAAATTGATGTGCCAATTAATACTTCTGAGAACACTGTTCTTAATAATTATATCATTATCACATTCATAAACTGCATATTATTAATCTAACAAATAAGATTTTAAAATCCTTGATCTGAGGGCATCTGGCTGGCTCAGTCATGTGACTTCTTGATCTTGGGGCTATGAGTTCAAGCCCCACGTTGGGCATAGAGATCATTAAATAATAATAATAATAATAAAATCCTTGATCCAGTTTTTGTGAGTCTTTAAAAAAATAGCTTCATCTTATTTATTATAAAAGCAATGGGTACTTATTCTAGAGAGATCAAAAACACAATCAAAAGGGTATTAAAAACATACACAATTTTATCTTCCTATGTGCTACATATTTTCCATTTTTTAAATTAAGGTATAATATGCATACAGTAAAATTCACTGTTATTAGTGCAAAATTCTTTGAGGTTCTTTTTAAAGATTTTATTTATTTATTTATAGAGTGTGCATGAGCAGGGGGAGGGGTAAAGGGACAGGGAGAAAGAGAAAGAATGTTTGTTGTTTTTTTTTAAGATTTTATTTATTTATTTATTTGACAGAGAGAAAGCAAGAAAGGGAACACAAGCAGGGGGAGTGGGAGAGGTAGAAGCAGGCTTCCCACTGAGCAGGGAGCCCGATGTGGTACTCAATCCCAGGACCCTGGGATCATGACCCGAGCTGAAGGCAGACACTTAACGACTGAGCCACCCAGGTGCCCCAAAGAGAAAGAATCTCAAGCCTACTCCACACTGAGTGAGGAGCCCAACACCGGGCTTAATCTCATGACCCTGAGATCATGACCTGAGCCAAAATCAAGAGCCACCAGGCACCCAAAGTTCTTTGAGTTTTTACAAGTGCCTGCAGTTTAACCACCACAAAATCAAGATCTAGAACAATTCAACTGTAGCCAAAATTTCCTTCATGCTACTTTATTATTTACTCTTCCCCCGATTCCAGGCTCCTGACAACCACTGATATAGTTTCTTTTTTTTTTTAAGTTAAATCTACTATTAAAGTATAATCGATGTATAATGTTATATTAGTTTTAGGTGTACAACATATTGATTCAGCAATTCTGTACATCATTCAACACCCACCATAAGTGTGGTCCACCTCTGTCACCATACATGATTACAATATTATCGACTATATTCCCATGCTGTACTTTTCATCTCCATGACTTATTTATTTTATACTTTTGCCTGTTCCAGAATTTCACAAAGTGGAATTAAAAATGTATATATGGGGCACCTGAGTGGCACTGTTGGTTAAGCGTCCAACTCTTGATTTTGGCTCAGGTCATGATCTCAGCATCATGAGATCAAGCCTGGCCACAGGCTCCCCTCTGGTCATGAAGCCTGTTTGAGATTCCCTCACTCTCTCTCTCTCTGCCCCAGCCTTCGCTTGGAGCACTCGCTCTCTCTAAAAAAATAAAATAAAATAAAAATGTGTATAGAGTTCTGAGTCTGGCTTCTTTCACTTGTATGATGCGTTTATGATTCATCCATGTAGTTGTGTGTATCTGTAGTTTATTCTTTTTTTGTTGTGTGGAATTCAATTGTGTGGATCTACCAAAGTCTGTTTATCCATTCCCCAGGTGAGGAACAATTGAGTGGTGTACATTTTTGCCTAATTACACATCAAACTTCTAGAAATATTCACATACAGATGTTTGTGTGGACACAGGTTATCATTTCACATGGAAAACCTTGGATCAAGATGCCGGTTCAAGGGCGCCTGGGTGGCTCAGTTGGTTAAGCGACTGCCTTCGGCTCAGGTCGTGATCCTGGAGTCCCTGGATCGAGTCCCGCATTGGGCTCCCTGCTCAGCGGGGGGTCTGCTTCTCCCTCTGACCCTCTTCCCTCTTGTGCTGTCTCTCATTCTCGCTCTCAAATAAATAAAATCTTTAAAAAAAAAAAAAAAGATGCTGGTTCAATACAAGCGTATGCTTAAATTTACAAGACAACTCCAAACTGCTTTCTAAAGTGACTGTAACATGGCTCATTCCCATCTGCAGTGTGTGAACATTTCATTGGCTCTGTGTCCTCCATGGGCTCAGCCTTGCACGTAGGTGTTAACTTTTTAAAAAGCCTGCCGAACTCTTTGCTAAGTGGTTGTGTCATTCGACGCTCCTACGGTTCTGGTTCCTTCCTGACCCCATCAGTACTTGGCGTGGCCAGTCTTTTTCAATTTCAGCCCATCGAGTTGGTGCATAGTTGCATCCCATAGCAGCTTTAATGTGAATTTCCCCTAAAGACGAATTATTTTGAGCAGCTTGTTAGGTGCTCATTTGCCACCTGTGTATCTTTTTTTTTTTTCCTTTTTAAAAATTCAGTTGTTCTTATGGAGTTTTAAGAGTTCATTATAAATTCTGGGAACAGGATCTTTAGCAGCTATGTGACTATCAAATACTAAGTCTCAAATTATGATATACTTTTCTATGCCTTAAATGTACCTTTCCAAGAGAATTTTTTTATGTTGATAAAGTTAAATTATCAAAAAAATGTGTCCTGTGTGCTTTTGGAGTTATATTTAAGAAATCTTTGCCTAAACCAACATCACAGATTTTCTCTTGTATTTCTTCTAGTTTTATAGTTTTAGGTTCTGCATTTAAGTCAAGGATCCATTTGAGTTAATTTTTATGCAGAGAGCAAGGTATGGATCAGGTTCATTTTTTTAAATATGAATATTCCATTCTGGTATTATTTGTTCAAAAATGATCCTTTCTCCATCAAATTGTGGTTGTAATTTTGTAGAAAATCAACAGATTGTATATGTGTGGGCCTATTTCTGAACTGTTACTTCCATTAGGTCTGAATGCCAATCCTTTTTCCAATATGACAAGCTATCTTATTATATATCTCTCTTTTAAAAATATTTTTTAGCCTATGCCTTAGAGCTTACAACACATGTCTTCAATCAGAAAGTATCTTCAAATATCATCATGCTACTTGGCATGTTGTGTAAGGATCTTCCAGTAGCATATTCCTAATTCCTCCCTCTCCTATTTTGTGCTATTGATGCCAAATATTTTACTTTTTTAAAATATTTAATTTATTTATTTGACAGAGAGAGACAAAGCAAGAGAGGGAACAAAGAAAGGGGAGTGGGAGAGGGAGAAGCAGGCTTCCCGCCCAACAGAGAGCCCGATGCGGGGCTCGATCCCAGGACCCTGGGATCATGACCTGAGCTGAAGGCAGATGCTTAACGACTGAGACACCAGGCGTCCCAGCCAAATATTTTACTTTTATTTATTCTACAAGCACATAATACTTTGCTAATATTTTTGCTTCAGACTAGGAATTGGCAAACAGTGGCCCATAGGCTTCGTCCAGCCCATTGACTGTTTTTGTCAATATGCTACCTGTTTTTGTACAGCCCACAAGTAAAGAATGGTCTTTACCTGTTTTTGACATTTGGGTGGAAAAAATCAAAAGAATATTGTATGACACATGAAAATTATAAAAAATTCCAATTTCAGCACCCATAATACAGTTTTACTGGAACATAAGCATGCTCATTCATTCATGAATTTTCCAAGAATACTGTTGTAGCCAGTTCAGAGGTCAGCAGCTATAACAGAGACTGTAGGGAATGTATAGTTCAGAGTAAATGTTTGGCCCTTTACAGAACATTTTGCCAACCCCGCCTTTTGAATATCCGTTATCTTTTAGAGTACTTAAAAATAAGAAAAACAAATTTTATAATACCTTTAGTGTACTTTTCTTTGTATAGATTTAAATTTCCATAGGGCTTTAAATTCCTTTGCCTGGGGCTCCTGGATGGTGCAGTTGGTTGAGTGTCCGACTCTTGGTTTCAGCTCAGGTCGTGATCTCGGGGTTGTGGGATTGAGCCCCAGGATGGGCTCCACACTTAGCACTGAATCTGCTTGAAACTCTCTCTCCCTCTCCTTCTATCTCCCCCCCACAATCCCTCTCTCTCAAATAAAGAAATAAATCTTTTAATAAATAAATTCCTGGGGCGCCTGGGTGGCTCAGTTGGTTAAGCGTCTGCCTTCAGCTCAGGTCATGATCCCAGGGTCCTGGGATCGAGTCCCACATCGGACTCCCGGCTCAGCGGGGAGTCTGTTTCTCCCTCTACCCCTCCCCCCTGCTCATGCTCTCTCTCACTCTCTCACCCATGCTCTCTTTCTCTCTCTCATAAATAAATCTTTAAAATAATAATAAATAAATTCCTTTGCTTAACATTTCTTAACATTTTCTTTAATTCAGTCCCACTGAGTAAATTACCTCAGTTTTGTGGGTCTGAAAATGTCTATTTCTCCTCCATGTTTGAATATTTTTTACTAGTTTGGAATTCTGCTTTGACAGTTGTCTTTATCTTTCAGAACATTAAAGATGTCAGTACATGGTCTTCTGGCTTCAATAGTTTCTGACGAGAAATCTGCTGTCATTCTTCTGTCTGTGTCTATGCGTCTCCTTGCCCATGCTGCCTTCAGGATTTTTGCTTTGTCTTTTAGCAGTTTGAATATGGTATACCTAAGTGTGTGTGGTTCATTACTAACATTTCATTATTATTATTTATTCTGCCTGGTGTTCTCTGAGATTCTTGGATCTGTGGTGATTTTTCTGTAATTAGTTTTTAAAAATTCTTTACCTTCATCTCTTTTCACATATTCCTTATGTCTCAATCTCTGTTCTCTTTATGGGATTCTAATTGCTGGTATTTTAAACTGCTTGCTATTGTCCCACATTTCTTAGATACTCTAATCTTTTCATTCTTTTCATTTTTTTCTTTTTAATGTTTCCATGTGAGTATTATTTATCCATCCCTAGGATCTTGACTCTTTCCTGTACTGTGTCAAGTCTACTGATGATTCTGTCATAGGCTGTCCTCATCCCTATAACTGTGTTTTTCATTTCTAGTATTTCCAATTCATTCTTTTTCTTAGTTTCCATTTTTCTACTGAAATTGTCCATCCAATGATGCATGTTTTCCATCTATTTGAAATACCCTAACTGATCGTTTGAACATCTGAATCCTATCTGACTTTGTTTTGGTTGATTTGTATCCTTTTTTTTTTTTTAAGATTTTATTTACTTATATGGGACAAAGAGAGAGGGACAAAGAGAGAGAGAGCATGAGCAGGTGGAAGGGCAGAGGAGAGGGAGAAGCAGATTTCCCACTGAGCAGGGAGCCTGACACGGGGGGCCCAATCCCAAGACCCTGAGATCATGACCTCAGCTGAAATCAGAGACTTAGCCAACAGAGCCACCCAGGCACCCCAAGATTGATTTGTCTCTTGACATATCTTTTTTCTTCTACTTCTTTGTGTGCCTCACAAATTTTATCAAAAGCTATCCATGATGGTAGAAATTGAGGTAGACAGTATTTCTACCTGGAAATGAGCACAGATTATCTTTTGCTATGACTTTACCATAGTAACTGAATTAATCTGGTCAGGAGCAGAGCTGGCTTTGAGATTTACTGGTGTTATTCACTCTCAGGGCACCACATGTTTAAACTTCTTCTAGTGCTACACCATTAGCTTTAGGTCTTCCCTTCACACCCAAACCTAAGAAGATATATCTTTTACATGCTCTTGATCATCCCTTAGCAACTGACTTGTTATTTGGTGCTTCTTTAGCCTGGCAGTCAGCAGCAGGTTGTGGAGTGATGGGGGAGTTCCTCACTCAGCATCGGCCTTTGGAAGGCATTGTATCCTAAGTCTTATGGGTGAGATTTTCACCCCTATCTTGTCCCTCCCTCGGATGTAAGAGAACCCTTTATATTCTGCTCCCAGAACCTATTTCTACCCTTTTTGCAGGAGTAGAACAACTTTTTTTCCCTCTGTTTTAATAGGTCTTCATCCATGTCCTGAAGATGGCAGAATTTTGCTTCAATTTTATTCATTCAATGGGTGTTTATTGAACAATGACAGTCTCCCTAAATGTCCACATAGAGCAGAGCCCTATCCTTACCCCAAACTAAACCTGACACAGGGCTGGAGTGAATGAGAAATAAACCTTTACTGTCACAATATGTTGTGATTTTGGAGTTGTTCATCCAACAGTGACCCCCTCCTGGCTAATCTGGGAGGGGGAGAACCCTGCCCGCTGCTGTTCTCGGGCAGCTCAGTCTGGTTGAAGGGGGTATATCAGGTATTCTCCAATTAAATGCTAGACCAGTTGATCTGAATTGATCCTTTCATTTCAATTTTTGGGCTTAATAACCTGCATGGATAAAAAATACATATAGTCTGAGAAGTAGTTGATCAGTTACCCCTTCTCTGCTTGCAGTGACTCCATCCTCGTAAAGTATACCTTTCTTTTCTTCTTATAAAATTATCTCCTTCCCTTCCTTCTAGTACATTTTTTTCACTCTTGAGTCTCTCTCCTTAAGTTATGTCTGGCCTGAGATATACAGTCCTGCTTAACAAGAGCATGGCACTGTCCCCTGTCTGCACTCCCACTCTTACAAAGACAGGAGCCAGTGGAAACAATGTTGCGGCATGGGGAAGAGGGCCAATTGGTGGCAGCAGCATGCACCAGTGTGAAGGACAGACAAAGGACAGGAGGAGGGAGGCGGCTCATCCTGACTCAGTTGCCCTGGAGTATGATCAGTGCAGGGATGTCTGGATTGACTCTGAGAAATGTGTCCTTAAGATGTTGGGGACTGTGCCTACTTTTACATACATCTCTCAAAATAATTTGCCCAACTTTGGGCAAACTGTCTGCATTAGACTTACAGTGTCACCGATGAACTCTGTGGGACTGTGTGGGCACCTTCATGTATGTCTCTGCCTTGTGAAACCCATGTCCTCTTGACTGTGTGGGTAGGATATGTGTTTCAGAAAAGGGAGGTTCCTAAGTTCTGTGAGATGCAGATATACTGAATATCATGGAATTTCACACCATATCCTGTTCTAGAGCACCTGTCCAGCTTTCTGAAAGTAAATACAAAATATCATCCCCTTGAAGGAGAGACTTTCCTCCATGCAACTCCCACCTTAATGAAACTGTGAGCCCCAGATTTCAACTATACTTTTTCTCCAGTTTTCAACAGCCTGAAGAATGTAAGTCAAAGTATATCCCCTTCCTCACATTGACTTTGTTCTGTTTTCCAAGCACCAATGCCTCCATGCTCCCTGTGTTGTCATTTAGGTCAAATAATATATGATTCTTCTGTTTTCTGCAAAGAAACCAACACCCAACCTTTGAGAGTCTAATTAAGAAATCAGTCAGATACTAGAAGTGCCGGCAACAGCCTCCAGAAGGAAATACAGATCTTCCTCCGCTTATGATGGGGTTATATCCCGATAAACCCATCATAAGTTGAAAACATCATACATTGAAAATGGCATTTAATACAACTAACTTACTGAACATCACAGTTTAGCCACACTTACCTTAATCGTGCTCAGAACACTTATACATGAACCTACAGTTGGGCAAAATCATCGAACATAAAGCCTATTTGATAGTAAAGTGTTGCATATCTCATGTAACTTATTGAATCCCATACTGAAAGTGAAAAATGGAATGGTTATATGGGGCAGAATGGTTGTGTGTCAATTGTTGACCCTGGTGATCACGTGGCTGCCTGGGAGCCACGGCTGGTGCCCAGCATCCTGAGAGGGTACCGTCCACACATCACTAACCCAGGAAAAGATCCAAATTCAAAACTCGAGGTACAGTTTCTACTGAATGCATATCACTTTTGCACCATTGCAAAGTCTAAAAATGGTAAGTTGAACAGTTCAAATTCAGATTTGAAAGAGGCAGGTACATAAGTAATACGTGTTAGCAAATTCAGGTAGACATAACTGTCTTACTTAGGACAATTGCCTCCTGTGTCCATCTTTCCAGTTCAAAGCTCCCCTCCTTTGGGAGGCCAGGATGGCCTGAGCCAATAACTGGCAGATGGAAAATATGGGGTTTTTCCAGGGCCAGTAGCCAGAGCAGGCAGTGGAAAGAAGATCCCAGAGTTGGAGGACAGTCACTTAAAACAACCAATCCAGAAGAGACATGAGCAAATGATGCAAAACCTAGTAAAGAGTCTAAGTAAGAGTTAGGAATGAGGGAAATAGAAATATTTACCCTAAAATGTGCCATTTGGCATGCAGATTGTTTTTAGCTGAAGGCAATTAAGACCCACAAGACTCAGGAAAAGTTTTTTTGCCTCTCCTTTAACTGTATAAAAAATATTTAGATGGGGGCCCTATACCAGGAAAAAAGCTATTACCCAAGATAACTGTTTATATAAAACAGACTTAGTGGTGTGGCAGGGCAAACATCTGTGTACCAAACATCGGATCTTCTCATTTTCCTGTGAACTGCCTTGCTCCTCTGAAGCCCCAGACCCCCGCCCCCTTCTCTTTAGCTTGGGACACAATATAAGCCTGACTGCCTGACAATCTCTGAGTCTCATATTTTTTATGGGGCCCCAGTTCATACAAAATTAAGTTTTTCTCCTAAATTTCTGTCTTATGTCAATTTAATTATTAGATCAGTCAAAGAACCTAAAAGGGAAGAAGGGGAAAGTTTGCCACTCTTATGGCAAATGACAAGAAATAACCACAATCAAGTACAACTCAAAAGGGAGCAGGGTATTGATCAGTTACATGAAAGATCGATAGTATGTTAGGTTTAATTTAATGGGCTAAATGAGTACATGTTTGTGGGTGGTTGCCATATTAAAGGCTCAGAACTGGGATGGAGAATATGGACGTCTTATCCAAGGTCATTTTTGGCTTGAATTTTCCAGGAGGATGGATTTGCCCTATCGGTTCCTTTGCAACTAACCCCAAACAGTAGGGCTCATCTAAGGCTCCTGGAGGCAGAGCAAGTGGGGTCCCTCCCTGTAGTCCTTCAGGTCTGACCCCAGTCCAGGGAAGTAGTCACAGCCAGTCCCTCTGAGACTCCGAGGCAAATACGTGATTAGTCCTCACTTCTAGTACCTCTCCTCAAACCAACTCTTTTCCTCCTCCTCCACTTTTCCTTCTCCTCCTCCTCCTCCTCCTCTTCTCCTTCTTCTTTTCTTCTTTTCTTCTTCTTCTTCTTCTTCTTCTTCTTCTTCTTCTTCTTCTTCTTCTT
>NW_023270389.1:3736398-3778822 GCF_011800145.1 Mirounga leonina
TTCTTCTTCTTCTTCTTCTTCTTCTTCTTCTTCTTCTTCTTCTTCTTTGTTCTTCTTCTTTCTTCTCCTTCTCCTCCTCCTCCTCCTCACTCTTTAGCCTGCTCTACTTATTGGTCTTCCCAGTCAATTAATCTGGCTTATCACTCTACTACAGTGATTGTATATTCACAAAAATAGTAACCTAAAATACAGTTCCTATGCATAAAGTGCAAAAATCACCCAGAGGGCAAACGCTGTTCATGTATGAAGTAATCCCTCTTTCAGAAGCTACAAGGATGAAAGGAAGTTGAAACAGGATTGTGACAGCTTCTTGAGAATAAAACACTTTTAATGTATTTTGGTTTTAGCGTATTCACTCTGCAGCTCTTTACTTTTGGGGGAGAGGTTATTACTTTTGGCTCTATTCTGTATAGAGACTTTGAAATGAATAATTTCTAAATCCTCTTCAAGCTCCTAGTGGAGAATAAGCTAATCTTAGTAAGCAATATAAAATCATATATAGAAACGTACCTTCAGGACTGAAAACAGCCTGTTCACAATTATTCCAAGGGGCTGAGTTTGAAGCTCATCGATCTTTGGGGTTTCACTAGCGTTTCTGATAATGCGCTTTGGGACACTGATCTGCATCAAACACAAATGAGGCACCATTCACTTCCAGGAAATGACTGTGCCAATATTTGATATTATAATTATTTTTTTGGAGTGAATTTATCTTTTAGCTCTTATGAAAACTTTCACAAAGGAGAACTGACTGTAGCCACTGTGGAATGGGTACATTTCACCCTGGCAAACTGAATTGTTTGAATGAAACCAAAGCATCTTCCCTGACAGTACTGCTCATTAGCCTTCCACTCCCAATCTGTCACAAATCCTAAGCCTTCTTACCAAATCTCTTTCAGTTCAGTGTATTTTCCTCCGTTTCCATGTTATGACCTAATCAAAGCTACTACTTACTCTTCCTGACTTGTAGTTGTTCTTCCCACAGTCAAACTGGCTCATCACATTTTCCCCCAACAATATCCAGAAGGATCGCTTCAAAATGCAAATCTGGTATCATTCCCCTGCTTAAATCCTTTTGATCACTTCTGATTTCTCTTCCAACAAAGAGAATTCTAATCATGCTCCACCCAGCCAGACCTTGGGTATCTCTCAAAGGGCATCTCGTCATTCTCTGTGCTCCAGCCACACTGGGTTTCTCTCAAGTCCTTAAGTAAGCCAATGATGTCTGCACAAGGCTTTGTCACACCGTGTTCCCTGAGACTGAAGGCACTGTCCACTCCTATCCCTTTCTCAGAGCTGAGCTCAAGGGTCGCCTGCCTCGAGAAGCCTCATCTGACACCTCCACCTCTCACTCCTGGCTTTTGTTAGGTTCCCTTGACACCTGCTCTCGAAGGACTATCTCCTTCATTCAGAGCCTGTATCTCAGCTTATTAATTCATTAATCTTCATTAATCAGAATTATATCTACTTCCTTCATTAGAGTGTAAGTTCTCCAAAACTTGGATTTGTTTTCAACTCCCTATTTTATCACCAGGACCTAAAGGAGTTCCTGTTGCCTATTAGTTGCTCAATGCATATTTACTGAAAGGACACATGGATGGATGGGTGGATGACATGCAGGCTCCTCACCATGACTACCATAATGCAGCTGTATAATCTGGCTTCGTGCCCCGGGCCGATGGCCAAGTTATATTTCATCATGAAAAGCCAAATTCCAGTCATGGTCAATTATTTGAGATACTCTTGGGCAGAAGAAGGGGTAAAAAGTTATTGGATGTTGTTTCTGATAGAAATGAGTAGTTCTGGGCTAAAAATAACAAGACAATCTATGACTTTAAACTCTGAGTTTACTAGAAAGAAGAATGATTTAATCATTAGAGCTGTTTAAGAGCAATGAGCTGTCTTAAGAGGCAGTGGGTTCTCTGTCACTACCTCTCACTGTAGAAAGTGGCCGGCTCTCTATCAGGGGAATACGGAGAGGTCTCTGCCCTCCGAAGAAGAGAACCTAGCCCTCCACAGGTAAGTTAGTTCCATGAAACAGGTGTCTCAGGAGGTATGCAGATCAAGTCTCCCTTCCGTGTTGATAGCATGGGAGAGACACAGACTCCAGAGAGACACAGACTCCAGAGAGATAGCATGGGAGAGACACAGACTCCAGAGAGATGGAGGGCATCACCACATCGTGTCCCCCAGCATGGCAACCGTTGTATCTCACACACAGTGGTACCAAGGAAGCATTGGTGGTACCAAGGATCTCACTTTCCTTAACAATCAGGAGCACATTTCTTTTTTGTTTTTTGTTTTTGTTTTTATTTTTATTTTATTTTATTTTATTTTTAATTTTATTATGTTATGTTAGTCACCATACAATACATCATTAGCTTTTGATGTGGTGATCCACGATCCATTGTTTTCATATAACACCCAGCGCTCCATGCAGTACGTGCCCTCTTTAATACCCATCACCGGGCTAACCAATCCCCCCTCCCCCCTCCCCTCTAAAACCCTGTTTGTTTCTCAGGTCCATAGTCTCTCATGGTTCATCTCTCCCTCCAATCCCACCCCCCCCATTTTCCCCTCTCCTTCTCCTAATGTCCTCCATGTTATTCCTTATGTTCCACAAATAAGTGAAACCATATGATAATTGACTTTCTCTGCTTGACTTATTTCACTTAGCATAGTCTCCTCCAGTCCCATCCATGCTGATTTAAAGCTGGGTATTCATCCTTTCTGATGGCTGAGTAATATTCCATTGTATATATGGACCACATCTTCTTTATCCATTCATCTGTTGAAGGGCATCTCGGCTCTTTCCACAGTCTGGCTATTGCGGACATTGCTGCTATGAACATTGGGGTGCATATGGCCCTTCTTTTCACTACATCTATGTCTTTGGGGTAAATACCCAGTAGTCAGGAGCACATTTCTATGTATTATCTCATTTATAATTTTCAACCTTCTGCTTTAATCTTACAGAGCTTTCACAGACCCTGATCACATCTCCTGTGAGCTCTACGTCCTCACGTTCTTCATCTCTCTGCCTGTAGCAGTCTGTCCCAGCTATTGATTATTGACTGTCTCCACTCATGGTTTGTCCTGGTCTCCTCTACCTTCCATGAGGTGAGGTCATGGGGCAGAACAGCACACAGCACTCTGAGTGTGGACATGCAGAGAGAACATTCCACAAAGGAACGTGATCACATCTCTAAGCAGAGAGAACATTCCACAGAGGAAAAGTGAAACCCACAGGAAACAGAACAAAACCTGGTTTCCTACCAGAATAGTTCAGGGCAGCATGGATAAACGTTCCCATCCAAAGTTGGCCTAAGAATGACCTAGAAAGGAATTTTAGAGTTACAAAAGAGGAACTTAGCTGACTTCTTCTATGGGCTACAGAGCTACCAGTCATTCCTGTTTCCCACGTGGTCCCAAATTGGATCACTTTTACCTAGTCGGGGTTATAAAATCCTAGGATCATTATTATCACAGCAAAATTGAGACAGGCTGCAGGAGGGGAAATTGGGTACTATCCCAGACAGAGAGAAGAATGAATTCTTGATTTAAGAGAAAAACTGGAAGACATTTCTAAATGTTGTCAACCTATGTCCACCCAAACTTCTAGATTCCTCGCTCAGAATCAGAAAAGCCCTGCGCTCTCGCTTCTGGGAGCAATTACGAGTAGTTACTGCCCTCTTGGGGCCAACTTCAAGAGCTACACTTCTAACCTCAAACGGCCAAGGAAAAGGACGTACATGTGTCCCTGGTGCCGCAGCATCTACCTGTGTAGCCACGTGTGCTTACATCATTTTACATCATTACCTACATTTACCGTTCACTCACTGGAGGATCATGTGTGGAGGCCGGGCTATTCATGTTGTACACACACAAATATTATATAAAAGCTGTTGTAAATTTTGCTATGGAAGTTGTATGTAGAATCCTAGAATTGCTGCATGTGGAGACTCTCACTGGGAGAGGTCCTTGGGTGAGAGGCTCCTTTGCTGGCTCTGGTCGTCATCCAGATATAAAGCCAGATGTGTCCATTGCTCTCAGGGAACAAAATCAGGAACGTAAAACAACTGTAGGTAAGGTACTTCAGACGGAGACATTTGTGATTTTGTGAATAATATAAAAAGACAGTCTTGGGGCACCTGGGTGGCTCAGTCGGTTAAGCGTCTGCCTTCGGCTCAGGTCATGATCCCGGGGTCCTGGAGCAAACCCCAAGTCAGGCTCCCTGCTCAGCGGGGAGTCTGCTTCTCCCGCTCCTTCTGTCCCTCCCCTCCTTGTGCTCTCTCGTTCTTGTGCTATCTTAAATAAATAAATAAAATCTTTAAAAAAAGAAAAAAGCAGTCTCTTGTGGGAAATTGATATTGTCATCTGTGGGAGGAGATAGAAGAAGGAACCCCTGAGTCAGAAGGGAAAGATCTGTGGCCGGACCACAGCAGGCTGGGGACTAGGAAGGGGGTGGGCAGGGCCTGTGGAGGGGAAACAGGTTTACATCGCAGGCTGCTGTGTTCGGTGCTATCATCTCGTTATGCTACCTCAGGCCTGGGGCGAAGGTTGAGAACGCTACATACCTGCATAAATGGTACTTGAAGAACTCGTGGTGTCCTGTGTCCATGTCCAAGAAAGGGTTTCTCCAGAGGTTACCCAATGCCTCTGCAATTCTCAGAGAACAGCACACTTTCTACAGGTATTTTTAAAACAGATTCCACTCACTCGTTTTTGCACCTTTGCTGAAAATCAGTTGTCCGTGTATAAGTTGGTCCATTTCTGGAGTCTTTATTTTGTGCCATTGATATTTCCGTCCTGTTGCCAATACCCCCTTATAATAATTTTACTATCTATGTGGGATATCCAAAATATAAAATATTAAAAATAACAACTCAGCAATGTTTTTAGATATTAAGATGAACACACAAAAATTGCATTTTTTTTTTAATTTCAGGAAGACTCCAATAGAAAAAAAAATCTTGAAAAAAAAAGTACAATTTCCAGTAACAAATAAACTACGACGTACCTAAGAGCATCTCACAAAAGATCAGTACTTTAAAGAGAAAATTTTAAAACTTTATTGAAAGATTTATAAGAAGATCTAAATAAATAAGAATATCTATGATAGGGCGCCTGGGTGGCTCAGTCGGTTAAGCGACTGCCTTCGGCTCAGGTCATGATCCTGGAGTCCCGGGATCGAGTCCCGTGTCGGGTTCCCTGCTCGGCAGGGAGTCTGCTTCTCCCTCTGACCCTCCTCCCTCTCATTCTCTCTGTCTCAAATAAATAAATAAAATCTTTAAAAAAAAAAAAGAATATCTATGATACTTTTAATCAATAAAGATTCAATACAGTAAAATGGCCACTTGTCAAATTAACCTATAAACTCCATGCAGAGCCTCAAAGGGCTTTCTGGAGTGCTCTTCAGGATGAGCCTAAGACTTGCATAAAAAAGTAAAGACAAAAATACTCCAAGTTTAAGAGATTTGTTAGAAGGACCATCCCTTCTAGATATCAACACTTACTATGAATGCATGAGAACTGAAGCAATCTGATAGTGGCACAGAGAAAAATCAACGAATAAATAGAGAAGGTGAGAACAGGATCACGTGTCCTTGAACATGATCTATAACGAAGTGGCATTACCCATCACGAGGAAAGAATAGGCAGCTCTAAGTGTTGGGACAAATGGCAATCTGTGGGGACAGATGATATGGAAGGAAGCCTTATCTCACATCATACAAAATACATATATCAAATACCTAAATAGGAAGAGCGTGCTGCCGAGGAACTCACAGCAGCGTCTCTCACTGAGGTGGGGGAGGGCTTCTCAAATGAGGTACAAAAGGACAAGCCAGAGAGAAAAATCTGGTCACATATAACTACATGAAAGTTCTGAATCTTTTTGTGGGAAGAAACACACACACCAAAGTAAAAATACAAGCCCCAAATGGATAAAATATCTGCAATGTGTAGAACTAATAGAAGTTTTGAATTCAGAACATATGAAGAACCACCTATTAATAAGGAAAAAGATAACCAGTCTGTCTGAAAAGTGAGCAAAAGATATGAATAAGCAATTTATTCACATGTCTGATAAACATTAAAAAGAAGATGTCTGGCCTCATTAGTAGTTAGTTGAGGCTGCCAGACCAAGTCTATGGAGCGGACGACATAAGCCAAAGAACAAGAGAGAATGTTCATGGGCCGAGAATAACCCAGGGCGTGTGCAGGGAGCCCGAGTGCCCCCGTCAGTGGTCAGTCGACAGGCTCCAGTGACAGTGGTTTTTCCTGATGTTTTTCCTGCAGCCTGGTGACAACTGGAAAAACTACCTCCATGTGTAGCGTTCGTAAGTGAAAACTCAAACTATTATCAGAACCATTTTCAAATTAACAAATCCGTCTGAAATACTTGGAGTGATAAAGTCACCCAAGTGCCCCCATCCTGTGGATGAAAGGAGGAAGGGGAGCTGACTTTGGCTGAGTCTCTACAATATGTAAACAGTCAGGTTAGCATGTTTCCCCACTTGTAAGAATTCCATCTAGCCCCTTACATAATAACAATCGTGTTTTGATACATTTTACACACTGTATAAGAAAATAAAGGCTTGGCTGTTTCTCTGAAGATCTTCTTTTATCTTGTAAATGTAAAATTTGCATTTGACTCCAGAAGATCTGTTTACTTAAACTTTTGTTTATAAATATTTGTCATATGGTAACATGAAAGAAAACTCATTCGGATCTCTCTGGAAGCCCCGTGACTTCAGGGGTGCACACGCTAGTCCTGCTCCCCGAGTGTGACTCATCACTGGCCGGCACCTGCCCATCCCCAGAGCGCTTTCACCTGGTGCCTGGCAGATGGAGAGGAGAGCAACCTTCTTACCTCTGAGTTGGGGATGTTAATTCCTACCTTTCAGAGTTTGCTTGGAAAACAGGGCTGTAAATACCCAGCAGGGTGTGCCTGACACACACCAGTTTCATTGATTACAATCTTCCAGTTACTACAAATTAAATTTGGTATCTGAAATGGAATGACTGACCCAAGGCCACACAGACAGTAAAGGGAAGTACGAAGACATAAATCCAAGTCTTCTGAATCCAGGCCCTCTGCTTTTTCTATTGCCAACTACTTTTTTATTGTGCAAAAAAGTGTCAAATTGAGTAAGGGACAGGCAGGGCTAGGTAGGGAGAGATAGGTAGGGGCTATGGGATGAGGCTCACAGAAATCCCCAAAATGTTTCTAAGGAAACCAGAGATAAGGGAACAAACCAGACCACCCTGCCCTAAGGTGTCAGAGGTGGGATCTTGTTCTAACAGTTACTTGTGACCAACAAAGCATTACCCGAGCCTAAAAAAGGGAAGCAACCCATTAAAGGTGTTATTACTAGTCCTTAGTGGTGTTATCAATAGAGATGTTAAAAGGATTTAAGCTCCCTGGCTAGCCTTCAATAAAAGACCAACCCTAAAAGCCCTCAGGGGCAACCTATCAGGACCCTTCTCACTCCCAGGAGTTTTTTTCTGTATCCTTAATAAAACTATCACTTCACTCACTCTCCTTTGTCCGCAAGATTCAGTCTTCCACCTCGCTCTCCCACTTCAAAATGATTCCCTGTATAAAAGAAATTAAAAAGCTGGTGCTATTGGCTTTGATTTGGAAGGAACCTGTCCCCCCTCCATATCTGGCCCTCTTTAAATTCTGATATTAGCCATTTATTTTTTTTTTTGATGGGTACAAAGATGTTTATTCTCATTCAGAGAGGTACAAAGTAAGACAACAATGAGTTCATCACTTGTCACACTTTCAGTTTTAAAGATTGTATATAAAAGTTTTATAATATCAAGTTTGGGTTAGGATATGACGAAACGGGACTCATACACTACCGATCAGCATATAAATTAAGATTGTATGTATATTGGAGCATGATTCGGTAATACTGTCAAAAGGTACTTTGAAAATATAAGACCCAATAAAATCATTTCTGATACTTTAAATAAGGATAGATTGCATACATGTATTTATATAAACATGAACGTATGTTTAAGGATGTTTATGTTTGCAAATATGCAGTGTATCTCTAGAAAACACATATGATTCAAAAATAAATATGTGAATACTTTCTGACAGTTTTTGATCCTCATAAACACTTAACGAATATAAAAAAGAGTCAAAGTACTGAGAAAGGATTGACTTGTGAAGTTACTTCTTTGAAAAGGGCAGTTACTCTTTTCGCCTCACACCTAATAAAAGGCTTTTTCTTGAGACCCCATTTCCTGGGGTCTGGTAATCTAGTGAGATCGGGCTGATTGACTACTTTGCAGTGGTCATGCCAACAGAATACTGCTGTACCCTCAAGGGTCCTAAACTCTCCGAGATCATTATTAGCCATTCTTTCTTTGCCTGAACCATCAGCTTTCCACCTCACTCTATTTAGAGTTCAACACACTTGTCCCCTACTAAGCTCAACCTCCCCTGAGTGAAAAGGAGTTTGACTCAGGATATATCAGTAACTGAGACCATCTGATGTGGCAGAAGTCATGGTGATTTAGGATGTAGAATTCAGGGTCAGGTGGAAATCGGGGCCAGGCTTCAAGCCATCTGACCTTTCACGGAAGGATCTTACTTAGCAGCAGGTGTCTGAGAATATAGGCACACACATCTCGAAGAGTCCCACATGTCCTGTTGGCAGGCAGTTTGACTCGCTGTATGGTAACCCTTTTGTAATATCTTTTCCCCATTGGGAGGACAGAAAATAATTGTTAATCGATGCTGATTTATCTTTATCAATAACACCTTGTCATATGGAATCATGTGTAAAATGTTAGGATCTCTAAATACAGGCCGGGGGTGAGGGGGGTTGAGTGGAGGACTTGCCAAACAAGTTAAGCTTCGGAGAATCTCACTCTCGGGAGGATGAAACGTCCAGCACGGAAACAGAGGCAGGCACTCTGTGGTACAAACCCAGGCAATTCAGAGAGAGGAGGTATAGGGAGGGAGAAGAAAATGTCCACAGTTACACGAGTCTCACTGGTTCTATGGCAGCAAGACAAATTTTAGACTCCTTTGCGAGCTGGGTTCTTCATGCTACCAGCCAGGATGGGCTTAGAAATTCAGTGGGTTTCAGCACCTGGAGCAAATGACAATAACAAAGGGGCTGGAATTTGCAAGTGAACATCAGTCTTTAGTTTCAGTGACTGAGCTGAATAACATTCTCTCCAACCTTTAAGTCTGGCTTTTATTAATCACACATACACTCACACACATGCAATCATTTGCCTGTTTCTGCAAGCTTGGAAGAGAGGCTCATTTCTCCATTTTTTAATTCAACAAATATTTAACAAATACCATATATATGATATTTATTTATTGAATAAATAAACAAGCAAAAGAGACAAGAGAGAATCTCTGCTTACAAATGAGCTTCTTTGCTGGGAAGAGAAACTGAAAATAAACACATGAACAAGTATATAAAAATACCTTGGATGGTGCTAAGTCCATGGGGGGAAGTGAAGGAGGGGTGGGCAGAGGGTGCAGAAATGGGGTGCAGTTGATAACCTACAGTGCTAGTTAAAGGTGGGGACTGGAGAGCGAAACAGCAAAAAGTAAGCAGAGGACTCGGGAAAGGAGGGTAAGCCCACAGCTTCACAGGGAACGGGGCTCTGGAGGAGAGACCAGAAAGTGCAGGGACCTGGGACAAGGGTGTCTCCGGAGCATTCCAGGGTTGTTAAATCAGTGTGGACAGGAGGGACAGGGGAAGAACAGATGGAGACGAACGCAGAGAGGAAGAGTTAGACCAGATCATGTAAGGCCCCATAGGCAACTTGCTCTCTGAGTGAAATTAGATGTTTCTGAGCAGAGAAGTGGAGTATGAGATATGCATTTTCGGTACCTCCGTCTGGCTGCCTGATGGAGCATGTGCTGAAGGGCAGCAGGGACGGATGGAGCAGCACGGCCAGTTCGGAGGCTGTCGGGATGCAGGTGAGAGACAAAGGTGCCCGGTCCAGGAGCGGGGCAGTGGATATATAAGGAGCGGTGGGTTTTATATGTATTTGATTTGTACCCAGTGGGATCTGCTGATAGGTTGGATATGGAGTGTCAAAGAGGAGTGAAGAAAAACACCCAGATTTTCAGACCGAGCACCCAGAAGAATCAAGTCACTCTTGATGGTTGGAAGGATGTCAGAGGAGCAGGTGTTGGGGGTTGTTCAGGAACTTGGGTTTGGAAATGTACACTTTGAGATGCCTATTAGGGCTTCAGGACCGTATTGCAGGTGCGCAGGCAGAGTTCCAGAGAGAATGCTGGTCTGGAGAGAGCAGTTTGGGAGTCATCAGCATACGGGGAGCAGCAGGTAAAGCCCAGCCCCGGGCCACTCCGGCGTTCAGAGCGTGAGGGGCGAAGGCTGACCAGCCCCAGGGACGGTAAGAGAGCAGCTGGGGAGGGAGGATGAAATCCAGCACAAAGGTGTTAAGATAGTTCTTAAGGACATAAAGGGATCAACTGGGTCACGCGTTTCTGATGGGCCAGGCCAGGTGAGGCCGGCAGGAATGCCCCCTTAGCCGCTTGGTCTCCCTGGTGCCATGAGCAAGGGCAGATTTGACGGAGAGACAAGGGAGCCTGTAAGCAAAGCCAGGGCTGTGGCTGCAATGGGCCAGAGAACATGCTGGAGCAGGAGGGAGGTGCGGGCGCGGCAGGGTCTTCTGATGTCTGCTGGCTTTTCCAACCCTGGAGAAATGACAGCTTGTTTTCACGCTGATGGGGATGTCCAGGCAGGGGGAGAAAATCAGTGACACATAAGAACAAATGCAAGTTGCTTCAGGAAGTGCTGCCTTCTTAGAAGGGTTTCTGTTGGAGACACGCCCTGCGTAACGAAGGAGGCCCACCCGGCCTTTCCCGCGTGGCACCAGCTCTGAAGGAGGAGCGCCCCCCTTCCTCACGCCGGGATTTCTGAGCCCCGAGGGTCTCAGGCTGTTAACCTGCTCCCGACGGCTGACAGCTCTATGGTCAGACAGACACAGACCCAAATCCTGGTTCTGCCATTTACATCTATGTGTCACATCCGGAAAATCACAACCTTCCGAAGAAAAGCGTCTATATCCTCAACTCTAAAACAGGGAAAATGCTGTCAATCCGCCCTGAAGGACACTGTTAGAACAAGATGAATCCATGTGAGTAAATTAAAAGCCTCTCCTCAAGGCTTGCAAAGAACAGCCCTTCCAGGTTAGCTGTCAGTACACAGCGCTCTGGGAGTAGGTACATAGCAGCAATATTTTGTGGCAAATAGCAGTTTTACCTGGGATGGAATCTACCTGGAATGGGAGGTGGGAACCTGGACCCAAAACTTAAAAGAGAATGTGGGTGGATATCCATTAAAAATGCTTTCCCAAGGACGGAGACAAGCGAAGTATGGGGAGGTGGGTGTGCGGGGTGGGGATGGAGAGGATTTCCTGGCTGGAAGGGCATGTGGCTCACGAGCGACAAAGAAATGGTGCGCCCTTAAGTCACGCCAGAGCAGCCGTGGGCCTGGGGTCAGGAAGACCAGACCTGGCACTGCATGCCGACTGACATTCTTTATCGAGAGATCCCCAAGTGCTATTGATGAGGAAGCAGAAGGCAAGCTGAGGACAAAGCACAAGCTGACACCTGCCCCCCCCCCAACCCCCAGGTGGGATCTATGTGACATTCCTCAGGCACTCCTGAGGTCTGCTAAGGGAAGGAAAAACAAATGGTTAACTTACAGAGATCACAGTCCAGCAAGACACGAGTCTCCCTCAGTTACAAACTGTCTTAGTGATTTACAAGAAAAAAGCATTCTTATCAATAACCTAATTTCCAGAAGGAAACTCCCAACTGTCTTCATGTTAATACTTTATGAGAGGGAAAAACAACATCAACTTGACAATGACAAGGCCTCCAATATCTTGTAGGTCCTCTTTAGCATACAAAAATCTTTGGAAAACCTCCCTTTTTCCTTACCTCCAACTCCCAAGTATATAATCAGCCACCCCTCACAACCCCGGGGGGCAGCCATTCTTTCTGCCCACGGGACCTGTCCCCACGGGCTTTTATAAAACTTCCATTCTGCACCAAAGACGCCTCAAGAATTCTTTCTTGGCCGTTGGCTCGGGACCTCACCCCACCAAACCTCATCTATATTCCAAAACCACATCACTGTGTGGGGCTTACGCCACGTAAACTGGGCCACTACCCCATAAGGCAGGGTGGGGACCCCGCCAGGGGAACTGTGGCATAAAGAACCATGTCACAAATCAGCCGTAGGGAAACTGCCAGGGAGGCTAAAGCTTACGAGGGACAACACAGGCTCAGAGACACTGCGTAAAGTGACAGTAAAACAGAAGTAAATCCATGCTTTCGAGCCCATGCCCACCAGACATGGGCATCGGCTAGCACTCAGCTCAACTCTCCACCAGAGGGGCAGCAAAGGTCTCAAAGTGTGCAAGATTCTGCTGCAAACCACGGATCTACTCTGACAAATTTTTATTTTATTAAAAAAAATTTTTTTTGCACAATGTGATTTTTTAAAGGGTGTACAATGTGATCATTTAACGTACATATACAAAGCAGCGTTATTAGAAACTATTAACCTCTCTGATCATGGGGAGCCTGAAGGACAGTCAAGCCCAAACTCAGAGAAACCCACTGATGTAGGAAAGAATGTTAGGGTTCAAAGCCGACGGCCAAGAAAGAATTCTTGAGACATCTATGGTACAAAAAGATGGTTTTATTAAAGCCCGGGGCAGGACTTGTGGGCAGAAAGAACTGCATTGGGGTCATGAGGAGTGGCCCAGTATATACTTTCAAGTCGCAAGGGGGTTAGGGATAGTGTAAGCCACCCAGGTATTTTGGAAACAAGGTTCCCAGGATCCTGAGGGGGCTACCTATTGTTAGGAAAGGTCATTTATTACTGTTTAGTAGAAACTCAGTCATGAGACCCTTCAGATGTATATCGGTGGGTCATAGGCTTGGGGGTTGATTGCCAACATGTATCTCCGGGGGTAGAGATAGAGGAAATTTCCAAAAGAATTTTTATATGTTAAAGTAGGCTTGCAGGATCCTGGGGAGGGGGGGTGTCGGGGGTTGGGCTAGGATTGCTTTTTGCCCTTAGCAAAGTGTCAACATGGAGGCAGTTGAGTCCCTAGAGGAAGGCCACTCTGCCTGTTTCAAGGACTTGTCAATGGGCTGTAGGGAGTAAGGAAATTTAATAATTTCTCTTCTGCCTTTGTTCCCCGCATCACCTACCACTGTGCCTCTATCATCATCTCACCTGCCCCCGACCCGCAAGGATGCTGCAAACCAGGCACCAAAGCTGGATGAACAAGCTCCGTGCTTGTGTCCAGACCTGCCTGCCCTTAAACCTGAAACTTGTAGTCCTAACGCCACATCCAGAGCAGGGATTTGACCTTGTAATCGCTGCTGTCCCCTAAAAGCCAGGCGCATCTGAAGCCAGGTGCATCAACAAGCCGGAAGCCCCATGTGGAGCCTGGTAGTCTTGGCGATAACTTGCAGGTCCAGCCTCACTGGGGAGGAAGGAACGGGCAAGCCTGTGCCCCGTGAGTGCGATTCTGGGCTGCCAGAAGAATGGCCAGTTTGACTTCTGAATGCAGAGGTGAACTTCTATATGTGAATTATTTAAAAGACATTGGCCACCCGTAAACATGACACGTGTCTGCTATAAACACATTCAAAGAGATAAGGCGTCAAGAATCACTCTCAGGTTTCTGGCTCAGGAAAGCCAGTGAATGATGGGGTCATTGCAGAGAAAGGGGGTGTGCAGGAGTCCCTGGGGGTGGGGGCAGCGAGCGGCTTCAGTGCTGGAAGCCTCGGGTTTAAGGGCCCTGTGAGGTGTGTAATTGGAGATGCTTCAATGTATCCACGAGCCTGGAGCTGAGATGAAAGGTCGGAACTCCAGGTGATGACATGGGCAGTGTCAGAATACAGATGGTCATCAGTGGTGTAGAGCCAGGTGAGCTCACCAGGACTGCGCTCGCCGAGTGAGGGGAGGGCCGGCCTGGGAGCCACTGGACCTGGGACAGTTTGCAGTGGGGCCGAAGAAGAAGAGTCGGCCAGGGGGACTTCCGGAGAAACACCAGAGCGGACAGCAAAAGGAGCAGGGGCTGGGGGAGTCCTGGAAGGAAAACAGTATGGTGGTTCCTCAAAAAGTTGAAAATAGAGCTACCATAGGATCCAGCAATTGCACTACTGGGTATTTACCCCAAAGATACAAAAGTAGGGATCCGAAGGGCTACGTGCACCCCGATGTTTATAGCAGCAATGTCCACAAGAGCCAAACTGTGGAAAGAGCCAAGATGTCCATGGACAGATGAATGGATAAAGAAGAGGTGGTCCATATATACCATGGAATATTATGCAGCCATCAAAAGGAATGAGATCTTGCCATTTGCAACGACATGGAGGGAACTGGAGGGTATTATGTTGAGCGAAATAAGTCAATCAGAGAAAGACATGTATCATATGATCTCACTGATATGAGGAATTCTTAATTGCAGGAAACAAACTGAGTGTTGTTGGAGTGGGGGGTGGGGTGGGAGGGATGGGGTGACTGGGTGATGGACACTGGGGAGGCTATGTGCTCTGGTAAGCACTGTGAATTGTGCAAGACTGTTGAATCTCAGATCTGTACCTCTGAAACAAATAATGCAATATATGTTAAGAAAAAAAAAAAGAAGATAACAGGAAGGGAAAAATAAAGAGGGCGGAAATTGGAGGGGGAGACGAACCACGAGAGACCATGGACTCTGAAAAACAAACTGAGGGTTCTAGAGGGGAGGGGTGGGGGGATGGGTTAGCCTGGTGATGGGTATTAAAGAGGGCATGTTCTGCATGGAGCACTGGGTGTTATATGCAAACAATGAATCATGGAACACTACATCAATAACTAATGATGAAATGTATGGTGATTAACATAACATAATAATAAAAAAAAAAAGGCCAGACAGAGTTTCAAGAGGATGAGGTTCAGACCTAGCAAATCCTTCCAGGAAAGAGTCACTAGAGAATTGTTCATTTCCTCCGAATGTCACCCCTCCTGCCATGATTCTGTCCGGTTGGCTCTGTTGACTGGACCTCACGACGTTCTGACGCAGAGCCAGGCAAGGACAGCATGGGTGAGGCAGTGATGGGCCTGCGAGCAGATCCTAAAGCTTTCCCAGCACCTGGACCACATACACGTTTGCATATGTTCTCGGTGCCTCTTCCTCACGAGCCCGGGCCCTTTGCTGGGGGTATGTGGGCTCCACCTTATCTCACTGCCCTGTGGTCAGGCCTTTCCCCGCGTCCCTCGGCCCCGGTGCACCAAGCTCCAGGCCACTCAGCACCCCTGGCCCTTCACCCTCCCGCATTGCACAAATTCCCAATCACTTCTTCATAGTTCACTTTCTCCAAAAGTATTTTCAAATCCTGCCGGCCTCAGTCTGGGTTGTGTGCTAAGTCCGGGTTCATTCCATCACACCCAGGACGAACCTCTGCTTCTTTAGCACAGGGGCCCTGGCACATGCCGTGGGGGTTCAAAGCCCTGCCCCTCCCACTGTGTGACCTTGGGCCCGTCTCTTAACCCGTCCAAGGCCAAGAGCGCCGAATCCACATGGTATTACAGGAGTTGATGCATTTAAAGCACTGAGCAAAGTAACGGAGAGAAGGCACTCCACAACCGCTCTCCACTTCTGTGAATATCTGCATTATCACTGCCATCATATGGATTTACGAGGCCCCATGTCTTGTCCACCTTACCCACCAAAATGTAAACTCTGTAGGGGCAGAAACTAAATCTATCGTGTTGAAAAACAAAAGTAAAAAATCAGCACAGGGGCTGGAATATAGTAAGACTACAATGCAAATTTGTTAAATATTCATTTCTCATGTACTGCGAATAAAAAAGAATTCACCCAAATGACCAAGACTCCCACCACCCTGCCAGCCTAAAACTCAGGGTGTGCATGCACATGTTCACGCTGCCCATTTCCCTCCAGACATGGGACGAAAAACCCAACCTCAGCGTATCCTGAATCAGCGATGACCGAGCCTCTCCGTACCTTCGCCTCCTGACCCTGCAGGTGGAGCCTCCATTCTCAAGGGGAGCAAGCCTCCAGCCCCACAGCCTCCCGCCTCCTGGGCCCCCACAGCTGGCCGACGTCACTGAGATGGGGGGAGGGGAGGGATGACGGCAGCCAGGCGACGCTGTGATGAAAAATCGAGATGATCAACATACCTGACGCTAAGTTACCCTTTAAATGCCCCCACTGGGAAGGCCCCCTCCCACTCCCGGAAGGCAGCAAACTCGCGCTGAGCTGCGGGAGGGGCCCTGACATAAGAACGGGGTGGGGGGGGACCAGAACGGCAATTTGGGTATTTAAATCCCAACATTTGTATTAATCGTGTGTTAATGGATTTTTAATGATGATCATCTGTCACACCATGTGTGTTATGAAAGGCAACCCCAGCTTCTCCTTCCTTCTGGAGAGCCCAGTTTTGAATTTAACCGTGACAAGTTGCACCATCAGGGAGATTTCTGCAGTGCCGAACAGCGCTTTGATCCCTCAGATTTTCTGCATCATCAGAAATTTCCCCTATTTCTCATTTCCCAGGGCAGCTGAGGGAAAATACAAATGGTGCAAAGCAGGAGGGCAGCCTGCGATGAGCCGGGAGAGTGGGACACGGGGACAGCAGGCGGGCAGGGAGGGGGAGGGGACAGAACAGCCCAGGGTCACTTCGACCGACCGACGGGGGGTGATGGCATTGGCTGAATGGCGTCGGGTCTGTGTACGGGAGACCCAGAAGTTGTGTCTCTGAGGCCTGGATCGCCCGTCATCGCCTGGCCCTCGCACGTGGCCAGCACCTTCCTTCATGGGTGGAGGCGTGCAGGCTCCAGGAGCCTCGTGAGTCACTTGGGCCTGGGTCTGGGCATGACCTACAGCTTCGGCCTGGTTTTCCCAATTAAATCCCAAAGCACACGCCCCCGAGGAGGCAGAGGGTGTTCTTCCACCAAGCCCCGACGTCCGAGACACGGTGCTGTCCGCATTTCCCTACGTATGGATGGCTCAAAGTAGCTGTTCTTTTTTTTTTTTTTTTTTTTTTAGATTTTATTTATTTATTTGACAGAGAGAGAGACACAGCTAGAGAGGGAACACAAGCAGGGGGAGTGGGAGAGGGAGAAGCAGGCTTCCCGCCGAGCAGGGAGCCTGATGCGGGGCTGGATCCCAGGACCCTGGGATCATGACCTGAGCTGAAGGCAGACGCTTAACGGCTGAGCCACCCAGGAGCCCCTCAAAGTAGCTGTTCTTAAGTCTATCTCCATTCTCGAGCTGGGCCTTAGTCCGTCATCCGACCCACTCTGTCTCCCTTTCCTCCTCCGTCTTTTAGTCAAAGAAAACACAGTGTCCCTGTTAAGAAAGTCTGCGGAGGACCGTCCCGTGTTCCAGGCGCCCAAGGTCTGTGCCCCAGCTCCCAGCTGGGGTGACCCGCTGTTTCTGAGCCACTCACGCAGGTGCTTACAAGCACGCTTGCCATAAAGATTGCCATAAAGTAAGCAGTAGAACCGTCCCCGTCTTACAGATGAGGGAGGAGAGGCTTAGGGGTGTTCTGCGAAGGGTGGTGCAAACAGGGTCTGATCTCCAGCCTGCGAAGCCAAGCCCGGCCCCTAAAGGTGACACAACGCTGCCGCCCGGTGGCAATGTGCAGAACTACACCTCTAACCGACAAGAGCCGGCCGCTAAGAGGAGGTAGGAGACACACAGGCATGTCTTGCTTCCCGAGGCTCCTATTTTGGGTTGTTTGTCCAGCCCCCCTACAGCCTGGCTTCCCTACTCAGTCTATCTGGTCCTTCCTTAAGAAGGCATTTCCTAGTTTCATCCCTTTGCTGTCAGGACAGCTGAAATGCAACACAAAACACAGGGCCCCTCAGCTTGGTCCTTTACATTCTGTAGCAGCCCAAACAAAGGCATTTCCCTGATCCCCCAAATCCCAAGATCCCAACTGCGACTGTCTGGAGGCTGCAGAGCACCAGCTGGGTGCCGGAGCCCCCAGCTGCAGCCCTCAGTCTGGCTGCCGCCTGGAGAGCAGAAGGAGGCTGCCAGCTCAAGGGTGCATCTTCCCTGGAGACAGCCTGCAGCCAGGGGTCCAGCAGAGCCTCACGGTCCCAGTCCCCTCACTTGGCTGGGGACAATTGCAGGCCACCCCTGGGACCTCAGGAGATTGGCTGAGGCCCCCCGCTCCCATGTCCACCTTCACCCTCTGCTGGGTCTGGCGCGCATCTCCTTTCAGGGGCTCCCGAGCCCCCCCCCATAGGCCAACCTCGTCTGCTTCTTGGGGAGCAACCTAAGATAACACTCAGCCCCCACATCAGGCGTGTTTACAAATGCTGCCCCTTTAAATGGAGCCCAGGAGCACCGCACAAAGGTGTTTGCCAGAAGAGCACCTGCCAGAAGGTAGAAAGAACTCACCAACTGGAAGTCAGGCAAGGAGCCCTTCCCCTGCGCCCCCGGGAGGGTGCCGTGGCCTCGCACTTCAGTACTTTGTCGTGGCCGTTGTGCCCCTTGAATTCTCTGACCTCCAGTTATTTCATATCCAAATAAAAAGCTTTCCTTAAGGATGCTCTATGAGCACTCTAGGCCGAGTCCAAAACTTTACCTTAAATCTTCATAGTGAAAACTCTCATTGTCTTTCCTACAAGGTCGTGTGGAGGTTACTTGTTCATTTTGTTTTTGCTGTGAGCTGAGTATCTGGTGTTCTCAGGTATGACGAGGCTGGGGTCTTCCCACCAGTGTAAGCATCTGACACGGGTAAGTCATGGTGCGCCCCGAGGAAACCCCTGGGTCGGTGAGTTTTGATCCCCTTTTGGGGTAAAGCTGTCTCTTCAGTGGATGCTGAAAATGTTCATTAGGAAATGCTCTGCTTAACGATGTTAGCGTGAAGGGTCTCAGCCTCAAAGACTCAAGCTCTTCTGGAGTAACCTCCCATGACCTTCCTTCCCTCTAGTTTCTTCTTCAAGTGCAAACACAGGCTGTGAGAGTAGGAAAGATGAATCAGCTGAGTGAGAAATCTCAGTCCAAAGCTTTATAGAATTCGGCTCATGAGGTCCTCCTCTGCCCTAGGAGGGCAGAAAAAAAAAATCAGGAAAAGATAAAAGTAATGTAAATAATACAGTTGAAAAAATGTGTAAGTTTTCCACGTTCAGCCATTGTTGGTCTCACAAGCATGGAGGACAGGACTTCAGTGGGATTTTTACTGTGTGTAGCTTCAGGACCCTGAACAGAGCGGGGCAGAGTCAGCCCCCAGTGACACACTTGTCACACAGGCCTGGGGGGACCCTGTCTTTCCATTCTCATATTATAGGCTGGGCTCCTTCCCACTGTTCCCTCTGGGGGACGGGAGGAGGAGCCCTCGTGACCCCTGAAGACTCACAGTCGCAAGACCACCCTTTATGCTTGAGGGCAGACAGCATGTCGCTGAGGACAATGAAGAAAAGGATATACATACAAGATACCAGCATCACATGCATCCTCATTATCTCTTTCCAGGGAGCAATCTGGAGGAAAGCCTGAATCAAGGCAATCAGCTCAAGGATTTCCTCTCCAGATACCTTTTTCATTTGGAAAGTAATTTAGGAGGGCTGCAATGTCAAGGACGTGTTCACAAATGGTGTGTGTGTGTGTGTGTGTGTGTGTGTTCATCAAAATACCTGTGATTTCCAAACCAGAAGAAGTGGCTTTGTCCCTCTCCATTGAAAAGTTCGTCTTAAAGAGGTGGACATTTAAACCCATCTCATCTATAAAAATGTTCTGTCACGAAGGGGGCTTCGAGGACGCCTGAGACACGGAACAGAAAGCGAATGGTGTCCTTGGAGTTTTGCAAGGTAACAGGGGCAGAGGAAGCAAAGAAGGAGCTTTGTCCAAAGACACACACGCCCTCAAGAGAGCCCTGTTTCTAATTCACAAACCAAGGAAGGAAATGATCGACGTGAAATCCTTCGATTAGTGTGGCTCTTACAGTGAATTAAAGATTCTCGAAAAGGGAGAGAAAATGGTCAAAACCTGGCAATGCACATACATTCAGTATGTAACTTAGGAAGCACACGTGTGAACTCAGACTTACATAAGTGGCTATTCATCCTAACCCAAGTTGAACAGTTAAAAAAGAAAACATTACCTGCAGAACTAAGAGCCCAGCCACCAAAATGTCATTGAAGAGGAACGTGAAACAGGATCCAATGTACCATGTGGCGTCATCTGAAAACAGTCCGCTGCTACCTACCGTACCCGAGATGACCTACGTGCCGGGCATGTATCTGCTGCAAGGTTTGACAGCAGAGAACAGCCTCCGTCCTAACTGGGCAGAAGTTAAACTCCACCAGCACGCTCCACCACCACACGGGTTAGGGACTCCGACAGCCACACAGCATCAGACGGGAACAGGCCGACGTTCTCTTCCGGGGGAGGGGAGCACGTGGGGGCCACGGACACAGACAGCCCATGTCGGGAAGCTGAGAGGGCGAGGGAGCATCCTCATGCCATTTCGGGGATTCTCCAGGCCCAACCACAACCCTACGGATGGAAACAATTCTGCTGTCCATGTTCAGCTAGAGAAACAAAGGTGCGAAGAGGATAGGTTACCTGCCCAAGGTCACAAAAACACAGTCGAGGAGTCAGAATTTGATCCCAGGTAGTTTTTCTCCAGAGCCTAAAATCTTAACCAAATGCCAATCTGTTTCTGCATAAATTAAATATTGCAGAGATGCACACACACATACACACACTCACACCCTTCCATGACATTTACAAATGGAAAAATGTATCGGTGGCAGCTTGCATAATTCCACAAGGCACAGAGGGTTCCTTCAGCTCTCCTCCCTGGCTCTAGAATATTCAAAGGCATCTGCATTTCCTGCGGGTCAGTGGAGTGATGTAGTCAGGCACGTTAGATTTCTGGGGGGAAAATGGATTTAATCTTTGCAACAGATAACCTAGGAAAAAAATAAATTCATGATACCGATTAGTGAATCTGCAGGTGCTTTGAAACGTGCACCTCTAGAGTTTTGATTTGTGGATAGAATTCAGCCTGGAAGAACAATATGTGGAGGTGTGTCACAGGATTCTGTCGTGATCCAGCTGTGGATCATTCACTCAGAGCCACAGAGAACCCTGGGCTGGTGTCTTGAAAACCCAGAGACGGAAGGGGAAGCTTGCAGATGTCGGTCAGCACAATAGATATCTCAGATAACCTAAAAGGACTGGAAAAAATATGCACCAAAAATTGGCAGAATTAATTTTCATCAAGTTATGGAACAGAGAAAACACGAAATGTGTCAGTGCATATTTGACCAGGAAGAACTGTGTTGATAGCACTTTGCATATTTCCATACGAAATAAAAAGGAAACGATACACATAAATCCGTTTCAAGTCAATTGAAAACTGAAGTGAGAAAGACAAAATCATAACACTTTTAGGTGAAAACATAAAACAACAGCTTCATGGCTGTGAAGCTCTAAAGGATCCAGAATGAAAACCACGGGGAAAAAAAGTTGATAAATTATATTACATTAAAATTGAGACCGTCTGTTAATTAAAATGTATCAGAGAAAGTGTAAAGAACGTGCCAGAACCTGGGAGAAGGCGTGTGCATGCCCATAACTGATAAAGGATCCGTGTGCAGAACACACCGAGCAGTAAATCTGCAAGAAGGAGGCAAAGTGCCGCAGTAGACAGATGAGCAATGGTCGTGGGCGACACTTAGCACGGAGGAAAACACAGCTGCAGGACGAACACGGAAGAAGCTGCTTAACCTCATCACAGGACATCAAGGGAAGGAACGCGGAGACCCCAGTGCGACGGTGTTTCTCCATCCACAGGGAAGAACAACGCTGGTGAGCATGTGGCCAGACAGAACATCTTACCACTGCAGGCGGAGGTGTGGGAGGCATCCGTGTGTGGAGCATAACGTGGCGTTATCTAGTACACTGGGGTTTTTTTTCCAGTTTTATTGAGATACAATTGACGTGTTTATAAGTCTAATGCGTATGACATAATGATTCGATATTTGTATATATTGTGAAAGGATCACCACAATAAATCTAGTTAACGTCCACCAATATGCGTAGTTACAATTCTTTTCCTTGTGATGAGAACTTTTAAGATCTACTCTCTTAGCAACTTTCAACTATATAATACAGTATTGTTAACTGTAGTCACCATGCTGGACATCACATCCCCAGGATGTTTTTATCTTCTAAGTTTGTACCTTTTGACCACCTTCACCCGAGTCCCCCAGCCCTGACTCCCCATGCTGGCAACCACAGATCTTACCTCGGTTGCTATGGGTTTGGCTTTGTTCTGATTCTACTTGTAAGTGAGGTCATATCGTATTTGTCTTTCTTTAACTTAATTCACTTAGCATAATGCTCTCCAGGTACATCCTCAAAGAGTAGAATGCCCTTCTTTTTGATGGCTGAATAATATTCCATTGCAGATATACCACATCTTCTTTGTCCATTCATCTACTGACGGACACTTGGGTTGTTCTCACGTCTTAGCTACTGTGAATAATGCTGCAATGAACACAAGGGTGCACACACCTGTTCAGGACAGTGATTTCATTTCCTTCAGATTTATACCCAGAAGTAGAATCGCTGGATCAGACGTGGTTCTATTTTTAATTTTTTGAGGAACCTCCATACTATTTTCCAGAGTGGCCGCGCCAGTCTACCTTCCCACCAACAGTGCACTTAGGCTCCCTTTCCTCCACATCCTTGACAACACCTGTTATTTCTTGTCTTTTTGATGATGATCATTCTAACAGGTGTGAGGTGATATCTCACCATGGTTTTAATTTGCATTTTCCTAATAATTACTGATGTTGAGCATCTTTTCATATACCTGTTGGCTATCTGAATATCTTTTTAGGAAAAGTACCAATTCAGGTTCTTTGCCCATTTTGAAATTGGAGTGTTTGCTTTTTTGCTATTGAGTTGTATGAGCTTCTTATTTATTTTGGATATTAACCCTTATCAGATGTGTGGTTTACAAATATATACTGCTTATTAATTTTAAAGATATACCTATCCTATGACACAGCACTCCAAGTCCTAGAGGATTTTTAGAAGCAGTTTATTAAAGCAAAAAAAAAAAAAAATAGTAACCAACTGTCAAATGGACAAATAAATTGTGGTATATTCATAGATTCGTGTAGTGGAATATTACACAACTGTGAATTGTGACAATAGTCACAATAATAACATGAATGAATCTTAGTGAGTTGCAGAATATACATATGATTCCATTTATTTAACATATAAAAATGAACAACTTAAATAATATATTGTTATTGATACAAAACTTGAAAGAAAATCAGAGGGATAAAGACCCACAAAATTCAGGATAATAGTTATTTTGGGGGGGCAGGAAGTGGGTGGGACTGGAGGGCAGCCGGGGAGTTTCCAAAATAACAGCAATAGTATATTTTATAAATCAGGTGACAGGCACAAAGATACTTGTTGTGCTGTGTTATACTGTTTGCATCTTAAACAGGTGCTCTGTGTATCTATGCTGTATTTAATAATGTTGAAGAATCAAATGTTCTCAATGATTTTTTTAAGTATTGGCAGCTTGGCAGACCATAAAACTCTTCTGCAACTATTTCTAAAGATTTTCATTTTTACAAATAATGTCTCCAAAATTAAGGATTTTGTTCTACCTTTTTGTTTCATATGTTCAATTTATTTTCAGCCAGTTATTCCTGTTCTAGCCTGTTTGTGCTAGAAAAAAAAAGTAAAACAACCTGAATATAAAAAAATTATTTTATTATTTCTTTCATTAAGCTCATGCCTTTTTCTTTTTGTTGTTGTTACAAAAGCAATTAAAATCATGACTGAAAATCAGAAAATGTAGCCAAACAAATGTAGAAAAAAGCCAACACTCATAACCCACCATCCAGAGAGACAAGCACTCTGACCCTTCTGTGACGAGCCTTTCGGACCATTTTCCTCACTGGCTACGAGTCAGTGTAGTTATGGGAAGAGTGGTGTTCTGTTACACAGGTGTTATAATCTAACGTAATTCAATCTAATTCGAAGTGCACACAACTCTGCATTGCCCTCTCTCTTTTCCCTCCACACCCTAAGGGACTGCATCCTCTCCCCAGGGTGGGACACGGTGGAGCTGGGATGGAGAGTAGTTTGCGCCGTGTGGACGCCTGCGCTCTGACTCACTCGGTGGGGATGCAGCTGAGCCGCGGGCTCTGTCTGTGCCCAGGGCAGAGACAGGCAGGCAAGGGGGCTCATGCCCGGCGGTGCCACCCCAGCCTGCAGCCCTCTGTTCACACGAGAGCTCCCTCTGCTGTCTCTATCTTCCCAGCTAAGTGCTCTAGAAGACTCTATCCCCTCACCTTGTTCTTCTTCCTCGTTCATGGCCTGTATTGAAAGGAACCTCGTTCGTCTGAGAGCCAAAGTGTCTGTAACTTGAGCTCTCTAAGTACCACACTCGCCTTGAGGTGGAAAGACCCACTCTCGAAACATCATAATGGATGCCTGGAAATCTGCAGTGGCTAGAAGCATTTAAAATTTTAATAACTTAACTGGCAACATTGTACATTTGTATCCTAGCAAGAATTCCCCAAGGAGGAAGTAAAAACATTGAAAAGAAAACATCACAGCCTGGATTTGTCCTTTATAATGATGATCACAGAAGCTCCTGTTCGAGTCGAGGCTATCCCGGTGATGGAGGGGCCAAGCAGAGAAGAAACTGCAGACAGTGTGGGTTTCACATATTAAATCTCAGTAAAATTTGAGCCATCACATCACACCCGTGCATTTTTATAAACTCTCCCCCGGTACCATAAACAAGGTTGTAACTCATCCTGGTGGAGCAGGTCTTGGCTGTAAGAAGGCTCTACTATGGAAAGAGAGGGTGGTGGTTCCTGGGACACCCTGTCTTTTGAAGCTGGTGTGCCACTCCCTGCTGTCCACCCACCGAGTTACCGCACGCTGGGGACACCCCCTTCAGCTGGTTACCCAAGACGTCTCTCTTGAGACTCAAGGCAGGCGAGCTGGGGCAGTGCCAGGAGCAGGGACCAGGCAGCGTCGACACATCTTCACATCCTTCCAGGTACCAGCTCTCGGCTCCGGGCATACGGCTTAGCCTCTCTGAGTCTTATCTGGAAAAGAAAGATAGAACGTCCACCCTGCAGAAATGTTGTGAAGAGGAATAGGTTGATGTGCCAACATCACCTGGCACCCAAGGCTAGCTCATAGCTCAGTGGTTGTTCGCTGGGCCATGTATATACAGCCGGGGAAGAATCACCTAGGCTTTAACAAATAAATGACCATTTATTTTCACTGCAAGTGCTTTATGGATTTTAAAGCTACTAATCCATAGTTTCTTTTCCCAGCTTTTTTTTTTTTTTTAAGATTTTATTTATTTATTTGAGACAGAGAGAATGAGAGACAGAGAGCATGAGAGGGAGGAGGGTCAGGGAGAAGCAGACTCCCTGCCGAGCAGGGAGCCCGATGCGGGACTCGATCCAGGGACTCCAGGATCATGACCTGAGCTGAAGGCAGTCGCTTAACCAACTGAGCCACCCAGGCGCCCTCTTTTCCGAGCTTTAAGAGATGTTTTCAAATTATTGCTTTGCAGGGAAGTGTCTCCACACTTTGCATAATGCCCACGGCCTTCCGGCTCTTCCTTGAGGGGCGGACATAACCAGAACAGCCAGCGGTACCTCAGGGGGACAGGTGCCCGGCTCCTCACGCACGTCAGAGCTGGAGGCGGCCACGACGAGGCTTGGAGCCTTGGGGGTATTGGCAGCCGGGCGCCACGGGATGCTTCCGTGGGCTGCAGGTGACTTTCATCTCCTGGAAGGGGCTCTGAGGGGCTGCACTGGCCTTTAGTGACATGAACAAAGGTATCCCTTCATCCTTTAATCTCTTGCGTGCTTGCGATCTGGGTTAATTCCTAGATATTTTGTTGCTTTGATATTAAGGCGACTCTAAGATGCAGAAAATCTGAAATTGCAAGGAAGCCCTCAGGCCTCTCTTTCACGCTCGAGGAAGATGAATCCTTGAACTGCCGGTAGAAAAAAGCCAGAATTCCCCCAAATCTTAGGTAAAACACTAAGTCCTGTAACTGCGTAATCTCTGAGATCTGGCATCGCTTAATGGCCAATGTGCCAGTATTTTAGATTCTTCGATACCTAGAGCCCTTCCACCTACATCACATTACGTAATTGTAATAACCACATGAAATAAGTAATATTTCCCCAAATTTCATCAGTAAGAAACCAGAGGTTCTAATTCCAAGGTGAATTCTTTCCCCCCAGACTGCGTGTCACCCCACGCCTTGTTCATCCAGCCCCTCACCTGCCAGGCTGAGCACAAAACCATCATCTTGGGGAAGCTCACCCTGCATGCGCACACACCATGTCACAGCCCACAGCAAACTTGCTACGGGAAGGGTAAGTATAGCGAGAGTGAGCTAGTGATTGTCAAGGCAACACAGGGAGAGCAGAACCTCGATGCATGGGTTCAAACCCCGTTCCCGCATTTCACTGAGTCAGCTGAGTGACCTCGAGCAAGTCACTTACCCCATGTTTTAATTTTCTTATCTGTAAAATGGAGAGATGGTGGAACTTGAGGGTCATGTAAATCAGTGCACATAAACCACTTAGATTAATGCTTGTTGTGGGGCTCAAACCCAGTTTGCTCACATCCCTAAATCGGCAAATCCATTTTCCATCTCAGGCCACATTTTCCATCTCAGGTCATTTTCCACCACGGCCGCCCAGACACGAAAGACAAACAGAAGATTGCCCACTCCGTCTGAAGTAGTATTCCATGCCCAGGAGGGATAGCCTTCGTTCTTCTTATTTTGTAGACCTTCAGACAATTCATGAACGTGCATTTTAAAGAGTGTCTCATACAGTTCAGAGCAGAGGCAGAAGAAGCATTTTCTATCAGGAATTCACCTCCCTTGAGCCTCACAGGGTTGCTGGCTCATGTCTGAAGACCTTTTGCACACACGGTGCAAACCTCAATCTCTTGAGCTCCTCAGCACAGACACCCACGTCCTGTAAAACCGAAGTTCCTCTCCATCTCAGCACAGAAGGATCAACCTGTAAGAGACACACCACCTACAGTTCTCCCAGGCACATGTGCTGGGAACTATGCTAGGAGGGGGGCCACGGTCCCTCGCCTCGCAGAGCCTGTGTGCTCTCCAGCATGGATGCCCCCACCACGTGTGGCTGGGTAAATTTAAAATTGAGTAAAATCAAACAAAAGTAAATCGACTTCCTTGGTTTTACGCCAGCCATACTTCAAGTGCTGGACAGATCTCCCATCTTCTGCCCTGTTGGCTGCAGAGGGGACAAGGACTCCCTCCCTGAACGCCCGGTCGGAAACACGAAAGGGGATTCTAGGCGGAGCTTCCTCTCTTCAGTTTCTTACCAGCCCTCTCCTTCTCCCAAATTCACCCACAGCGACTCAAGGGGAATGCGCAGGGCTTTGGGTCATAATCAAAGGAGCGATTTTGTAGCCTCACTAAGCAAAGGCTCTGATCTAATCTGGCTATTATTTCTATCCCGGATGGCTGAGAGATAGTCCTAACTTATCCTGAACTCTCTTGTACGTTAAGCAGAGCTAGTAAGGAAAACCGGCATAGTTTTTTATTAGTTTCATGATGTCGTTCACCTTTCTCCAAGCATGATGTGGGATCTGTGTAATTCAGGACATTTGATGTTAATGCTGAAGATGAAGATGGGAATTATGGGCTGAACGTCCGAAGATCTGAAAAGCTCAGAAGAAGATCAAAAGAACCACGCAGGGATGGGGCAGTTGGGGCCGAGCCAAAATGGCAGTGGGGCCTCTCCCAGAAACTAGAGCAGTCTGGCGTCTCGGGCATGGACATGGGCATCAGAGCCCCCTGCACAGTGGTCACTGGCCACAGAGGGCTCTAGGGCACTCAGAATGTACCACAGGGGGACTGAATTTTACACTGTATTTAATTTTAATTTAAAAACTCATACTTGATTCAGTTACTGAAAAACTTTAGGCATGACTGAAATAACTTGAATATGGAAATCTATTTTTTCAATTATACATTTAATGAAATCTAAATATAGTTTAAGTATTTCTGATGAAAATTTAGACTCCAAGTTGAGACGTGCTCTAAGAGTAAAATGCATACCACACTTAGAAGACTTAGTGCCAAACTGTGAACTATCACATTAATAATTTTTATATGGTTACATGTTGAAGTATTAAGTTTTTGATACATTGGGTTAAATCAAACACATTATTAAAATTGACTTCATCTTGGACTCTGAAAAACAAACTGAGGGTTCTAGCGGGGAGGGGGGTGGGAGGACGGGTTGGCCTGGTGGTGGGTATTGAGGAGGGCACGTTCTGCATGGAGCACTGGGTGTTGTGCACAAACAATGAATCATGGAACACTTCATCTAGAACTAATGATGTAATGTATGGGGATTAACATAAGAATAAAAAAATTAAAAAAAAACTGACTTCATCTGTTTCTTTTCACATTTATTATTGAAGTATAGCCGATGCACAATGTTACATTAGTCTCAGGGGTACAACAGCGTGAGTGCGTATCTCTGTACTTTATGCGGTGCTCACCGTAACTGTAGCTGCCATCTGTCACCAGACGGGGCTATTACAGCATCACCAGCTGTGTTCCATACGCTGTGCCCTTCCACCCCGGGACCTAGTCATTCCAGAACTAGAAGCCTGTACCTCCCACTCCCCTTCACCCATTTTGTCCCTCTTCCCACTCCCCTCTCCTCTGGCAGCCACCAGTTTGCCCTCTGTATTAATGGGTTTGTTTCTACTTTTGTTTTTTGTTTTTTAGGCTCTACATATAAGTGAAATCATATGGTATTTGTCTTTCTCCGTCTGACTTATTTCACTTAGCGTAATACCCTCTGGGTATGCACGGATGTTTCTTTGCACTTTTTAATGTAACTGCTAGAAGATTTAAAACCACATGTGGCTTATATTTCTATTGGACAGCACTTTTCTGGAGCACTTTCTTGAGCCATATGAGTTCAAACCGCCTTTCTACCAATTTCTAGCTGTGAGATGGGCTCAAATGTGCTTTTAGGACCTTTTGTGGAAATAGGTTAATCATAATGCCTGCTACAAAGAGTTGATATGAGATGCAAGTGAATTAACACCCATACTTAGACTAGTTCATGACATACAGTGTGCTTAGTACAGGGTAACTATTATTACTAATGGGTATAGTTGTCAGGATTGTAAGAGGACACTGGGAGGGGACTGTGAAATATCCTAAGAAAGAGTCTTTCTCTGTCTCTTATGAAAGCCTTGCATAAAGTGTCCATTTGGACCTGGGTGGCAAATGTCCCTGGCCTTGCTCCCTTAGTGTCCATCGAGCTGCACAATAGGACTGGGACAACATCCTCTCACGTGCTGTGGGTCATGACATTCTCTGTCTCCTGTATACTCTCCCAGAGACCCCAGAAGGCACAACTAATGAAAGCGTGTCCTGATATAATCTAGAAAGGGACATCAGACATAGTGTGGCACTAACCCAGGCGTGGGAAGTCACTTTGCCACTTAAACACTCGGCCACACAACCAGCCATGGATCTTGCAGGAAATCATCATTCTCTCTGGGTTATGTTTCCTCATAAACTAAATAGGGATAATAGAAAGTGCTATTATAAGGATTAAATAAGATAGTGGGATTGAGAGAGCTCCATAAACCACAGAGCATGATGCCAACATTGATACTCTTTTACTTTTAGAACCATTTCTGCTGGGTTAGCCTGTCTTATAGATAAAATAGAGAGATGCTTCTGTGGGATTATTTCTGGGGATTCTAAAGACCTGCCTCTCTTCCAAGTTTCCCTCAAACTGGTCTGTGACAAAATGGTCAAGTCCTATGCCGTAAAAAGGTCCAATTTATTGGAAATAAAAATGAAAAAGATGCCCACTTTAGGGATAAACTAGTAAGTCATCGTCAGCTAGTAACAACTTGGATCTTTACAGCTAGCCAGTCACCTGGCAAGTCTTCGGGGTAAATAGAAAATAACGTAAGTTTTCATTCATTCTTTCACGCCTTCACTCAACAAATGTGTACTGGTGCTTATAGTGCAAGGCATTCTAGGCTCTTCTGCTACAGCAGGGAACAGAAACAACAAGGCCTACGGTCAACCTATGTCTCACTGAGAAGGCAAATTCAAGCAAAGACTTGAAGGAATTGATTATGCAGATCACCCATGGAAGAGTGTTCCAGAAACAGAAAGCGCTCACGGGAAGGCTCTGGGGGCAGGAGCACACCCATGAGCTCAAGGGACAGTGGGGAGCTGACGGTGGCCACAGGAGAGCGAGCATGGGCGGTACGAGGTCAGAGAAGTACATCGGGGGAGGGGTGGGGGAAGAAGGGACATAGTGCAGCGTCCAAACTGGACCCACTTACGAGTAAAGCTGGGACATTAATAACACCACCGGGACAACAGCCATAAACGGGGATGATGGGTGGCCCTACTGAAAAGCTACAGTCCAGCCTCTGGCTTTTACTTTAAAGCGAAGGGGAAATCCCATGCAGAGCCATTTCTCCCTGTGCTCAGAAACCATCCCGGTGGTCAGAGGGTCCTCGGGAATGGTATGTGCAGACCGTGTGCCGGGGTCCTGGTGGCGTGGGCTGGGCAGACTCTGCCCGACATGCCTGGCGCGATGGCTCGCAGAGCAGGAGGGCGAACGCACCGGACCGCCAACGTCCAAGAAGAGAGTGCTCCTCAATCCTTCGAAGAGGAGCGGGAGGTTGGCCGCGGGTGGACCCAGGGAGTCTCGGCTTACAGCTCCCTCAGCGAGTTCTGCTGCTACTGCCCATTCATCCACCCAGAGAGCTACCTCAACGCAATGAATATTAATTTTTTCATTATTAATTTATTTTGCTGTGTACTCGGCAATGGTGATGCAATTCAGAAAAGGCAAACTTATCTTGTAACGTGAGAAACAAAAAAAAAATGTGTCAAGGGGTGATAAGATCAATGACAAAAACAAATGACGTGAAGTAAAATGACTGGACTTATAAATTAAACTCAGGTCACTGGAGCCGCCGCTCCTCTCGGGGCTCTGCCCACCTACCCCAAACAGACCTCCAAATACATGGACATCTGCTGGAGATTCCCCCATGGGGAAGAAGGAAGGAAACTGTATCGCAGAAGCTGTGAAGAAGAGAGAATTTCCAGACCCCACGGTGTTTGTCATCCCGGGACGGCAGTGACCTTGCTAAGTCATGGGACACGGCTGTGCAGTGACCGGCCCACAGGACAGAGGCTTCGGCGGTCACAGGACAAGGCAGTTCTCCCTTCAGTCTCTCCCTGATGTCTGAGCAGGTGGCTGAGACCAAGACCGTGGCCCTTCCTCCACAGGAAGGATGCCTTCAGGGTCAGCCTATGACACCTTCTCCAATGAAGGCTTTGGGAACAAGAGTCTGAGCTGCCAAAAACGTTCGGTCACCATTTATTCACAAAAGACCCCAACACTACAATCCAGACTCTTGCACTGTGCCCTTGGTACCAGGGTCTACGGGCCTCGAAGTATCATTAAAAAAAAACAACAACAATGGGCACCTGGGTGGCTCAGTTGGTTAAGCGACTGCCTTCAGCTCAGGTCATGATCCCAGAGTCCCGAGATCGAGTTCCGCATCCGGCTCCCTGCTCAGCGGGGAGCCTGTTTCTCCCTCTAACCCTCCCCCACTCATGTACTCTCTCTCTCTCATTCTCGCTCTCTCAAAATAAATAAATAAATCTTAAAAAAAAAAAAAAAACAACAACAACGACTATGCAGAGTTCCTGACACAACCGTTCCCCACTTTCCGGTAAATTATTTATGAAGAGAAAGACAAATGTAAAACTTGGCGAGAAACAAACACAAACACACAACTCTTACACCACCAGTCAGCCCAGAGTGTGGGAGCCTGACTGAAACACCTCGATGAGAGCAGGCAGAAGCCCTAGTGTCCCCCACCCAAACCTGTCACCTACAAGCAAAATGTCTGGAAGACGCTTTGTCCCTCCCCCAATTCCTGCCCCTTCAGATTCCAGAAGTGGGGTCTACACCACAGAGAAAACTGAAATCAAATCCTTCACGGCGTGTGGGTCGATATTTTAGCGGCCGAGATGTCATCTGTTCACATCCTCCTCCTTTCTACGTACGCTCAGGAATGGCCGTGTCCGGAAAGCAACGGGAGAATGTGGGGTGAGGGTGAGGGCGCCGGGTCCCAGCAGCGTCCCATCCCACACGTGGGGGTTACACACCCTCACCCTAACGCACGCAGATGGGGAGAGCCCGTCAGCACTCCAGCCACAGCCCTTGCTGGGCATTTTCCTGGGACCCAGCGTTCAGCATCTGTGACACACAGGACATCTGAAACCAGTACAATGTCATACGTCAATCACAGCTCAGCTTCAAAAATTAAAAAATAAAGTCAGTAGGACAAGACTGAGTTAGAAGCAGCCGCCCTAGCGAACACTAGGTCACAACGACAACCCCAGCCAGATGATGGAGGACTGACACATCCATCTGCTTTTTGACCTCAGATCAGACGTATGATTATTCTAACAGCAGAGTGGAGAGGGAGTGAGGACAAGGGCAGGCCACACCTCCTCCCGGGTTATAGAGCTCTTTTTTTTTTTTTTTTAAGATTTTATTTATTTATTTGACAGAGAGAGCGAGAGAGCACAAGCAGGGGGAACCGTAGAGGGAGAGGGAGAAGCAGGCTTCCCGCCGAGCAGGGAGCCCGATGCGGGGCTCGACCCCAGGACCCTGGGATCATGACCCGAGCCGAAGGCAGACGCTTAACGACTGAGCCACCCAGGCGCCCCCCCTTTTTTAACAAAATTAAAACCACCCAGCACGAGGCCTAGTAAAATGCAGTTCTTCCTTGACTTACAGTGGTGTTACATCCTGAAAAACCCACTGGAAATTGAAAGCATCATCAGTTGAAATTGCATTTCCCGCACCTAACCTGCCGAACATCACAGCTCAGCCGTGCCTCCCTGACAAGCGCTCAGAATGCTTACAGGAGCCTGCGGTGGGGCAGAATCATCCACCACAAAGCCTGCTTCATAATAAAGTGTTGAATAGCTCATGTAACTTACTGAATGCTGTGCTGAAAGTGAAAAACGGAACGGTTGCACGGGGCCGGGATGGTGGTCAGCGCGTTGGTTGTTGACCCTGGTGACCCCACGGCTGCTTGGGAGCCACGGCCCCTGCCCACAGCCCAGCATCACGAGAGGGGGTCTCCGGCACATCACTAACCCGGGAAAAGACCCCAATTCAAGACTCAAGGCACAGTTTCCCTGTGCAATGCTTCTGCACCATCATGACGTCAAAAAAGAATTGTAAGTCAAACCACTGTAAGTTGGGGACCGTCTGCACACGGCAAGAGGGAACTTGTCCAGTTTTGGAACGGGCCAGCGGTGGCGGCTAGACGTTAGGAGTATACGACATGCCATAGAATTATTCACTGTAAAATGGTTAATTTTATAGCGTGTGAATTTCACCTCGATTTACAAATGAGAAAGAACTTGTTGCTAAATATTGAGACAAAAAGGCTGCACCAGGAAGCAACTTAATTGGACTTTAAGAAAATGACATGTGCCCGCAGATGTGGGAAACAGGGATCAAGGGAGATATATGAATACTGTTCCTAGGAAAGGGTTTTTAAAGAGAGGGACACAAACCTAGACCGGAAAGTATAATATGAAAACAAATATAACACCAAATCCAAATATATCAATTATTCCCATACATAACACTGAACCTGCCAGCTAAATGAGAATGTCAGAGTGGATTGCAACACAATGCAGCTCTGAGGCTGTTTGCAAAAAGACACACCTAATGCATGAAAGCACTGAACCGTGGGGAAGGCAGAGAATGGGAAGAGATCCATCAGCCCAGTAACAACCAGACACAGCCAGTCTGGCCACGTTAATGTCAGCCACAGAAGACTTTAAGGCAAATAGCTTCATTAAAGACAGAGTTTCTGCGCGATGATTAAAGTTACCAAAGCAATATAACCATTCTAAACACGGATGCACGTTATTAAATAGACTCTGGATCTACACCGAAAGTGATGGACCTGCAGGAATAAACCGATAAATCACTGTGAAAGTGGGAGAATATAGCATACTGCTTTCCATAAATTATACTTCAAACAGCCACAAGCATTCAGCCAAGATACAGGAGAGTCGAATGACACAATTAACAACTTTCATCTGATGGCACATTCAGAAATATTTATTATATTTTCAATAGGGCTTTAAAGATGTCTCAGCAAATTTTAAAGGAAAGTTATCACATGAATCTAATTCGTTCCCCAAACTCTAGGGATTCAGCTGTGACTGTGGGAAAAAATGGGGTCCAATCTTAAGTGGACTGAAGTAAAATTTCTGCCATCGAATAGACTACAAAAAATGGAAATGAAAATGTGTAATAGAAAGCATTTAAAAAGTCATACTTCTTCGGGCTCCCAGCTCGGCAGGGAGTCTGCTTCTCCCTGTGCCCCTTCCCACCCTGTTCGTTCTCTCTCTCTCTCTCTCTCAAATAAATAAATAAAATCTTTTAAAAAATAAAATAAAAAATAAAAAGACATACTTCTTGCCTATCTGAGTTTGTGAAGTGAGAGTTCATCTGCTAGGTATTTTTTTAATTGCGGGAATAATGCGGAATACAGTTTTGTGCTCTGACGTTAACCTTATAATAATTTTGTCACGTCACTGTTGTCTTTTTCCTAGGAACTGCTCCCCAGCCCTTAAGCTTCTCCCTCCTTCAGCCAGAAATCAAAAGCCTCTAAATATAAACTCATGTCAATAAGACACCTGCAGACCAAGACACCCAGAAAAATCAGAATTCCTTTTAGGCTCCATCTGGGTCAACCCCCTACACAGCATATTCTAATTCCCACCTCAGCCAAATGCATTTCCTTTGTTAAGGTCTCTGTTATGGTAAAATAAAAGGTGACATCTATCCCCCCCAGTCAACTGAAGGTTTAAAGTCAGACTACCCACGGCTTTTCCTTTTCTGGAATATAGTCAATACCAGATCTTCCTCCCACCACACAAACCTGTAACTAATTTTCTGATCAGCAACTGGCTTCCCAGAGCTTTTTCCAGAAAACTGCGCACAGGCCTTAACTCACTTGGATCTTGTTCTGTGGCAGACTAGTCCTTGAGCCAAAGCTTCAGGAGGACTATTTGTCTTGGTAGGGTGGAAAAACATACTAGGTAAAGCTGTGCATTTATTAGCAATGGGACATGATAAAAAGAAGGCTTTGAAAGACAAGGACAAGGCACCACCTGCTCGCTTCCCTTGCAAACTTGGCCCTCCTGCAGGGTCACTGAGTGCTAAGCCCCAGAAGAAAGGGTCTGGTTAACGAAGGGCTTTAGGGTTCCTCCCATCAAGTTCTTAGCCTTCTGTTCCCTTTTTCACTCAAGCTTTTCTCCTATTAACTTGAGACCTCAGCCAAAGATATTTTAGGTATAGGGAAATGAAAACAAAGAGCTCTTGCTTCATCTCCTTTCCCCATTTTCAAGGGAGTTCATGCTTAGAGTCGTGGTTTTCAAAGTGTGGTCCCTGGACCAGCAATGTCAGCCTCACCTAGAAACTTACCAGAAATGCAACATCCCAGACCAAATAAATCCAAAGCTCCTGGCCGCAGCAAGCTGTCACCATTTGTAAGGTTTGAAAACCACCACTGAGAACATTCCAGTCTGTCTGCCGTGTGAGCCAATGCATCCCTGTAGCTTCGAGTGAGGTCCAGGTTGCAGTCGTGGTTACCCGCGTAGCCAGGCAGAGCGGTGAGTGAGCTGGGAAGCCCCACCAGAGAAACGGGGCAGTGAAGTGGCTGGTAACACCAGTTACCATGTTAGTCCAACGCTGAGGTCTTCGAGCTGGCATGCGCAGGTCCACTAGGAAATCGAGATGATCTCCCAGCCCTAAGGCAGGGGCACATAGAGCCTTGATTCTCCTGGAACCACCCCCTCAACACACCAAAGGTACGAGATGATCTGACAGACCGTATTCGAAATAGTAAATTCATGCTAGTAGCTCACCAGGCTGATGTCCAGCAGAAATATAAGACCTACAAATGGGCTCTACAAATTGTGTGTGTGTTAAGCTGAAGGCCAAGAGTCAAGAGGCCGTGAAGAGAGGGGATCACAGACCAGATCAGACCCTGAAGGCATCAGGAAAGGACATGCTCTGGAGCAAAGGTGAAATTAACCTTAAAGAAGAGAAACGCCTTGTCCAATGAGGCAGAATAGGTTGGAATATGGGAAAAATATTAACACATCAAAGTCAAGTACATGCATCTATAATATATATATAATGTTATTCTTTCTAAAACTAAGAAGCACCAGGCCATCAAGTAAGATATGGTTTCTCCAGAGGGGCCATAAGTCAAGTAAAGTGTGATTATTGATCTCTCTCCCTAATCAATGGATGGTTCTTTGTAAAGAGAAAAAGATTCAGGATGCAGAAGGCCAAGAGCAACCGTTCAAGCTCAGAATCCCTGAAATGAAATGGCCCAGAAGCAGGGACGAGAAAACAAATCACAGCCACACTTACCTCGTGCACCTCGGGATGAGGGCAACATTTGGGGCACAGATCTGAATTTCACACCCTCCCCGCTGCCATATCTTGCTTTGTTTTGTTTCTAGCTTTTTTTATTATGAAACATTTCAAATATAAATTTGACAGAATAAGATACTTGTATACCCAACACTTAGACTCAAGAAATGTTAACATTATCCCTTAATTGCAAACATTATATGGATATGTGTTTACCTGTATAAATTTATTGCTGAACCACTTGAAACTGGGTTAGATCTCATGATATTTAGCCACTAAACACTTTAGCCTGCATCTCCTATAATAAGAAAAAAAACCTCCAAATAGCCTTGATACCTCTATCATGTCTAGGAATATTATCAAAAATACCCTGTTAGCTCCCAATGTCCACGTTGGAGTCAGATTTCCCAAACTGAGCAACCGGCACTTTCCCAGTTTTTTTTTCAACTGATACGACCTAGAATCGTATCAGGGAGTAAGCGCAACATTTGTTTTATACCTTTTGTCACTTTGAAACCAGAACAGCCCCCCACACAGGTGGCTGTTTGATCCCCATGGACTGACACTTTGAGGCGTCTCGGACAATCGCCTTATAAAGTTATCACGTTCCTCGTGTGCTGGTTCTCGGGCTGGTGTTCGCGGGACTCCCGAGTCTCCTGTACGCGCTCTGGACTGAAGCCCTGCGTAAACACCGATGAACATTTTAGGCAAATCGTTGCAAAGAGAGTGCTAACACTTACATTGACTCAGCAGGGGGCGGGCGGCGCAAGCCGTGGGGCCAACTTGACATTAGCACTCTCTGTTTCAAAGGTACTCTTAACCCTTGGCAAAGAGCAAGGAGTCCGTAGGGTGATACTGAGGCCCCATCCAAGCACTCTGTTCCTAACCGCCTTCCGCCCACAGGGTTGGCTGGTGCCATCTCCCGCGGGACTCACGAGGGCTCCTTCGTTGAGAGGCAGCTGTTCACCAACACGCCATTTTCTTCTTTCCTCTGGGTCCTGGATGGGTGTATCAGTCAGCTCCAGCTTCGTAACAAACAGCCCCAAATCATGGTGGCTTATCACAACAAACACTGCTTGCTCCCAGAGCTGTGATTTGGTGCTGGCTCAGCTGCAGCTGTGTTGGGTGTGGCTCCAGGTGATGGGTCAGGGTCATCAGGCGTCCAAATGAGGAAGCCATGGCCCCCGGGGGCCTGCTCTCCTTCCGCGGGATGAGCTGAGTGCGAAGGAGAAAGGGAAAGTGGGATGTGCCTCCCAGAGCCTCTGCTTTGGGCCAGCATGCCATCACTGACCCCCACCCTCATCAGCCACAGCAAGTCACACAGTCAGCCCCTCTGCTCCTGGGGCAGAGGAGAGGAGGTTATTTCCTACAAAAGTTACCGAATCTGCCATCATGGGATTGAACTTTCCACTCTCCTGAATTTGGACACGGCCGTGTAACTTGCTTGGGCCAATGAAATATGAGCAGGCGTGTTGATGTACTTTCCAGCACCTTCCTTCCACTTCCTCAGAGACCAGCAGCATCCTAAATGACCGAGTCCCTGTGGAGGATGATGCGGATCAGAACACCTGCAAACCCAAGAGTGATACGTAGTGAAGGTGAGAAACAAACTCTTGTTTTAAGCCACCGAGACTTTAAGGTTGTTCATTACTGCAGCATAAAACCTACCTATCCAGACGAATAATAAACAAGGTAAAGCTTACTTATTTCCTCTTAACTACGAATTTTCAGAATAAGAGTTGTGTACTAAGAATCCCCATGGTAGCAAAGACACTTTTATTTCCCCTTTCTCTTGTTTTTCCTTTTCTCTTACTTTTTTTTTTATCATTAAAGGCTGACATTTTTATTCATACGATCAATCACAAACCTTCTTCTTTTTGATGCTCATATTGTCCCAAATTTGGCTGGTGAGAGCCCTTCATCTGGGTTCTTTTGACAGGACCCAGTCAGTCTTTGGCATTTCCTCTCATTCTGATACTGTGAGAGATCTTAAGCTCGCCTTCAATATCCCCTGCCTTTAACCTAGAACTCGCCATTCCTCGAAGGAGTCCTGATTCTTCTAGTGAGAATGGTATTTTAGAAGACAGCACCTGAAGGTCAGGTGTGTTCATTGCTCCTGGACATAATGGATTCCAAGCCCTTTCACTGGACAGAGCAAACTCCTGCATTTTCTCTCTCTGTCCCTCCTCCCCACCTCCCCCATATGTATGGATGCATAATATAGATTAACAGTTCACATGGATTAGGTTGTATATAATACTGCTATAGTTTATATGGATTATGTGCAGATTGTATTACATTAACTTTGTGCTTGTATTGATAGTAACTCAGATTTGATATTATAGCCCCCCCCCATTAAACTTCTTTGTTTCCATATTTTCTCTTTTCTCATATAATGAAAACCTTGAACAATGCACCTGGTGGTCCTGTGGATCTGTCTCTCGCTTCAGCAGTGTATGGATGGATGGATCAGACACAGGGATGCCCTTTCTACCAGCCTTCAACCACAACCTTTCTTCCAGTCCCAACCTTCAGAGCCATCTCCTTGGCCACAATCTGCCTTCGGGACCAGCCAACACCCTATTTGGAGCTTAGCAACTTATTACCAATCCACCATGAGCTCCCAGATTCACCAGAATTATTCCACCAAGGTGGAGGCCGCCATCAACCACCTGGTCAACATGCATCTGTGAGCATCCTACACCTACCTCTCTCTGGGCTTCTATTTCCAGCAGGAGGGTGTGGCTCTGGAGGGTCTTGGCCACTTCTGTGAGTTGGCTGAGGAGAAGTGTGAGGGTGCTGAATATCTCTTAAAGATGCAAAACCAGTGCAGCGGCCACGCCCTCTTCGCACGCTTGCGCACAAACCATCCTAGGATGAGGAGGGTGAAACCGTGGACACCATGGAAGCCGCCCTGTCTCTGGAGCAGAGCCTGAACCAGACCCTTCTGGAGCTGCATGCCCTGGGTTCTGCCCACGCAGACCCCATCTCTGTGACTTCCTGGAGCCACTTCCTAGATGAGGAGGTGAAATTCATCAAGATGGTGGGTGACCATCAGGGAAAGACATGTATCGTATGACCTCACTGATATGAGGAATTCTTAATCTCAGGAAACAAACTGAGGGTTGCTGGAATTGGGGTTGGGGTGGGAGGGATGGGGTGGCTGGGTGATAGACACTGGGGAGGGTATATGCTCTGGTAAGCACTGTGAATTGTGCAAGACGGTTGAATCACAGACCTGTACCTCTGAAACAAATAATACATTATATATTTAAAAAAAAAAGAAGAAGAAGAAGATAGCAGGAGGGGAAGAATGAAGGGGGGGAAAAGGGAGGGGGAGATGAAACATGAGAGACTATGGACTCTCAGAAACAAACTGAGGGTTCTAGAGGGGAGGGAGGTGGGGGGATGGGTTAGCCTGGTGGTGGGTATTGAGGAGGGCACGTTCTGCATGGAGCACTGGATGTTATGCACAAACAATGAATCATGGAGCACTACATCAAAAACTAATGATTTAATATATGGTGACTAACATAACAATAAAAAAGATGGTGGGTGACCTCCTGACTCACCTCCACAGGCTGCCTAGCCCCCAGGCTGGGCTGGGGGAGCATCTCTTCAAAAGGCTCATCCTCAAGCATGACTAGGAGCCTCTGGAGCCCAGCAGCCTGTGAGGGGCCCCCCTGGCATTCCCCCCGTGCCAAGTCTTGTGCCTGAGCCTCTCCCTACAGCCACTAGGTAGCTTTTTAGCCGCCCTGGAGCCCTCTCCCAAGCTGTGGACCAAATGGAAATAATAAAACTTTTGGCAGAAAAAATAATATATATATATATGTAATGAAAACCTTGGATTCTTTTTTTTTTTCTCATTGAGAAGGGTAATTTTATTTTTTTTAATTTTTTTTAATTCTTATGTTAATCCCCATACATTACATCATTAGTTTTAGATGTAGTGTTCCATGATTCATTGTTTGTGCATAACACCCAGTGCTCCATGCAGAACGTGCCCTCTTTGATACCCATCACCGGGCTAACCCATCCTCCCACCCCCCTCCCCTCTAGAACCCTCAGTTTAAAACCTTGGATTCTAATATCACCAACAGCTTTTGCTTATTTGCTTTATCTACAATACACATACGATAATCTCAAAATTATAACATCTACAATGAAACGACTGATTTCCCCGAGTTCTTTTTATCCTTAGAAAACGTGCCCTCAAAAGATGCTCAGAGTCCTGTGTGCAAAGGACACTTGGAATCATTCCTTACATGTTACCTACTGTGTATGCTGTCCTGCTAGCTTGTTGCAGCCCTTAGCTGGGAAGACAAGGCACATGCAGTCTGTCTTGCACAAGGAGCCCCAGGCAGCTGCCTCAGCGGGCTACTCCTCTTTCTAATGGCCTGTGGTATTATCACAGCTATTGTTCTGTAATTTGCTCCTGGACTAAACTGTCTGCAGCAGAGTTACCTGTGGAAAGGTACCTAGGTACTTAGTATCCCTACGCCGATTTTAAAATCTCCTTCATCGTCATAACTTTTTAATGACTCAGTATTTGTATTTATTGCAAAATGATCACCACAAGAAGTCTAGTTAACATCCATCACACACAGTTACAAATTTTCTTTTTTACTTTTCCTTCCAAATTTTTTTTATTAACATATAATGTATTATTTGTTTCAGGGGTACAGGTCTGTGATCCATCAGTCTTAACACAATTCACAGCACTCACCATAGCACATACCCTCCCCAATGTCCATCCCCCAGCCACCCCATCCCTCCCACCCCCCTTCACTCAAGCAACCTTCAGTTTGTTTCCTGAGATTAAGAGTCTCTTTCAGTTACAATTATCATATGATCTCACTGATATGTGGAATTTGAGAAACAAGACAGAGGATCATAGGGGAAGGGAGGGAAAAATGAAACAAGATGAAATCAGAGAGGGAGACAAACCAAAACAAATATTTTTTCTTGTGATGAAAACTTTTAAGATCTACTCTCTTAGTGCTTTCAAATATACAATCCCGTACTATTAACTGGAGTCCGTACATGGTATACATTGTTGTAACTCTTGAGCCAGACCTCCAAGCTTGCACTAGCATGTGGATAATTGCCAGCAGGGTGGGGCCAGGATCCCAGGGAAGATGGAAAGAATCCCTGGAGACAAGGTGAGGGCAAAGAGCTGCCTCTCAGGAGGAAAGATAGGAACCTGGCTGTGCTGATGGAGGCAAAGGCTAGTTATGGACAGCCAGTGCTGGGCACATGCTCTGTGCCAGAACCTTAAAGCATCATATGGAGAACACAAATACCATATGATTTCATTTACATGTAGAATCTAAAAAACGAAAAAAATGAATAAACAAGGAAAAAGCAGAATCAGATTTATAAATACAGAGGGCAAGCTAATGTTGCCAGAGAGGGGGTGAAGTGATGGGCAAAACGGTGGAGGGGAGTGGGAGGTCCAGGCTTCCAGTACCTACTCTCTGAGGTAGGTCATATGATTATCCCCATGACTGATGGGAAAACTGAAGTAACTTGCCCCAAGTCCCAGAGACAGTAAGTGGCCGAGTCAGGATTCCAACCAGAGTCTTGTCAGAATCCAGCACCTCAAGCTCTTCCCCCAAGAACCATGTGTTTGGCAGCGGTGGAAAAGTTAAAGTCTTATTCAACAGGTGGGATTCTCTATTTCCTGTACAAATGAGTGATAGGAGCTGTTGAGGAAGCCCTCACGTCCTGTTTCCCATTCCAGTTAAGCCACTTAATCACCTACGTGACCGTAGAGGGGTTCTCTTGCTTAGAAACCAGGC
>NW_023270389.1:3778832-3791947 GCF_011800145.1 Mirounga leonina
CTCTACCACTCAAGTTACAAGTTAAGCCACTTAATCGCCTACGTGACTGTGGAGGGGTTTTCTTGCTTAGAAACTTGATATTGTGAGTGTACCTGTGAGCACAATCCACCTAAGTGGGGAAATTATGAGATCTCAGGGACAAGTTTGGTGTGCTTTAGTAAGCGGCTATTTTTGTTTGGTCTTCTTTTATAGATTTTTATTTATTTGCCATGTATGGGTGACTTCAGCCTCTTCAACGCTTGGGCTCTTGGTTTCTCTTCTATCCAAGTATTTAAAACGTGGGCTCCAGGCACACAGCAGGACTTTAGGTGGGAACAACTCTCTGGTCTTCCGGGGCCAGTTTGATAAACCAGGTAATGACCTTAGGGTACTCCACCAACAAATCCTACATTTCAAAAGTATCTGCCAAATGGAACGTAAGAAATGAAAAAGAAACAAATTCCCAGGGTATAAAGTGGTGACAAACCCTCTTCCCCTCGGCTCTCAACATGAAGTCCCACCGTGGAAACTTACGGTCTTTACTGCCACCCTAAGAGCTTAGACCAGGTGCCCGCCAATGTCCATCCCTGGCTCCCATCCAACTCCTGGGCTATGGCCATGTAGTCAAGTCATGCAGAGGGAAAGAAGTGAATGGGTGAATAAAGGAATTCATGAATGAAACAACCATTGTTGCCCTGTTCCCTCTGCTCTCTGTTGCGGTCATTATTCATCCGAGGACATGACAGCAGGGAGGGTAGAAAGAATCCGAGGAGAGAAGGGAGAAGACAAGCTCAACAGAAATGTCTAGCCGATCCCACTTACAGAGAACAGAAGAGTCTGGCAAGGTTTGAGAAGATCAGTGGCCATATTAATCCATGTCATAATAGCTGCTGCCCCAGAAGACCCCAAACCCCACTGGAACGTGGGCTTGTTGCTCACATTCCAGTCCCGTGTAAGTGTTCCCAACCGGGCAGCTCTCCTTCAAGCAGTGACACAGATGACCCAGAGGCCCCATTTCCTTCCATTTTTGTGACCATTTCATCTTCAAGACTCGGTTTCCAGCATCGCTGCTGACATCAATATCTAGTAAGCAGACAAGAAAACAGGAAGCGGACAAAATGCTTTTTAACCACCTCAGCCTGTAAGAGACACACATCAATCTACTCACCAGCCCCATCCAGATGCAAGGCGATCAGGAAAGGTGGCCCTTGGAAGGGGAGCATGAATTTTTGGTGGAAACTTATCAGTCTACATCATCATAGCCTCAAGAGGGTTTGTCAGGGTCCTGTTCTAAGAATACGTGTTTGGGGAAACATGGCACCAGGGAGGAAGGCAAAGGAAGAAAGGTCACAGGCTGCCATCTCTCAAACACCCTATGTCTGGGCAGAACAAATCAGCATCCATCACAACTGTGAAGCCAGGTGCAGGAGACCTTTCCTCTCTTCCTGAATGCCTTGCTCCCCTCCGGTGTTCTCCTGGCAGGCATTTGCTGCTTTCATGGTGACCCCAAGCTTTCGGACGCCTCCAGAGGTAACCCTGCTGTTCTCCCTGAAGACACAGCTAGGGGACCAGCTAATCAGGAACGAGGATGCCCACAGGTGAATTGGGTCCCATCCTTGATACATTTGGTTTTAATGTTTCTTATTTTCATAACCTGAGGACTGTAGAGACTTTGGATCCCTCTGAAATGATTTAATCATGTTGTCACAGTCTGATTCAGCAGAAATTTGAGAGGCAGGTCGTCCCTGGGATACCGGTCAATCCCAGTACACAGCCAGCCATGTATGAGTAAAGGCAACCCACTACTGAAACACTAATAAATAGGAATTAAATATAGAAACTAATAATATCTCTTTCATAATCATAGTTCTTAATACTTTATAAAGCCCTTTAGTATCCATGTACAAATCCAAACAATGGAATGAAATAGGAAAAAAACCCAGATAGTCTCCATTTCATTGATGAGGAAACAGACTCAGATGAGCTGGAGGTCTCAGCTGGGAAGGAGTCGGCTGAGACAAAAGCCAAGATACTTTAACTCTTGGTTCAGGGCTCTTGCAGAATGCTGGGGAAATGGGTCTTTCCTGGAAGGGCCACTATTTCTAGGGTATTTAGAAATCTGTCTTTCATATTATCTTCTAGCAAAGAGTAGCCTGTTCACCTGTGTTCCCACCTGGGCTAGCACATGAGCTCCCTTCCTCAGTTTCTCTTGGACACGTATTATCTCTCAGCTCATGTTTGAATTTTTCTCCTTCTCTGCCTTGAATATTTTCTGATGATCTGGGGGAGAAAATGGTTTGTATTTTGATTAAAGTTACAAGGCTGGTACTCCTGCATTTACTTCTCAATCCACAGAGAGCTTCCCACAGCTCCTGCTGTCTTCCTACCCACCCCCGCCAACCAATGCCCCACCACAATGATGCCCTCCTTCTCTCTCTCTCTCTCTCTCTCTCTCTCTGTTTTTTATCCTGATAACTAATAGAAGGAGCACTAAACCAATGGTGTTGGAACGCGGCAGGAAGGTGAGTGAAGGACTGTGACCGGACACGGTTGAAAGAGGACTGCAGCTAGGACCACAAGAAGGGAGCACATTCCTTCTCAAGTCCCCACACAAATCCGGTCGGCCACACAACAGGGCATGCGTGTACGTGCTCAGGAGAGACTCTGCCTCATTCACGCCGCTTCCCCAGATTCTCACCTGTGCTCTGGACACTCTGTTCTTCCTTTCCCTTCCCTCGTTCATGCTCTTCTCCAGAAACTATTTCCTAAGTAGTCATGCTTGCTCCTGCTGTTTCTGCTCATGGCTTCCTCTCAGAATTTACCACATTGAGATTCTAGCAGTGTTTTCTCTGATATTTCGTGGCTCTAAAGTTGAAGGCATCCTCGTAGGACTGGGGTTAGCAAGCTACAGGCCAAATCCAGCCTGTGGTCCAGCTTTGTAAGGATCCCAAGCTAAGAACGGTGTTTGTATTTTCTAAAGGATTGTAAATCCACTCAAAGATTTATGTTCCACAGAGACAGAAGGGCCCACAAAACCTAAAACATTCACTCTCTGACCCTCTGCCGGAAACGTTTGCCAGGCCCTGTTCTAGACCCCACAAAACCTCTGTGTCTTGTCTATTGCTATCCTCAGAAAACTTTGTTATTTTCGGAGATTCTCTCCCTAATTTGAAAGCAGAGGATCCAGGATTCCAGGGCAACCAGTTGCCCATAGGAGCTGGAAACAAAAGCCCCTCATATTTGTCTTCCTGTGGCATGACCATTATGAGAAGAGTTTAGGATTTCTTTTCATTTCAACTTACTGTCTGGGGGTTGGCCCTAGAGAACAACTCCACAGATCATGGCCTTGACATTCCCAACGTCTGCGGGGTCCACCGGAGAACCAGGGGAGGTGGCCCTGGTGTGGGAGGCGGCAGGAAGGTTGTGCAGGGAGGGGGGTGATCTGAATCACTTTTCCCCCTGGTGCCTCCCACGTGGTGGCAACAGGATGTCCCGAGCCTCACCAGGAGGGAGACCAATGTTCCGATTTTCCCCTCATTTGAGTGATATGGCCTCGCTCTGCCCCGACCCCCTATCAGCAGGCTGAGGTGTCCTTGGACAAGGGAAGGGCCTGAGAGGCCGTGACGGCAGTGTCCCCAGGGATCGGGACATCGGCAGGTTGGGTATGCTGCTAAGCCTGACTGCTTCTCCAAGACAATCGTCAGAGCTAGGGGACGAGTGTCTGAGTTTGCTCATCCCAGGAAAGCCTCTGCTAAGAGCCCCGAGTGTTGGGGGGGAATATGCTCTCTGCCAGGACGCAAGCAAAATCACGCAGGACCCACAAGACACCGAAGCAAGATCTACAGACAAGACCTACCTATTGTAGGCACATGCGAGCTACGGGGCAGACTAAACCCACAGGCGGCACGACTTGACTTAGGAGACCGATATAAACACAAAGACAATGATAACGTCAAGGGAGACAGACCCTGTGTGGTCTGGAACGCTGCTCTTCCTAGAATGGACGAGGTCCGCACAGTGATTTTCCCTGTTACGTGAGTGCTTATGTGAACGGTGACTTTTTCATCTAAAGCCCTTGTTGAGGGTCACAGGGTGAGAAAGGACCAGAGACAGAAGAGCGGGGCAGATACCGGGAGAAAGAGCCCAGGTGAAATTAGACGGCGGGGACACCTTGCTTCGGCCACCTAGAAGCCAGTGACCCCCCGAACCTCAGTTTTCTCATCCCCGAAGTTAGCACAATCCCTGCTCTTCAGGAGCCTTGTGAGGATTAGAGGCTCTTTTTCTAATGTGACTGGCTCGGGGCTGAGCCTCTGGGGAAAGGGAGGGTGTGTAGGTGCCAGCCCGGTGTTCCAGGAAGACGGCGGCCAGAGCGTCAGGACAGCGCAACGTCCGGCGGTGATCCCACACTTCTGTGTCCGTGCGGGATAAGAGATTCTCACAGCAGTCCCACGGGGACTCTGGGAGCTCCCAGCTGCAGAAGCCTTCCACTCTGGTTCAGGAATTATGGCCAAACGTGTGCAAGTCAACCTCCTCCCGTCCATGGCTTGACAGGCATTCCAGACTCCCCAGCGCCCTCTGCCTTTTCTGCCTCTAACCTCACATCTCCTGATTTTGGACATTCTTAGCCTCCGGGAAGCCCCCCAAACACCTCCATGTGGTAAGAGATACTCCTGTCCGAGAACAGGAGTGAGTGAAGGAAGAAACGGAACGAGGAAAATGCGCTGCCAGAGCCTCACTGGCCTGGAGTGTCCCCCCATTTCCTGCAGCATGGCTGTCTCTGCGAGGGTGACCAGGCAGGAGCTCTGTTTCCACATTTGCAAAGTCTCTGGGATTACCGGTTATGAAAATGCAATCCAAAATTGGGAGAATCACTTTGAAAGCAATGAAGCATACCCTGGTGATAGGACTATCAACTAAGATTCGGCAATTTCATTCCCAAGTATATAATCCGAAAAACGTGGAAATAGGGTGGAAATAAACTACATGTCCATCGAAGGCAGGATATATTAATAAATTGTCGCATATTCCTACCATGGAGCAGTATCTATTGATGAATGTAAGTTAACTGTTGTGCCTCTAAAAGCATGGAAAAATCTCAGAAAATATAGTCATGAGGGAACAAAAAGAGTATATGTCCATTTATAAGAAGTTTAAAAATAAGCAAAACTAGCTAACATATTATTTCAGGATAGCTGCATTTGAGATCTAAGCATACAGAAAGCTAAGGGGGTGAGGGTCGCCCATAGGTGCTGGGGGCGAAAACCCAAGAATTGTCAAAGGAACGGGCAGTGTCCTCATTTTCAGCTGACTGGTTGAGACGTGAGTGTTTATTTTATGATTGTAATTACATGCTTTAAACTGTGTATATATTTTATATACATCGTTGGGTATGAATAATTTATTTCACAATAAAGAATTAATGTAACTCAGATGAGCACGGGCCCCTTGGGCAGCCCCCACTCTCGTGCACGCTGTCCTGAGCCCAGCAAGGGCACCCGAGTGGCCCGGGGAGTCGCAGCAACTGGACTAAAAGTCTGTAGGGTGGAAATAAGTGTCACTTTTTGTGCAGGGCACGGCAAAGCTGTGCACCTCCATCCCTCCTTTTCTCTACAATGCCTAATGTGCTCTTTCTCCAACACCTGTCTCCTCTGAACCTTCAAGAAACCCCTCTGTCAACCGTGATGATCAGATCAATTCTCCCACTTCACACGGCCCGCTGCCCTGCCGGCCATTGCCCCCAAAGCATGATATGCTGACCGGGTGCTGACACAGAATTTTATTTTATTTATTTATTTATTTATTTAAAGATTTGATTTATTTATTTGAGAGAGAGAGTGAGAGAGAGCACATGAGAGGGGGGAGGGTCAGAGGGAGAAGCAGACTCCCTGCCGAGCAGGGAGCCCGATGCGGGACTCGATCCCGGGACTCCAGGATCACGACCTGAGCCGAAGGCAGTCGCTTAACCAACTGAGCCACCCAGGCGCCCTGACACAGAATTTTAAATCTCATCAAACAACAACAACAACAACACAAACCCAAACAGTAATTATCACAACCAACAACTTTCAGAAAACAAAAAGCACAGATGAACAGATGCCAAAAAGCAGAAATCCAAGCCGACCAGAGAGTCGATTATCTCTCACCAGCAAGTTAGCTTCCATGTCACCAGGAGAACAGAGGCTCGCTCAGCTAAGGATGTCACCTCATCGTTTGGTGAGAAAGTAGAACCGCTGGGTGCTCAGCCTCCCATCCTACCTATACCCCCCCCCCCACCGAAGCCTCTCTTCTTCCAGATCTCCCCAAACCAGTGCACGGCGATCCATTATGTCAGAGACATGCCTGCCTCCTGTTTTCATCATCCACGCCCACAAATCTGATCACATCAGCAAATCTAAATCAATGTTTATCTTTAGAACACCTCAAACCTACATCCTGGGGTCTTTCCTGCCATTACGTTATCCCCGGACGGTAGGGTCCCCTCCACCCATGATGCTCCTGCTACATCTCCTCCCCACCCCCGCCCCCAGCACGCTCTGGACGGGGACCAGCGCAGGTCCCTGCACAACCCCACGTGCCTCCCGTTTCTCCACCCCAAGCCTCTGCTGGAGAATTCCCCAGTTCCCTCCCATGTCACCAACTGACAAAGACGTCGTGTTCCTCTTCACCAAAGTAGGGATACCTGTCAGTCTCTTACTTATTCCCGCCATGACAAATGAATTACAAATGGCAGCCACTCCACATCTTGTTTCCCGCGGCTTTCCCTTTGGTCTCGTCAGTCTCTACTACTTGCACACATGCCTCCCGAGGGTCAGGACCTCCTGGGTCGTGTTTATCATGACTCTCCCGGCTGCCAGCACGGTGACCTGTATCAAATAGCTGCTCGATGTGGCGACAAGCAAGAGAAGGACAGATTCATCCTAAGCCCACAATAAAATGACATCAGTCTCAATTAATTCACCGTGTCTTCTGTGTTAGTCATTGTGTGGGGGAGACAGAAATAAAGGACAAGCAATCCCGTGTATAGAGCGCCATGGCAGGAGCGCTAGGGAGGGGACAGCAGCAGGGCCCCTGGTCCCGACGGCGCAGGCGGGGAGGGAAGTCAAGGAAGGCCACACAGAGGAGTGCATTCCCTGAGTAAGTCCGTACGAGGAACTCACCTGAGAGGTTAGTGCTCCAGCATCCCTCGTGTTCAGTGAAAGCAGAGCTTCTACAACGAGAGCTGGGCCCGCCGTCCGGGAACCTTCTGGAACTGTGTGTTAATGAGAGGCTCCTAGAGCTGTACTCTTAAAGGTGTTCTATCCAAAACTTTATGATTAGGAAAAAAAAGGCAGGTAAGGAGAGAGTAACAGCTAGACCCTGAGTATAATCATCAGTTTCTAAGATCTGTGGATTCACAGGTGCCATTTCTGAATTATACTCCATTAAGAAGAAACACCACACCAAGCACTTGGGATTCTGCTTTAAAACACAAAAGTTATAATTAGAAGGGCCTTTAGAAATAATCTTGTTCATCCTTCATTTTATATTGAGGAGACTAAGACCAATATATTAAGGCACTACATGTAATCAAGACACTTGTGATGGTTAATTTCTCCCTGGGTCAACTTGACTGAGTCATGGGTGCCCAGATATTTAGTCAGATACTATTCTGGTGTGTGTGGATGAGACTAACATGTGAATGCGTGGGCTGAGTAAAGCAGACCGCCCTCCCCCAGTGTGGGTGAGACTCATCCAATCAGTCAAAGGTCTAAGTAGAATAGGCAGAGGAAGGCAGAATTATTCTTCTCTCCCGACTGCCTTTGAGCCGAGACATCAGCCTCCTGCCTTTTGAATTTGTACTTGGACTGGAACTTACATCACTGATTCCCGATTCTCAGACCTTCGGACTCAGACTAGAATTATACAATCAGCTCTCCTTGGTCTGAACTCAGCCTCCATCATGTGGGAGCCAATTCCTTATAATAAATCTCTCTTCTTCCCTCTCCCTCCCCTCCCCTCTCTTCCTTCCCTCTTCTCTCTGTCTCCATCTTTGTCTCCCTCTCTCTCTCTCTCTCTCTCTCTCTCTCAGACACACACACACACCCCGTTGGTTCTGTCTCTCTGAACAATCTATAGTGATGAACGGCAGACCAAGGCAATCACCACACCCAGCTCAACACCTTCTCCAGCCGCCAGTGGTCCTGGAGCTGGGTCCAACACCGTGCCCTTAGCAGCCTCCTCCACCCTGGCCCTGCCACTGTCCCGTGGGCTCTGTGTCCGCATGGGTGGCCTGTCCAGACTCCTGCCTTCTCTCTTCTTTGACTTTTCCATCTCTCTCAACCTTCTCTTTACTTCTGCTGCAACCAGATTCTTTTCTTCATGTGAAACAATACAACCCAATACCCCATGCTCTGAGAATAACCTTGTATTAAAACGGCCGGTTCACCAAATTCCTCCCAGGGTCCTGTCTGCCATGACTCATCCATTCGCCCCTTCTGACTGCACTTCCATGCACATCTGGCTTCACATCTACGGCCTTCTCTAGAAAACCACCACTTGCCAACATCCTAAGCCTCCTCTGTCTCTGCCCTTCCCCGGCATTCACGCCCCCTCCCCACAGACTGTGACTCAGTCGTGTCCATGGTCAGCTCTCCACCTGTTTGCCCAGGCGGCTCATGGCTGCCAGGGGAGATCACACAACTCTAAGTGAATGCGAGCAGACTCGTTCTGCACAAACATGCAGTGTTTCCTAGTCAGCTGACTCCAGATGCCAATAATAATTACTGCAAGATTTCTTCACTCTCCTCAGAAACCTGATCCCTCTACATCTGAGTTCACTCTCAGAAATTATTCATGTTCCTCCTTCACAGAAGATATGGAATCCATTAGGCAGGACTCCCTCAATTTTCTAGCCACAGCAGGTCACGTTGTGACCCCACAAGACATGCCCAGATCTTCAAACCCGTGGTCATGACCTTATTTGGAAAAAGCATCTTTGCAGGTGTAATTGAGGATCTCAAGATGAGATCGTCCTGGATGTAGGGTGAGCCTTAGATCCCATGGCAGGTGTCTCTCTCAGAGAAAGGCAGAGAGGTTTGGGACACCGAGAAGCCATCTGCATGAGGACAGAGGCTGACGGTGGAGGCATGCAGCCCCACACCAGGGAGCCCTTTCTCAAGACGTCAGACCTTGATGGCCCATTAATTTTAGACTTCCAGCCTCCCAAACGGCAGGAGAATAAATCCCTGTGGTTTGTAAACCACCCAGATTGGGGTAACCTGTTACAGCATTTCTAGGACACCAGTAACAGCCCTCACATTGACACCTGCGTCTGTCTCCACCCTGCTCAGTCCCAGGGTAAGGCTGAACACCTCCTACTTACATCTCCCCCTGGACTGTGGCTCCCATGACGAGGCCTCGGGGTTAGCGCTGTGAGTCTCGAGATAGACGCCTGGGTACGAGTCCCAGCTCCACCACTTTCCATGTGGCCTTGGTTCCTCCCAGTGCCCAACTGTGCCTCAGTTTCCCCAACTCAAAAAATGGGATCCTAACAGCAGAACCTCTCTCGGAGAGGCTGTGTAATGAGACAATGCTCTTAGAACTGTTCCTTCATAAGGACAGACACAATAGCTGATTAACTCCGGCTGCCTTCTTAGGGACCTCACTCCCTACTGAGTGCTCCCTCTTGACCCCTCGGCCTTCCGTTCTTTGCATGATAACTTCTGGGAGTACTGAAACACTCTCAACCACCCCCTTTCCAAAAACAGAACATCCCTCCCTCATCACACCTGCCCCTCCAGCTCCCGCTTCACCCCTAGCTTCCAATCTCCCGCCTCACCCTTAGCTTCCAATTCACAAGGCGCAGATTGACTTAATAAGCTCACTGTCTCCCCTTCCTCCCCTCTCCTCACTGCGAACTCCCTGAAGCCCATGATCACCCCCCCAGGACCCCACCTGACAAGGCCACCCATTACTAAATCCCAAAGAAAACATCAGTCCTTCTCAGGAACGTGCATGCTGTGCCGCATGCAGCCTTTCCAGAAGCTTCTCCTAACCAGCTCTACAGCAGCCCGCCTGGTTCTCTCCCCCTGTGACTGGTCTCACTTGCTGGCTTCTGCCTCCTCTAACAATTCCATCAATGATGGGGGCCTCGGGGCTTCTTCCTGGCCACTCTTGCTTGCTCACCCTGCATTCTGGGAGCTGTTGACCATAGCCCAAGCATCAGTTTACCCTCAACAGGAGGGTGACTCCTAACTTGTATCTCCGGCCCAGATTTGTCTTCAGAGCACCAGGCTCCTACCTCCAGACGCTCACTGACATATCTGCCCCACGCATTAGATGTCTCAAATTCAGCACATCCCAAGGGGAAACACTCATCTCCCCTGGCCATTCTGAGAATCCACTTCTCATCCGGTACTCCCTATTTCACTAAATGAAACCTCCAAGTACCCCTCTGCTCAAGACAGAAAGCTAGGCTCTTCTCCTTCCCTTACCTCCTACAACCAATTTCCAACAAGTCCTATCCATGCAATAATCTCTCTCGGATCCATTCACTTCTCTCCGGCTCCCGTAATAGAAGCCAGGGCCACATCGCACATACCTTTGCCCTCATGTCCAGTCTGGCTCCCCCTCAGTCCTGCTCCAAATTTCAGCTAGAATAACCTTTCTAACATATAAATCTGAGTGTGGTCACCACCCTCTTACACATACATACTTAAAATCTTTCACTGGCTGGTATTTGCTCCTAAAATAAAATCTTGGAATAAAATCCAGAGGTAGGGGCCAGGGTGGGCGAAATGGGTAGAGGCAGTCAAAAGGTGACAAACTTCCAGTTATAAAATAAATAAATAAATCCTGGGGATGTAATGTACAGTATGGTGAGTATAGTCAATAATATTGTACCATATATTTAGAAGTTGCTAAAAGAGTGGATCTTAGAAGTTCTCATCACAAGAAAATAAAAAATTATAACTATGCGTGGGGATGGATATCAACTAGACTTATTGTTAAAAAAAATCTAAACACCTTAAAAAGGTTTATCACCCTCTCCATCATCTGGCTCTCACCATTAGGTTTCAGCCCCATAGCCCTCCTGGCATCATTTTGTTCTTCCCTTCCATCATGGGTTAATACCCCTTCTTCCAGGAAGCCCTCCATAACTCTCTAGCTTCCAGGTATTCCACAACATTCTCTGGACTTCCCCTACCAGAGACCTCACCAGAAGTCTTCTGTGATGACCTCATCAGTGTTTCCCACAGTGTAGAGAAAGCTCTGCAGAGACCAGTCATGACTGTCTTGCTCCCCGATATCCCCACGGGCTTCCAAAACTTCTGACACAGAGTAGGTGCTTCCTGAAGACCGCCTAAGTAAATGAGCGAACACTGCTTTTCTTGTGAATGACTCAGTACTTCAGCCTGGCGTTTCTCTGAATTCTCTGTGAATCATGACAATTTGTATATGTAAAATGACCATAATTAAGACTTATTGACTGAATTAAAGGAGAGGAAGCAATTAGAGTGATTTATCCCTGAATTCTCCCATAGCATAAGTTAATTTGAAGGAAAGGAATTACTGAATGAAAACCTAGAAACCGAGAGCAGTTTCGTGGTGTGACCTGAGCGTCTCATGGAGAACGAGCTTTAATGGACATGGTGCTCTGGGCCAGTTTGACTATAAAAAAGATCACTTACGGCAGACCAGAAGGGTCCCGAATGGTCAACTTGGAAACTATGAAGAAACGCATATTTTATTTATTTATTTTTATTATTTTTTTAAAGATGTTTTATTTATGTATTTGACAGAGAGAGAGCGCGTGAGAGCAGGAACACAAGCAGGGGGAGTGGGAGAGGGAGAAGCAGACTCCCCACCGGGCAGGGAGCCCGATGCCCGATGCAGGGCTCGATCCCAGGACCCTGGGACCATGACCTGAGCCGAAGGCAGACGCCTAACGACTGAGCCACCCAGGCGCCCGGAAACACATATTTTAGTTACGGAACCAGGAGGAGGAGGATTTGGAACAGGAAGTGCTGGGGGACTAAATGCAGATTTGCTGAACAAGACACCTCCTAATCTGGACAAAGTTGGTTTCCATAGCAACTATACTCCCCATGCCTTTAACCGACAATCTACTTCTTACTAATGCTGTTCCAGGTGAGTCTAACCTTTCCTTCTTCTTCTTTGATACACGGACACGGATGAGCCTTACAGACGAGAAATGTACTGTGACAGGGCGGATGTGGTCTCGGGCCAAAACCGAGTCAGAAGAGAACGCATTTTCGTGTTCCTGCTTTAATACACAAGGAAAGTAAAGGAGCCTCTAAGGAGTGGAACTCACAGGCCAGGGGGAAGTGCCATGTGCAAGAACGCGGACCTGGCCCAGAAGGAAGGTTTTACTTAGAGTGCGCGCTGGGAAAACCCGGCTGGCGACGTTGCGCGGGCTTTCCAGCAGGTGGCGCCCTGCAGCAGCTAATGCAAAACACAGGCGCCAGGTCCCTAAGTCACACCTACATTTGAAGAACTGAAATCCTCTCCCTCTTGGGATCTAGACATTCTGCTCACACACTCAGGAGCCTGTGGAATCCATGTCCCCCGTAAAACACACACACACATGTTCGGACGCACATTCCTTTGCTAGGGAGCAGAGTGCCAACAGCAGTATATTACGAAAGCAAACATTCACAAGCCGGGTGTACGAATACGCACATAGATGTGTGCGAGCTGAGTCTGGTTCTCGGGGCCAATCCATCTCCTCCAAATGGGCCTGGAACCCCGTCCAGTAAATATTCCGCCTGTCTCCACAATGACTAACCCGACGATCCGCGCTCTCTTCAAATGCCCACCCTCCCCCTTCTCTGAAGATGTCATGACATGACTACTTAATTTAAAAGAAGGAGGAGGCCTTGGAGGATGAGGAGGAGCTACCTCCCTCCATCATCAGATGAAATCTCTTATCTTCCTGACGTCAGCCGTTCAAGCCTGCACCTGCACGCACCTGCACACACCAGCACACACCTGCACGCATCTGCACATACCTGCATGCATCTTTACACACCTGCATGCACCTGCACACACCTGCACATACCTGCACGCACCTGCATGCACCTGCACACACCTGCACACACCAGCATGCACCTGCACGCACCTGCACATACCTGCAC
>NW_023270389.1:3791957-3800270 GCF_011800145.1 Mirounga leonina
CCTGCACACACCAGCATGCACCTGCACGCACCTGCACATACCTGCACACACCTGCATGCACCTGCATGCACCTGCACTCCACGCTGTCCGCGCTGCAGTGAGGAAGGAGCACCCACCAGCTTCCCAAAAATCCTTCTCAGGTTCACGGCATCTTAGTCCCCCCACCTTCGCACCGACCCCGGCTATCATCTGTGCTTGGCTTCTCTCTCTCTTGACTATTCACACTCCCCTTCGCAATGATTTCCTTCCCCATGGATTTCAAGGGGCTCAAGTCTCTGCCGCTAAAACAAACTCAGTGGGTAGAGGTGCAGATACGGGATGGCCATGAGCTGATCACCGTCCAGACTGAGTGATGGCTCCACGAGGGATCACAGTACCACCCCATCTAGTTTATTTATGTGTGAAAGTGACCATAATCGGACATTTTAAAGCAAGAAAACAAAAAATGTCTTTCTTCTTGCTTGGCGCCCACTGCCTTCCCGCTCACCAGCTTCTCAGCCAAACTCCTGACAGTTGCCTCAACCTGCTCACTTCCCTCCCGCACGCTGTCCGCTCCCGTCCGGTTTCTTGCCCTGACCCTCCACAGACGCCGAGACAGCTCCCACCAGTGACTTCCATGCACTTAATCTAACGGTAACTTGGGTTATGACCATTCTGGACATGTCAGTAACACCACAGCCCTCTGTGGACACTCCGGGTACAACTTCTCTTTCTCTCCTCGATGTTGGAGTCGTCTGAGCTTGTCCCTGGACCCTCTCACTCTGCACCTTCCGCCAGGTGACCTCACGCAAACGTCTGGCTCCCAACATGCAGAGGACTCCCCAAATCAGATCACCAGTTCAGACCCAGGCCCAGCTCCCGACCTCACACACACCTGACCCGACATCTCTTGAAGATCTCAGAGCACCTCAAAATGAGAAGCCCAAAGCTGGGCTCACCATTTTCTGCCCTGCACCTGCTCTTCTTCTTACAGTGTTTCTTGCCTTGGTCAGTGGGATGCGAGCCAGAAATCGTGGAGCCGTCCTGGGCAACTCCTTCCTCTTTCTACCATTTCCATTCTGTAACCAAATCCTGCACATTTCGGCTCCTGCATATCCCTACAACCCAGCTTCTCCACTCTGTCTCCACCACCACAGCCACGGCCACCACCCCCTTCCCCCAGCTGCGCCACGCCCCACAGGTGGAACTCTCCTTCAGCTCGGCAGCTACCCAGGCACCTTCCATGCTATTCCCTGAGCTGCAGTGGGAGCAATCTTCCTAAAATGCAAATCTAATCATGCAGCCTCTGGCTTAAAATCTCCAGGGGTTTCCCTTCGTTTTTCGGAAAAGGACACGACCCGCTGCAGTTCCAATGCAGCTGTGTGGGGTCAGCCCCCCACGTCTCTCTCTGACTCCGCTTTGCCGCCACCTTCCGCCTCCCTCTCCCTGGTGGGGCCACCCCCCTCGCCTCTCCTCCTCTGTTCTCTCTGCCACCTCTACACCTCAGTCTGGGAAGCTCCTTCCTTCCTTCTTTCTCTGCTTTGCCGTTTCCCACTGATCTTTCTGACTCAACTCCAGGGCCACTGCCTGGAGGAAGCTTCCCCGGCCTCTCTGAAGAGCTCAGCTCCCCCACCTCAGACTTCCCCGCCCCGTGGATCGCCCCTTCACTCACAGCCCCGATTTTATGTGTGATCATCTGTGTCTTCTGCTGGTCAGTGTGTCCCAGGACCTAGCTCAATGCTTGGCACAGAGTAGGAACTAAACAAATGTTTGTTGAATGAGTAATGAATTCATGTGCATTCCCTGCCAGGTTTCCAGCTCCTTAACCTGTCTCCGGAGTATCTCCCCCTTCATCTCTGAGTGGATGCTCTGGGGTCACAAGCTCGTGTTGAATATTAATTTATTTCTTTTCTTTTGTAACTAGGGTATGCCAGGCACCACCTTTATTATCAGATTTAAGGCCAGCTAGTTACTTTTGTATTTAGAAAGTGTAGCTATAAGGAATTAAAACCCAAAATTTGTACTAGAGTGTAGCAAAAAGTGTAAGACTTCAAGGAAATGCTGTGCTTGGCGAAAGCCACTTAGCCTTCGCTCCTGACACCTGGGGGTCGGCAATCACTCTCCTCTGCTGTTAGGAGCATGCTCAAGTATAAAAATTTTGAAAACACTGTTAGAAAGTTTGTGCATAATTAGAAAAGAAAAAAGGTTTTGTATTCCTCCAAAATAAATATAATTGGTTCTAAATTGTCTGCTATTCTGGATGCTGCCATTTCTCTCCTCAAAAGTGGCCTATAGATGTAGCAAAAGAAAAGATGATGAGGGGCTGTTAGTGACTTCCAGGTGACACTCCTCCCAGACTCCGGACGGAGGCGGGTCTGCGGCAGGGAATGCTCCCAGGAGGGGCCCTGGCCAGGAGTCAGGAGCCTCGCTCTGGGCTCCTCTCCCCCACACCGTGGGGATGGACTTGCCTCATCCCTGGCTTTAAAGCCCTGCACTGCTCGCCTAAGAGGCTTACAGGGGCCTCTCCACAGGCCTGTGGAGGCTTGTTCCCCAGGCTGCAAAGGATCCCTGCACGACCTCAGTGCTCAGCCCCAGAGAGAAAGGCAGGGCCCCCACAGTGACTGCAGGGAGAGGACATGCCCTCGGAGGGTAACTCTGTGCCTTTCTACTCCCCCCGGCACTCCATGATGCCCAGGCATTTCCAAGGGACAGTGACATGTGGCCCGTGGCCAAGTCCCCCACATCCTCACCATGGTCTCCAGGAAACCAGCCTGATGGCTGGAACACTGTCCACAAACAAAGGAAGCTGGTATGTGTTTGGGCCCCTACTGTGCATCTGACTCTCCAGACACTTGGACATTTTACCTTATTTAATTCTAGGTATTATTTGGCTCGTCTCTAGATGAGGAAATCAGGGCTCGAGAGGCCTATTGCATGCCCGGGAACCAGCAAACAGCAAGACCTCAGACTAAGTCCCAGGTCCGCTGTCCCCGGGCTGTCACCTCCTCTGCTGACCTCCTGCTCCCAGCACTCGCATCATATCAATGTCCCACCACCGCTCCGTCAAGGGACCCCTCCTTAGAGTTCCCGGTGGAACAACATCACCCCCACCGAAGCAGAAAGATCCAACTCCGAGGGAGGACACAGAGAAGTTTACAGACATCCTGTTCCATTATAATTTGTGGAAATTACTGAGGACATAAACACCAAAATAACGTTTGGGGGAGTAAGTTCCATTTGCTGTGGCTTTTAAACACAAACAAAATGCACATTTTTGCTAGTAGGTGACAACCATTGTAATAGCAATAAATACAAGTAGTTAGTTCTCAGACAAAATGTAAGTGATCCATGCCAGCTCAGCTGTCCACAGATGCTTAATCACTTTTCTGGGTGGATATTGTTATAAAACCCTCCGCGGCTGGTGGTACTGGCATCCACACTTGGGAACCACAGGGCCACACCTCGCTGCTTCTAGAAGGCTTTGCGTCCCGCAGACCTGCAAACACGCCCCTGTTCCCAACCACACGAGTCCTCACCCACAGCCAAAATTAGCCTTGTAACATGTAAATGAGATTCCATCCCTCCTCTGCTCAAACCCACTGATGATTTTCATTAGCATGAAGGAAAGCCTGACCTGCAAGCCTTAAGTCAGCGCTGGCCGGTGGGTCTGGAATTGCCGGGAGGAGGTGTTTTGAAAATCTGGTGTAATTTCTTGTTTTGGTAAAGACTGGGCACCACAACCAGTTGTAGAGAGGAAGGGTACCTGGGGCTTGCGTGCCCTGTCCCCCAAGGGGCAGGTGCCTCTCACACAATGCAGACTCGCCTCCTGTTGCGTACTTCTTTTGAATGACCTACTGAAAAGCTAGCTGTTGGTGTCTGGGCCTCGGATCTAACTTGTTTTTACGTATAAATACAGAGCTTTCTGCATGATTGAAAACGTCCCAAAATATCCGTGAATGCAAAATGCTGCAATCTTTGCAAGAAGATCGAATTTGTCTGGATTACAAATTTATCGACAGTGTTCACCAGTCTGGGGAGTCACAACCTGCTGGTACAGTTTACACAGTACATCCCTCATGAGTTTTAAGTCGGCCGGGAGGCAAGCCTGCGTTTTTCTGCACTTACATATCCACAGGCACTGAACTGAAGGTGATTCTTCAAGTATAAGAGTGCTAGTGTAACATACAAATCAATTATTACACACTTACTTCCTTTGTCTTATATTACAATGAGGATATTACAACTTTTTAAATTTTGTGCACAGGAAGCCTACATGACCTATGAATTTCATTGCTGGAGAAGTAAAGGAGAAGCGAGCAAACACTGGCTTGACTTTCCAAGGCCGAGCTGGGCGTGACGGGAGCGTCACCCTCTGGGACGTGCCCCATATGAATGTCTGAACCCATCTCCCCACGCCTCCCTCCACACCAACCACACTGACCTCGGTGCTGTCCTCCAAAGCCATCTACCTCGTGCCCAGCTGAGGGTCTCTGCTCTGGCTCTTTCTCTGTTTGAAACGCCCACCCTCTGGGTCTAATTGATCTCTCTGGTTTCACTCATTCTTCGCCCAAATGTCTCCTCCTGTGAAAGTCTCCCGTGATCGCCACGCCTCACATCAGTCTACCTCTTCTCCTCAGTTAAGTCCCTCCCGGAGGTACCTCTCCCTACAATGCTATCATAATGGCATTTGCCCATCTGTCTTTTATCTCTGCGGCGGGAACACGCAGGCGACGCTATTGTGGATCCTGGGACCTAGGACGTGGCAGGTGGCAGGAAGCGGGAGCCCGATGAATATTTGTAAAGTAAAGGAACTAATGCCTGAAGATACCACCTGTGTTCCTGATCTCTAGAAGCCACATTCCTTCCTCTTCCATCTACATAAATTATAGCCAATCTAAGTCAGCGTTAATTCTTTAAATATATCCATCAAGTGCCTACCATATTTCAGGCACTGAGAATACAGTAATAAATAAGGCACATCTTGCCCGCATACCTTGTAATTAATGACCAGCTCTAGCGCCGCTGAAGCATTTGAGTCCTCCAGTGAAGTGACTTTATAAAAAAAAAAAAGCGCCGATTTCTATTGTACGTTCTGAGCATCATTACAATACAGAAATTATGATATTCATAAATCAGAAGTTAGCTCTCATGTATTAAGAAGAAAGCTATTATCTCATATAAAGAAATTTTTACCAGTGTGAGAAATCTTGCCCCCAGTGCTTGTGATACCCTTCTTCAAGTCCCCAGGACACCACCCCCCCCGAGACTGGGGTAGCCGGAGGCTGGCTGACGTGTGAGCACGTGGAAGCTTCTAGTTCCCTTGAGTGGTAGAGCTTGCAGGGACCTCTACCCACCTGGCTGAGGCGAGGCTCCCAGCTAAGACACAGAGGAAGCATCTGCTCTCTGAAGGATTCCACCAGCTGGCAAGTTCAGCCCCTCCTCTTCCCTGGGGCAGCACGAGTCAGTATCAGCCCCAGCTGATGGCCCACAGCTGCCCTGGGTGTGCTGGGCAGGGGCTGACCATCCGCACCCTTCCCTTTCCCCACTTGGCAGCCAGGCACCCCTCCTGCCCACGGAGGACACAGAACGCAGAGCTGACCAGCCTATGGAGCCGCATCACGGACTCTCTCATCATTTTCCCGTCTGGAGGACACACAAAACAACCTTGTCACTATAAGTAAGCAGTTCAAGTTCAGAGAGGTTTTCTTAAACCATGGTCTTCAAATTCCCAGGTCTACAATGGACATGATTGGCTGAAATCAGGTTTGGGGGTTGTCCACGGCTTCAGTCCTTGCTGGTAGCGAGCCGAGGAGCCGGCTACACTGCATCCTCAACAAACATTTCCACAAATCTCAATTCAGTGCCCACGTGGGCACACATCCCTCCCAGCTTCACCCCCAACCTCCCACCCCCACAATGTCAGGGAGGCTTTATTCCTAGAAAGCTTCTAGAGTTGAGCAAACCTTGGAACAGGCCATAATGAATTTGTACCCTTGCCCCGACTGTGAACAACCTCCCTACTTCTCACTGTGAGCAGCCCTGTCCCAATAGAATGATGAAGGGGAACCAGGACGAAGTAGCATTCTGGGCATGGTTGAAAAAGATGACATGCCACTTGGCCAAACTCCCTCCCCACCCCACCCCACAGACACCAATTTTTCCTCTCAGGCCAGGGCTTAAAGCAAAAATACCCAGCACAGGCAGAGCTAACAATAAAAGAAAGACTCCAGAAGGGTCTGCCTAGGAATTTCTGGTCCCCCCCTGGTATCTTCCAAAGGGCACATCCACAGGGCTGGTGGGGGAGAGTTAATATCTGTGGGCTCTTAACTGCAAGAATTTTAAGTCCCTTTAAAGCACCAAAGTACTTCAAAAGAAGTTGAGGAGTTTCAATTTGCTACAGATGTGCAGGTGCCCTAAAGGCAGAAAACATCCGTCTCCCACCATCAGTTTCCCACCCTAACTGCCCTGTCAGTTCCCACCTCTTGGCAGGGTTTGGCGGAACCCAGTATGGATTGGCCCCCTCACCCCACACCAGCTTCCCAGAGCCTGAGTGCAGGACTGTGTCTGCTGGATGTCCGAGCAGAGCCCCCCGTGGGAGAGATGCTGACTCCCCCGCAGCCGGAGGAGAGGTGTGTGTCTCAGGTTTCCTGGGTTCACCTGGGGTGGAGGTCACTTCCTGGCATGCGTCCCTCTAGCTAATAGACTGGAGGCCTCAATATTCGAGGGAGAGAGAGAGCCAGACCAGCCCAGAATAGAAACCCAAGGTCCCAATCTTGCTGAATGTGGCCACTGGATGAGGCAGAGAAGAAGAGCAGAAGGGAACGCAGCACGAGAGAGGGGTGAGGAGATGTCTTGATGGAAAAAGGGAATGATAGAAATAACCTCCCCACACACACTGCCCTCTGAGCTTGCCCTGCAAAGAGGAAAGGCTACCAACTTTCCACAGGAGCGTGAGACCTTTGAGTTTCCCGGGACAAGTTCATCTGCCCCATAATTCGTGTACTTCTGTGCAGTTTATTCCGCCGAGAGCAATGAGCGCCTCTCACCGTGTAGATGAGGAAGCGAGTGAAGAGCTCTAGCACAAAAAGCCCCAGCAATGACAAAGACGGTGAATAAATGTCCTCTGCACAACCCCATCCGCCTCCTGACCCACCCCGGTCAAGGGGGCCCTTACCGTAGAGGACAGCTGGACATTTCCTCATGGGCATGCATGTGGGTCAGTCTGCCTTTTTGTGTTCTCAGAGGAGAAAGAGGGAGCCAACCACCGTGGTCCCAGAACCCGTGGCCTGGCACCTCGGTCCCTGTGTGCCAGTGATTCCCCTAGGAAGCAAAGGATTCAAAGGCTGTGTCAGTCCGGCTGAGCAGAGACAGGCAGCTGACATCTGAGCCTTCCCGAGACAATGAAAATCCATAAAGGGGGAACAGAGAAAGAATGAAGGGGGAGGGAAGGGAAAAGGAGAGGAGGTCCAGGATTCCCAAGGAAAGGGGTTTCCTTTCTCTTCCCCAGAACCTCCGGGGACAGATAAATACAATTATCAACCTAGCATGACAGCACACAAAATAAAAGAGGCACCTGCCAGGTGACCATCTCTGCCGGGACTCGAACCCGGAACCTCTGGATTAGAAGTCCAGCGCGCTCGTCCATTGCGCCACAGAGACCTCACCACACACACAGCATCAGCACCAGAACTGAAAAAGCACATACCTTCTGCATCACCAGCCATCTCGGCATCCTGCTCCCGAGCGGTGGGGGGGCAGGGACAGCTGGAAAATCTGGAGTGGAGATCCACCCGCCGGCTCCATCAAAGCTTTTCTCAACACTGTGGGTCCTGGGTCCTTGGGGGATCAGAGGAATGGGGCCAGAGTCATTTTCAGTCCCAGGAGCTCTGATGGGGTAGGATGGAGCTAGAGCCTTGGCGCCTTCCTCTCCATCCCTGAGGGAGGATGCAGGAAAGTCTGTCTATTCTCATGCTAATTAAGCAGCGCGCACCCTGCCCAGTGAGCAAACCGAGCGGGCTCTACCTCCACCCCTCTCCCTCACTGTGGTTTCATCCCAGTCCCGCTACTCTCAGATAGGGGCTGGGCAGAGCTGGGGGATTTAGGAAAGCCCTCCTTCCCTGAGACAAAGGAGCCGTTCCCATAAAGAAGCTGTGTAAACCTCGTGGCGGCACAGCCAGGCGGGGAAGCCGGGCTCCGGGAGACTGGTCCAGCTCTCAGCTGTAAGAGCTGCATCTGTCAAGCCCGGGGAAGCGATACCGAGTCTAATGTGATGTGCCTTCAGCATCTTCACTGGAATCACGGATGGGGAGGAGATGGAAGAGTGGTGAGTGTGTG
>NW_023270389.1:3800280-3879200 GCF_011800145.1 Mirounga leonina
GAGGGAGAACATACAGGGAGGAGGGTAAGCTCCCTAATGAAATACAGGTGGTCCTCACAAAGCCCTCCGGGAAACCTACCTGCTCCCCTTCCCCCACCCTCCCTAGCTCCAAGGCTGCCATTCTTTCTTCCCAGGACTGCCTAATTTAAAGAATGAGGGTTTCTCAGCTGCTGGGCTTGCCAGAGGAATCCCAAGGCAATCAAATCGGCCAGCCCTCCATAACCATATATAAAGACCTCCAGACCCCCCCCACCCCGCCACCCAGATCCAAGAAAACAGTTCCTATTTTTAAAAGCCTCCTTGAGAAGATGCAATCCCTAATCTCTGTTGGTTATAATTTCCCCTGTGCTGGTTCTCCTGAATGTCTAATCCAAGTCCTTCCTGCCTCACCTTCAGCTCTTTCTCTCCTGTTTGATTGCCACACGCATCAGGGGAAAATTGGCCTCTGTGCTCCCAAGGACAATGCACTGATTTAAAGACTGATTCAGTGTTCGCCAGCCCACTCCCACTTACAAGGTTACAGTAAAAGCAGAGAGCTGATGCACGCTTCCTCCTCTCCCCTCTCAGCATGTGCTTCTGTGGCCCACCACCCTGGCCCCTGCCAACTGACTCCGATCACAATTCAAGACAGTTCCTTCTAACCCGTGAGACCAGCTGATGGCCAAGTGAAGAACAACATGACAACCGGAAGGTCTTGAAGGGCCCTTAGAACTCTAAGACTCACACTTCCCTGCCCATTCAGTTCATACAGCCCCAAGAATGAGATCTGGGCAAGAATAGGACCAAGGTGCTTCGATCAGGTCAGGGGGCAAGGAGAAGACTAACACCCAGGGAAAAGCAGCCACGCCAACCAAGCGTGTCTTCCCCCTGGGACCCAGAGCCAGGAGCTCAGAATAGGGAAGCCGATGGTGCATCTACACTAAACATAAAGCAAAAGGGCATAGAACAGGCCTTTCTTAATACATCTACCCTGGACCACTCCAAGAACCTGACACTCGAAACCCAGTGCTGGCCAGATATTGCATTACATGGGGTGACTAGTAACAAGATGCTGGTCAAGGGACGAGTCAGGAGGTCCATGTGCCTGTAAAGGGAAGTTCAACCCCACATGCCAGCCAGGATCCATGTGGATGCAAAACAGGTTCTCAGGACACATCCCACCAGGCTCAAAGTTATCTTAGACACAGACACACACCCCTGCTCTAAAGATGTTGTCCTATATCCAAGAAATCTATCTGTCCTGAGCTTTGCCCAAAGCTTCATTGCATCTGAAGAGATCACGTGTTCTCCACACCCTGAAGGAAGAGTCCCAGTTCCCCAGCGCCTTCCAAGAGACTCATTCACTGCTCACAACGTTCTCTCTTAGCGCTGGGGATACAACGATGAGGGAAAATAACTACACGGTCCCACCCTCCAGGATCCTGTAGGCAAATCCCAACATAGGAACTACTCTGAAAGATGTATGGGAGAAAAGACAGAATCAATCTTATTGCACACCAAATAAGGTGTCAAGTTTCCAAGTGCACACAAAGACCTTAACTCTCAAAGCAGAAAGATCCAGCTGCAATAGCCAACTGCAGCTCACTTGCCTCAAAACCCTGTGAAAATTAACTTCTCAGCCTTTCACTTCCCCATTACAAATTAGGGGCAATAATAAATGCTATGGATAAAGATGAGCCAAGCCTTGGTGGTGCAGGTATAGTCAGTCATCCCCTTTCTGCCTCTGCCCCTTGAGTTACAAGTCTTGACTCTGTTGCCTGAGTCACCTCCTTCCTCTTGAATAACCTCCCTTTATCTTTCCCTCATCCCCACAGCAATCTCCCCATTCTAGCAAAAAAAAAAAAAAAACCCTTTCTGGGACCCCTTATACTCATAATCTATATCAACAAAAATCCTCCGGACTGCCCAAGGGATTTTTTCAAATAAGCGATGTCTCTGACGTATCTTGTTTCACTTTATCATCCATGAACCAGCTAAAGCTTCTTGATAGGTGTGAATAATGTCTCTAAACTTGGTTTTTAATTTAAAAATAAGGAGGGAAATCATCAAAGAAAGTGGTAGCTTTAACGAGGCAGGAAAAGTGAGGGTAAGCCATTCAAAATGACTGAAAACAGCACCTCTTTTTCTTCTTTGAAACTAGGTATGCTATTTCTGTTTATGCAAACCCTAAGATGAGTATATTCCCCTTCCAAAAATTTTTTGTACTGATTTAATTCTCCAAAGATCTGTGACTCAAGCGTTACTCATGCCTCTAACTGAATCCATTCTTTGACCCCACAGACAAACTGGTGATGCTCATACATTATTTCATTCATAAAGTGTTGCTGGAATACATATGATAAATGCCAAAAAAATATCTCCCGTTGGCCCAGGAACAAATACAGTTAAACCCTATTCACAGTTTCCCTAGGGGGCCTATCCCTACCAGCCTGTGTTTTAAATGCTAAGGGATTTTTTTTTTACTTTTTTATTGTTATGTTAATCACCATACATTACATCATTAGTTTTTGATGTAGTGTTCCGTGATTCATTGTTTGTGCATAACACCCAGTGCTCCATGCAGAACGTGCCCTCTTTAATACCCATCACCAGGCTAACCCATCCCCCCACCCCCTCCCCTCTAAAACCCTCAGTTTGTTTTTCAGAGTCCATCGTCTCTCGTGGTTCGTCTCCCCCTCCGATTTCCCCCCCTTCATTCTTCCCCTCCTACTATCTTCTTCTTTTTTTTTTTTTTCCTTAACATATATTGTAAATGCTAAGGGATTTAGATGGAGTAAGACCATGAACTAGACATTTGGACAACACAGCCTTGGACAATACATGATGGTCTCATCTTCCAGGGCCTGCCATGTCCCAACCTTATTCATTCACATCCACTGTGGGCACATCCTCTAGAAGTGATTTCCATACACCATTTTCTGTGTCCCCAACCACCAGCAGCTTCCTATCACTTTTTCGGCACCCCTTTACCCCTCTGCTAAGCACCTCTCAGGGAGGCTGAAAAGGAGCTCTGTGAAGTCAGGCCTATGGAGAAAGGCCCACTCTGCACACCTAACAGATGTTCAGCTCATAACTCCCATCCCTTAAAGAAGGGCAGGATGGACATCCCTCTAAAACAAAGGTCCCTCCGTTCTTTTCCAGACTTTTCGTCCTCATGGGGTCTTGCCCTGTGCTCATTTGTCTCTTCTTCTCATGCATTTTTCTAACCCATCATAACGAAGCATTAATATTCCTAAAGCCTTTTGTTTCCTTCCTTCCTCAGCTGAAGAACCTGGCTGAAGATTGTTTATTCCTTCCTGATCCCTTTTCCTATCCTCTAAGAGGGAAGAAGTGAGATGATCCAGGTAATTGGGCCTCAGAGTCAAGACAAAGGAGGACAAAGGAGGGCAAAGTCTTCCTGAGTCATCACATCCTCCATCCCAGGTCTAGCCCAGCGCCATGGGTTACTCACAAGTCTCCCCAAAGGTAGACCTGGACTCAATCTGTCCTGATAATGGGCTGCACCTCCAGGCACTCGCCAAGGTCACAACGGGCAGAGTCCATGCAGAGGTCCACCCCCAAGGGAGTCTGAGGAATGGTGAAGGATCTGGGGATGGAATCTTCCCGTTTGCCTCTCTGTTTCTCCTCTCTTGGCCTCCTCTAGGAGACTATCTAGAGAATTCTAGAGAATATGCTCCAAGGATGTAAATTCTCTTTGGTCAAGAAGTGTGAGGAAGACTGCTTTAATGTTTAATGAAAGGACAGGCAGTGGGTTAGCACGTCCCACCAGATCTTTCTGGGAAATTGGAGGGAGATGTTCTCTCTGCTTCACTCCAATTTCCCAACAAGTGAGTTAATTCCTGGTGCTACCCCTCCAGCTCAACCCCCACTTTTCTTCTTTAGAATCCAGGCTCTGTCTCTATGCCTGTAGTCCTGACCCCAAGCCACCATCCTTGTTTGTGTTCAGCACTAACTCCCCAGTCCCACCTTCTTCCTGTGTCTTCTCGCCACCCCTTCAATCTCTCCTTCTCCTACAGAGCAGGCACATCACCTGTGGTCACGTCCTGACTTGGACGCCCCCCCCAACCCCGCCATCCTCACCTCTCCATACTCCTGTCCATCTCCTCACTTTCCACATGTCGTTGGCATTCCCTAATCCTTCCTCACAAGATCTATCGTCTGACATGCCCAATTTCTTGGCGACACTCCCATCTATTCTCATCTAGGGTCTGTCTATTCCAAACACTACGATCCACACGCGCCGTTCCTGGTCTCGGGCACACTGAGCCCGCTGCACCTGTCTCGGCCCCCAGCACTGTGGGGTGTAAGGCTCTTTGATCTCCCAGGCCTCCCAGCTCCTCCGCCCTTGCCTGTGATTTCTGTGCTCTGCCACTCACTCCAAAATCTTGGTATGTTCGCTCCTTCGCCATCAGGCCCTCTCTTCCCTTCCTCTAGATTTCATTCTCCAGATCTCTTTACTTCCCCCCACCCCAGCCCTTTAGTCCAGATCTCTCCTGCTTCCCAAATCTTCAGTCCATAGGACCTGTTCTTCTGAATCTCCTCCCACCCCATCCATGCAGAGCCAGATTCCTGTCCGGAATGACCTGCTGGTCCTTCCCTTTGCCATGTTCACCTCCAGACATCTGAGGAGCTTCCTGCTCTACCACATACCTATATCTGCTTCACTTCCAGGCCTGGGGCTCCATGCATGCACCACTGACTTTAAAGCTGGGGGGCCCCAATTGGGCCCTGCTGATCCCCTGGCACTGAGGGACATGGGGATGGCCTGGCAACCAGGCTCCCTAATCTTCACAGACACCACAGAGAACCTGGTCCATAAAAGAGCAGATACTCTAGGCCAGAGGCCAAAGAGTTAGAAGACAGACCCTTCAAGCATCAATGATTCTGGTCACAGGTCCAGGGGCTCGAGAACGTCGATTGTGCCTAATATTAGGAGTAAAGGGGATTTCTTTGTCCTTTAACTACCTCAGCTCCACTTCCCACTCAGCCTGAAAGAAGCCTAGAGGTAAACATCGTAGGTAGACTCTGTAACAGCAAGAGAAGAACAGTCTTCATCTTTTACAAAGCATCAGTTTACACAGAAATTGTGACCAGGAGCATCTCCATCCCAGGGACAGGGGGCCTCTGTCTGACGAAGTGTGCGCCGTTGTCCTTATCAACATAGGACTGGCCCTTCTCAAGGCCATCCTAGCTAGCATTCAGTCCCCACACTGAACACAGGCTCCAGGGGAAGCATTTTACTTTGAGTAACAGGAAGTAGCTGGATTTCCACAGTTCTCCCTCATGCTATCCATCAAAGAGTCTAAGAAACAGCATTAACAGGAGGCATCATGATGATAAAAATATTTTTAATTCTTTATCTCATTTTATCATCAGAACTCTCCTAGATTGTGGAAAGAGTGATGATCATCCTCCGCCTTTTACAAAAGGAAAACCTTGATCAAGGACAGTCAACGGCTTGCCCAAAGTCATCAGCCGGGAAGCAGCGGGCTGCTTGACTTCTGCCGCCTCCGTGGGCAGGCGTCCACAGATGGTGTGCACTGAGAGCAGGGCATCCCGTGACACTGGTCTGAGACCTTCCCCACAAGTCTCTTCCCTGCCCTTGTGATCGAGGGGTGGTGCCCCAAGGGCAGGACAGGAGGGTGTGGAATGGCCACGGGTGGAGGGCAGCGCTGCAGGCTAAGAAGATGGAGAGTGGCGCCTGGTGAGGGTGGGGGAGCCCCCCACCCCGTGGTCTCCCCTCAGTGGCTCATTCTCCCTTTAGTCACCAAAGGTCAAAGCAGAGGAAACCAATGTCCAGATAAATAAGATGCTTCACTCCGGGTCAGTCAGCCAGTCATTCACAGAGCTGCGCCCAGTCCCGGGCTCTCTGACTGCCACTTGAGGGCTCTTTTTATGCGACTATGGGGTCACCCCAGTGGGGTCTCCATGCAGAGTGTGGGGAAGGGGACGGTATGCTTAGTCTTCAGTCATCACTGAAAATGAGAAAATCAAAAGGATCAAGTAGCTTCGTCCTGGAATCACTGAATGCTCAAAATGGAAAGAGATTTTAAAATAATTAAGTTTCATTTTTAATCTTATTGCATTAGTAGAATTTTTATAATATAATCTTATTACTTTTATAAATTAAAAAAAAACTAGTCTGAAGATTAAATTGATAATGCTAAGTGGGTGAATGTTTGCTCTTTATTTTGTATATTTCTGTAGTCTATAATTTTTGTCAACCCTCTCATCTGTAATTACATAGATTAGTAAATTCATGCCCATAAAAATTAAATTACTTATCCAATATTACAAAAATAGACTAACTGCTGTGGTCCGATTGGAAAAATACAGACTTTAAAGTCAGGATTGACCAAGGTTTGAATCCCAGCTCTGCAACTTACTGTGTGATGCTGAGCACCTAAACGAACCTCTCTGAGGCTCAGATTGCCTGTTCCTTTCAGAATTCACACAAGTAAGAACACCTGCCTTGTGGGGCCATTACAAGGAGTAAATGAGACAAAGGAGGTGAAAACCATCTGTTTCTACAGAAGGTTCTTGCTCAAGTCACTAACGGCTTCCTCATCATCAGATTCAAGAGGCTCACTTCACCTTTCTGCAGCATTTCACACCAAACCCATCTTCGTTCTCTAGAACGTTCACTCCCCTGCTTTCCATGGCGCACGGGCCTCTCCTCCTATTTCTCGTCCCTCCTTCTCTGCCCCCTTTGCCGGGCCTCCTTCCCACATATCAGGGTCCCAAAAAGCAGTGGTTATCAGGCCACCAGTCAAAATGTCAGCAGCATTTCATACCATTAAATAGAAGAGAAGAGAAATGGTAGCATAGGGTAAGACAGGATGGGGCAGAACACAATAAAGCAGAAAACACCAGAAGGCATCAGCCTCTAATAAGACCCTGTATCATTTCCTGAAATGTTGTTCCAGTTAAACGTACAGGTATTTGTGTAGACATGTGTGTTCTCCGTTGTAAGAAAAAATAAATTGATTTCCTCTGTGGGTTGTGGTCAAACACACTGCCCTCAAGTGTGCATGGCTTCTCTTCTCTTCTATTTTCTCCCTAAATTATCTGAAAAGACACTGTAGCACAGATTACCGAGTAGGAGCTGAACACTCCCTATCCGCACCTGACAGCCAGCCTGGTATATTCAGCAACCTTGAAATAACCACCCCTCCAGGACTCACAGGCATTTCAATGATAAGATGTACAAATCTGAACTTAAATTTCCCTGTAAAACTTCTGCTCTTCACGATCTACTAATCTGCTTCATGGTAGCACCACCCACCCACTCACTTATTAGTTTATTTATGCTGCAAATCCATGAAGAGGTACCACGTGTCACGAGATGTGCTAGGCACCGGGAACAGAGAGATACTGAAGACACCGTATCTGCCCTCAGTAAAGTCACAGTCAGAGACAAAAACCAAACAGAGTCACAAAACAAAGTGGCCCAAATGGGGAGAAACACGCAGCATGTACAGTAATAGAGAATGTGGGCAGACTAACCCCCTCCGAGGGTGTGAGGAGGTTTGCTAGAGCCACGGAAATAAGCTGTAGAAAGGAGGAACAGTTGCTCACCAGAGCGAAAGAAGAGGTTGGGTCAGGGAGTGTGTGCGTGCAAGGGCATGCGTGTGTGCATGCAAGGGCATGTGTGTGTGCGTGCAAGGGCGTGTGTGCATGCGAGGGCATGCGTGTGCATGCAAGGGCATGTGTGTGTGTGCAAGGGAGTGTGTGCGTGCAAGGGCATGCGTGTGTGCGTGTGTGCACCCATGCGTGTTGGGGAAAGTAGGGGAGAACAGTGCTCTAAGAGAGGCCAGCATAAGTTACACCCAAACCCCTCGTGTGTGTGTGTGAGAAACTACGAGAAATGAGCGGTCGCTGACGCCCAGAGTCCCGGCGGGGGGTGACAGCCTGTGGCTGGAAGACCAGATCCGGGAGACCTTCCTCTGTCATGTCCAAGGCCTTCGATGTTAATCCCGCAGGAGATGCCGAGGCAGGGAAGGGTTTTAAGTAAGGGAGAACTGTGATTTGATGTACATTTCAGAGAGATCGTTCCGGCTGCCGCGCGGTAGATCATTTCCAGAGGGCGCGGTGCGGAGGCTTTAGGCCCTCACCGAGGGAAGTCCTAACAGAGGTCTGCACCCCAGTCATAGAACTGGCTACACACAGTAAATTGAAAGGACAAGACTGATTTGATAGAAAACAGCACGAGGGAGACAGGGCTGGCCATCGGGTCACCTGCGCTAGAAGCCTGGATTCCGCCGTGATGCCTTCCCTCAGCATGTGCTCGGTGTCCCATCAGCTGCTGTGCTGTGTGAGTCCTGGCTCGTGGGCAGGCCTATTGGAATATTTTCATAATCCCTCACTTGTCTATCTGCACCTGGCCCTTTCCCTTCCACCATCTGCCACACGGCCGACAGAGCAGTGGTGATTTTTCTGGAAGGAAAACCCGTAGCCCAGAGAAGAGCCTAAAGGCCATCTACAATGTGATTCCTCCCCTCTTTTCAGCTTCATTTACTCTCATTCTCCACCCACTTCCGGCCTTATGTTGCACAATGCCAAAATACTTATAATTCCCTAAACACACACACACACACACACACACATAAACCCAAAAACTGTTCTGGTTATGCCTTGGTGTGCGCTGTTCCATCTTTCTGGAACGCCCTTCCCTTCTCCCGCTCCCACATCTGCCTGGAAACTGCTCCTCCTCCTTAAAGACTTAGGCCCTTCACCTCCTTTTCTGTAAGATCTTCCCCAACATCCACCTCAACCCCCGCAGACTGGAGCCCACCAGCCTCAGACAGTGACTGCGCCTGCACACACCCCTTTAGAGCACAGAGCACACGGCGCTGCCCTCGCTGTGTGCACGTCCGTGTCCTGCTGGACCGCAAGCACCGGGAGCCCCTTGTATCTTGTCAGTCTGTACAGGACCCGGCAGGTGGTAGTTACTCAATATATGTTTGCTGGGGGGGAAATGGATAAACAATGGGCTAGAACAGGTCTCTGTCTCCCTAGCCTAGGGACTGTTCCAGAATGCCACACTTGTTTATTTTTTATAATGGAAATATTACACGGGAACCCTTAAAATGAGACCTGAGAACTTGAGACTTTTCCTGCTGTTCTACCTCAAAGTGGTATCGAAACAGTCAGCTTTGTCCAGGGCTCCAGTCTCTACGTGCTGTCTACTGAATGGGTCCTGTTAGAAGGGTCCCAGAAGCTTACCCTCAACCCAGTTTAAACAAAACTAATCTTCCTCTGTCTCAAAATACTACACCTCACGAAAAGATTCCATGGTTCAGCATTTTCCAGATCAATCTCTCAAACTGAGAGCAACGTCTACCCTTTCTCCCTTTCACCTCCCACAGCCACCACCAACCAGAGCACCCCCTTTCTGTTCCCAATGCCGCCACCCCAGCTCAGAACTGCTTGACTTCATTCCTGCATTTCTATAATTATCTTTTAATAGATCTCCTTAGAATAAGCTTTTAAAATTATTTTTTAATTGCTCAGCACAGAAGCACATGATCACTGTAAAAACAAATTAAGTATATTATATAAACAATTAGAGTCCCCCTCCTTTATGACTTAATTCTCACTCCCACCCCGGAACTCGTAATTTTCCAAGCTGAACATGGATCTGAATAACAGGAGCACTCATCAAGTGTCCACCATGCGCCATGCACTATTCAAAGAACCTTAAATAGATTGATTTATTTCCTTATGTTATACAACCCTAGGGGATATGTATGATTATTATTATCTTTATTCTCCACACAGGGAGAATAAAATACTGAGAGGTTAAGCACTTTGTCCAAAGTCACACGGCCAGTAAGTAGCAGTTCATATACTTAAACACACATTTACATGTAGATGAAACATAACCTAGGCACATATATTGTTTTAGGTTTCTTTCCTATTTTATACAAAAAGGATAATAGCATGTGTACTTTCTTTGTATTTTCATTTAACAATACATCTTGGTTATCTTTCCAAGTTGGTATATATAAATTTACCTCATTCTTTTTAATTGTTACATGTTATCACAAAGTACAGATATAGTATAATTTATTTAACAAATTCCCTATTGATGGATATTTAGGTTGCTTGCCATTTTTCTCTACTGGAAACAATGACTTGATTCACATCTATGCACATAAATTACGGTGCTCATGTGTGACTAGACATATAGCATGGGTTTATGGAAATAGCACCACTGGTGTTTCAATTTTTAATTTTGATACATTCTGCCAAAATATCTGCAAGACGGCTGCCCCAATTTACATTTTCACTAACAATAAATGAAGGTGCCTATTTCCCCAAACACTTGCCAACACTGGATGTGATCCATCATTTTAATTTTTAACAATCTGATACTTTTTAAAAATTTTAAAAAATTTTAACAATCTTTGATATTTTTAAAAAATTATTTATTTTGAGAGAGAGAGAGCGCACGCATATGTGTGAACGCATACAAGCGGGAGGGGCAGAGGGAGAAGGAGAGAGAATCTCAAGCAGACTCCACGCTCAGTGCGGAGCCAGGCACGGGGCTCGATCTCAGGACCCTGAGATCATGACCTGAGCTGAAGCAAAGAGTCAGATGCTTAACCAACTGGGCCACCCAGGCGCCCCGAGTCTTTGATACTTTTTAACGATCTCAGGTCTCTTTGTTGCTTTAACTTGTATTTCTCCAAATCCAAATGCCATTGACCATGTTTTCAGATGTTTAATAGATAACTGTTTCTTCTGAGAATTCCTACTTATATACTTTGTCTACTTTTCTTTTGGATTGTTTAGCTTTTTATGTGTATTTATTAGGTATTTTGCATGTTACCCATGTAATACTTAGCTATATGTGTTGTAAATAAATTGTCCCCAGACTGTAACTTACTTTTATATTTTGTCTATGGTATTTACATTTATATCATTTAAAAAAATTCAAGCAGTAAAACTTGTCAGTCCTTTCTTTCATGGATTCTGGGTTTTGTGTCTGGCTTAGGAAGGTTAAACATATTTTTACGTGTTAAATGTAAATATTATTAAACACTATTTTTCTATAGTGTTGAACAATTTCTTTTGCTCTGTTTTGTTTATAAAATGTAGTACTTCAGTCCAGCTGAAATTTATTTTTGCCTATGGTATGAGGGAGGGCTCAACCTATCCCATGCCAACTGGCAAATAGATAATCTATTATTTTAATACCATGCATTAAACAGTCCAGGCCTCAGTCAGTGATTAGAAACATAGTATACGATATAGTGTATGATTCTTCATACACTATATTCATACACCAAATTCATACACTAAATTTCCACATCGGTTTGTGACCATGGTCTCTCTCCTATTCCATTGAACTGTTTGTGTAATCCTGGACAACACTTCAATGTTTTCATTGCTATAATTTTAAAGTAACTTAGGATAGCTGGAATACCATCTCCCCAACCTCCCCAACCCTGTGTGTTAAGAATAAATAAAAAATAAAAAATAAATATATATATATGGCTATTCTTGACTTTCTCTTCTAAGGGAATGTTAGGATCAATGGATCAAGTTCCATAAAAATAAAATATTGGGGGGACCTGGGTGGTGCAGTCAGTTAGGCATTTGACTCTTAACTTCAGCTCTGGTCATGATCTCACAGTGGGCTCCACTCAGCATGGAGTCTGCTTCTGCTCCTCCCACTGCTTGTGCTTTCTCTTGTTCTCTCTCTCTCTCTCTCTCAAATAAATAAATAAATAAATAAATCTTCAAAAACAAAAATAAATAAAATATTGGGATTTAGCATGGGATTGCACTGAATGTACAGATTAAGTGGGAGAAAGAATTAACACCTTTGTCATTGTGAATCTGATGGTTAATCTTTAAACAATAATTCAATCACATAACATCCTGTTACAAAATTTTTCTCACTGACATTGGGTTAAAGATAAAACTCTGCAGAGGTGCTGAGCTACTCTGGGTGGCTCAGTCAGTTAAGCATGCGACTCCTGATTTTGGCTCAAGACATGATCTCAGGGTTGTGAGATTGAGACCGGCATCAGGCTCCGTACTGGGTGTGGAACCTGCTTAAGATTCTCTCTCCCCTCTCCCTTTGTCCCTCTGCCCCTCCCCACTCTCTCTCTCTCTCTTAAAAAAACAAAAACAAAAACCAAAAACTTCTTCAGTGTCTGGTATTCAAGTCCTACCCTCTCAAATTTAGTTTAAAACCACCTCACCAAGTGAATTTCCCTTTATTCTCATCCTTAAAGTTTTTCAAACAGAATAGTGTATTTACTGAATCCCAAATAACCCTTTGTCACTCTTGCTAGACAGCCATGCGAGTAGGAGAAGTGGTAGCAGAGATCTGAACTTAAGGGCAAAACGAGAGGATTTCTATGCCTAAGTAACCTATGGCAGGGCACCCGGGGGGCTCAGTCGGTTAAGTGTCTGCCTTCGGCTCAGGTCATGATCCCAGGGTCCTGGGATCGAGTCCCACATCGGGCTCCCTGCTCAGTGCGGAGCTGCTGCTCCCTCTCCCTGCCACTCCTCCTGCTTGTGTGCGCTCTCTCTCTCTCTCTCTCTCTCTCCCAAATAAATAAATAAAATCTTAAAAAAATAAATAACCTATGGCAACATACTGTTGTCTCAGCACTCATATGTCAGAGAACTTTGTGTCGAACAAAGCAACAGATCATGGGATTTGAAACCCGAAGGGACCTTACTGGCGCCCAAACTCTCCACTGTTTCCTGCAGCGTCTCTTACAGACGAGATGCATATTAGAGGGGATGAGGAACGGTCAGAAGAACCTGTATAATATCACCTGACGACGCAAGACTGAAATTAAACTGAACTCTGTTTTACGTGTGTGTTTGAGACACGGAGGAGTCAGGAGCCAGTTTGGCCAAGAAGCTGCGAGGGGCTGCATTTCAGCAAAGCCACCACACCGAGGAGGCAGAGGACCGGGAATGGCGCGGGGTCGGGGCGGCCGCACGAGGGTAGCAGAGAGCAGGCTGAACGCGGCGCTCGGGGTAGGAGTGATCAAGGAGTTGGAACCTTGGAACCGAAACTCCAGACCCAGGTAGCACTTTCTGTTCAGACAATGGGCACCAAGCAAGAGTCTACGGTCCACCCAGGCAGCCAGAGACAATCCCCCACACCTCTGCTCCAGGTGAAGGGGGCACAGAGAGAGAGAACTAACATGTGCTGAGTTCTTAGATCCGATCGGTGTTTCACATGAATATGAACATCCTCACTCTTCACCACAAGCCAACGGGGACAGTCCATGGTAACGTCTAACCTCTAACAAGTGAAAAGACTGATCTCAAAGGCAGTGGCCCAGCTGGTCCATCTTCAAGCACAGGGGAGCCCAACTTCAAAATCCACACTTTCTCCCTCACACGCTGCGTCTTCAGTGAGTCAGGAATGGTTCCTGAAACTTGCTTAACCTTCTTAGAGCAGGACACACAGGCACTCTGCCCAGTGCTAGCCAGGGCTCACATGAGTGGGGTGAAAACACCCAAGTGCGTCTGCCTCCGTTTCTGGCTCACCCACAGGAACACGAGGAAGCCCTGGGGTGCGATCTGGTGGCAAATCTCAGCAGGTGTCACCGGCGAGGGAATACTACTCTTAATGGTAGCAAGCTCTGGAATTTTAGGGCTTACGAAGGTATTAGAACCAAAATGGACCAGAAGTGACCATGAATTAGCCAAAGAGACAGTTTAAATCAAGAACAGCAGAAAAACAGGGCGCCTGGGTGGCTCAGTCGGTGAAGCGTCCACCTTCAGCTCAGGTCATGATCCCAGGGTCCTGGGATCGAGCCCCGTATCGGGCTCCCTGCTCGGCGGGAAGCCTGCTTCTCCCTCTCCCTCTGCCTGCCATTCCCCCTGCTTGTGCTCTGCTCGCTCTCTCTAATAAATAAAATCTTAAAAAAATAATAAAATAAAATAAAAATGGTCAAGCCTCTTGAAAAAAAAAAAAGAACAGCAGGAAAACATACAAGAGAGCCAGCAGGAGCATGAGATGCTCGTAACCATCAGACAAGGCCTTACTCACCTACCAGCACCTGTTCTGAACCTAAGTAAAGAGGATCCTCTAAGTAAAGAGGATCAGAGAAGAGGTTCCATTGAGAAAAGAATGGGCAGGAAGTTAGGAGTTAGGACACATTCACCTGACACCTGGGAGGTTGAGGGGCAAGTTACTAACAGTCTCAGAGCCTCCAGAAGATACTACATCGAGGCTGGTGAAGAGAAAGAGACATTTTCTTTCATGAACCAGTGGGAAACAGGTTAAATGACAGAGGGAGATTGCTTGGGGCACAAGAAAAAAGTTCTTGATTGTAAAGTCAAAGAATGTGGGCACTCTCTCTCGTGCGATGAGTGAGAATTTTTTTTTTTAAGATTTTTAAAAAAATTTATTCATTTGAGAGAGAGAGAGAGCACGGGAGCACAAGTAGCAGAGAGGGGCAGAGGGGGAGGGAGAAGCAGACTCCCTGCTGAGTGGGGGCCCTGCCAAGAGGCTCCATCCCAGGACCCCTAGATCCCAGGACTCTGGGATCATGACCTGAGCCAAGGTAGCCACTTAACCGACTGAGCCACCCGGGCACCCCTAGAGAGTGTTCTCTTTCATGCATTTATGCAAACATTTAATAAGCACCTACTGCGTGCCAGACGTTATTATGCACGATATCCTTAGGCTACTGGCAATAGCTTTGATCCAGGTTGACAGATCTTCCCTATCTTGTGGAGCTTCTGTCTACCAGGAGAAGCGGCACAGATAACGAATACACAAACCAAAGACACATGATTAAGATTGTAGCCGAAAATGAGAGGTGTTTGCAAGGCAGTGGGAAGGCCTCCCAGGAGAGGTGACACTGAAGCAAAGATGTGCATGCAAGAGCAGCTTCCTACAGAGCAGAGGGGGAAGGTTCTGGCTCAGGAGGGCCAGCCAGCTAGCTAGAAGGCTTGGGTGTGTTAGGGACAGATACTCAAGGGGGAATCCTGTGGCCATCAGGTTACAGGGTGTCAGAGCTAAGAAAGGGCCAGACTGCGCAGGGCTTTATAAATAATAAACATTTAGCAATCATTGCAGAGAAAAAGTCAAGAAAACTACTTACTGAAGGATTCGGTTGTATTTTGCTTTTAAAACTTAACCCAACAGTATTCTACTGAGCTACTTACACATGGGGTTCTCTAACGAGTCAGCGGGGTCTCTGTGAGGAGACACGGACTGCGGCGTGTTGTTTCTCAGGACTGTCGGGGTCTGGGCATCATCTGGGGGCACTTGCTAACAGTGAGGCTGGGAATCTTTATTATGAGTTTACAGAACCAGAATCTCCTGAGTATCTGTGTTATTTGTAACAGGTGGATATGCTGGTTTGCTGGAATGACTGGGCATTTTGGAGACACAGCTAAATTAGGATCTCAGCTCTGCCAGGTAATGTGTGACTCAAAGGAAGTTATCACATTTCCTGAGACTCATTTTTCTCATCTGAAATATGGGAATAATTCTACCTACAAGTCATATGCGAAGACTAAATGATAGAGCATCTGCACAGTAAGCCCTCTATGAATGTTGAATGAATAAATGTATGCATGAATATATGAACCCTATGCATGAAGGAAAAGCTAAATAAACACGTTCACTCTTGGCAATGCCTGCTCTTTTGAGTCTGCAATGTTCCCTACCACCAGCAGAGAGCCCAGCATCTCAGAGAGCGGAGGTGGGGTCCTGGGCAGAAACCAACCTCCACACTGTCTCCTACTTAGCCTTTCTTCTGTCTTTTCTGTTCATCTGGCCTAGCCCTTCTGAATCACACTACCCCCCACCCCTTCCCACCTCTCCCCTCCCCCTAAACCATAAAATAACTCTGCTTTCCTTCCCCTCCAGTCTGCCCTGGAGATGACCCCCAGCTGGTTGCCAGGGAGATGCTCTGAGTAACAGGTGCCAGGAGGCAACTATCTGTTGACCAACCATCCCAGTGTATCCAGGACTTTCCCAATCTTAGCACTGAAAGTTCTGGAAAGTGCCTCAGTCCCTGGAAAGCCAGGACAGCTGGTCATGGTACCTACCCCCTTCCTCTACACAAGTTCTTGTCTCCGAAGCACTGTCTGCTGTGGGGGGAGGGGGGGGGCTACTGATGGCTGGCTGGGTCCTAAAGCTGTGTTCTGGGTGTTATCTCTACTCTGCCCACGGGATCAGACAAGCCCACACTCAGTGGGTCCTACTCAATGTCACGGTACTGGATCTGTGGTCTCCAGAAGGGTCAGCCTTCTGAATCAAATGACATGTGTCCGCCAGTCCATCCATCCACTACTGTCACAGTTATCGCTCTAAAATGCAAATCCAGCACTGACATTTCCCTGTTTAAAACCCTCCATTGGCTCCTGGTCTGCAGAATTAGGAGCTATCTCTGGCATAAATTCCTTTCACAATCTAGTGACAACCGGCGGGGCTGCTTCTAGCTTTCCTGCTTTTGCATACACTCTCCCCTCTTTTGTTAATGCCTTCATCCTTTTTGTACCTGGTTGACTCCCAGTTATTCCTTAACGTTTCCCACAAATGTAATCTCTGCCTCTTCCGTGAGTCTACAGGCCATATTTGGAATTGCACCACAGTATTTATCACATGGTGTAGCAATTATGTGCTTACATGCCTATTTTCCCTACTGGACTCTGAGCTCCTTAAAGGTTAGTTTCAGACTTGCTCATCTCAAGAGCCCAGCACCAGACACTGACATTTTGTTGTAGCATTTTTTAACATTCACTCCTATCTTATGATTCTAAAAAGCAAACCATTACTGCCAGGCTAGTCTTAATTACCAAGTATTTCACATCCCTGAATATTATTCTATCCCTGACTTTTGTATATTTCCTTACAGATAAAATAAGGCTCAAAACTGGGCTGGAGATTGGAGATGGGGTTAAGAACATCCACTGATCATTTTATTTTGTAATTGAAAAAAATAAAACCTGGGGGTTTACAGATTTTTTTTTTTTTTATAGATTGCAACAAAACAGCTGGGTCAAAACACCCAATTTCAACTAGCATTGTGCATGGCACATAAAAACTCCATAGCTACAAATGAACGAATGAAAGAATGACCAGAAAGTTCTATTCTTGGACATACGATCTCTTGTGTTCTTATATCCACGCAAGTATGTCCACCAGGTGTGAGTACAAAATGACAGCACGCTATCTTAATTTTGTTTGTATTAACAAATAGACCAGAATGCCGTTGCTCAGAAATTTTCTAGAACTCCTCTTCGGGAACTGCCTTAAGAACCACCATATTTGTCAAACTGTAAGTCATCTACTATCACCCCACAGCCAAATCCTGTTTTTGTATTACCCAACACGAGCCACCACTTACCCATAAGGCTTGGATCCTAAGGGCAATCGGCTATTTTCAAAATTAAAAGCCATCCTCAAAGGATGAAAATTTCCACAACTGAAGATATGCAAAAGGATGTGGCAAGCTCTCAAGTCAATTCCAAGAATGACAAAAATGTATCTTGAATAAGTGGTTGGAAATACGTGTACACGTGTATTAGAATCATTCAACTTATTTTGGACACATTGTATCTACTTGAACGCATACATAACTGCAGGGAATATGCCAGTGAAATGTGGTTGGTTATATACATGTATGTACTTCTGAAGAAAAATGGTTCGTCAAGCCTCTGTGTTTATAAATATGCTGTTTCAGCTAAATGCAGTAGAATTAACTGAGAATCTACTAATTTTCTGTTTCGACACTAAGCACTGGGAATAACAAGATTCGTGAAATATCACTGCTACCCTCAAAGAGCTCACAGTTAGCGAAGAGAAACACAGACAAACCCTTGCGCCACCACGAAAGAAGGATAACAGGGGGAGGTTATATTTCCTATAGTGGTAGCTCCTAGCAAGGAGTGATTATCTCTGACTAGAAAACTTCACAGAGTCAGCGGCACCTAATCAAAGTTTGGATAGATAAACACAAGCGCCAGTTTCATCAGGCTTAATGAGATGGGCAATCCAGGTATAGGAAACAGTATGTGCAAAGACACTGAGGCATGAAACAACACAGTGTGTTTGGGGAATTACAAGCCATTTAATATTGTGGAGCACAGAATGCAAGGAGAAGGAAGCCGGGATATTCGTTGGAGAGGCTGTAAATACCCATGTAACCGAAAATGGATATTTTTGTTCGCAGGTGATTATGTGTGTCTACTGTCTTTCCGAAATACATCAATCAGCCTGTCGCTGAAACAAAGTGGCACACACACTTATTGCATGATTTTATATTTGCCTGAATTTATCACAAAGACTATCCCCAGTCTCAGCTCATATTTGTTCCATCCCCGATGACTTGCACCTTGCGCTCATTCCCCTCTGTGCTTGGGTTGTCCTGCTCCATTTCCCCTTGCACTGCCTCCTCCCAGATTGATCTGCGTCCTCCCACAGTCTCTCAGGTCATCCTCCTCTCTAATGTCAAGCAATGCCTCTTCCCTCCTGCAGAACAAAGCTCAAATGACCTCTTCTATCTAACAAGTCTCCTGGCTCAACCCGGGCGCTGAACACTTAGGCTCTGGGCTAAGACAGATCTGGTGTATCTGAAATCTGGATCTCTCTGCCACACCTCTGTGCTCTTGGGCCAGTCATTTGGCGTCTCCAGGCTTTATCTCCACCTGAGGCTCAGACACGATCACACTTGTCTGTACAGCAGGCATAAGGCACGCTGTCCAGAAAGCTTGGGAGCACCCCAAGGAATACTAACTGGAAAGAACTTTGTGTAACATCTAGCATATCGTTGGCCTTTAACAGTTACTGTTAATCATAAATTCAAATTGTCTAGCGATTTTCATGCCTAAGTCATATATATACCTAGGGTGATTTCATGGACAGGTACTGACCTTGACTTTATCTGCTGTTCTGATATGTTGTGGGAGACATGGTTGCTGGGCAAATTTAATGCCAACAATGTCCCCCCTGCCCGAGGTGGGGGGGTTGGAATTCAGTAAGTCTGGGAAGGAAGAGGAGGCTTTTCAGTTTGTTTCTTTCTATAGTTTGATTATTTTAACTTTTAAATACATTCATGTTTTTAAAGTGTCAGTGGGGTTTCTGGGTGGGGAGATTTGGGCTTTTTTGTTGGTGTATTTGTTTGGTTTCTATTTTGTACCACTATTTAGTAAACAAACAAAAACCCTAAACTAATAATACACTCTTGGGAAACTCAGTATTTTAGAAGTCATTCCAGTCAGATTTAGTTAGGATTTTAGGAAAGTGTTGATCAGAAAGTATTTGTTGGCAGAAAGAGGAATGAGCACAGGCTTTAAGCTCAAGGGGGCCTTAACTAGTAGATTCAGACCCACTACTGACAAATGACATAATGTCGTTAAGCCTTTGTTTCCTCATATTTGTAAGGCAGCTAATAATTCCAACCACCTTCAAGTACTTTCCAGTCCCTCAATGAGATGCTCTGCACGTATAGTACCCAGTGCCAAATGTGGCAAACGTCGGATTCTCAAATGGTACCTGTGATCATATTTATCATATGTATGTTGCTGTCCTAGTTGCTAGCTCATAGCAGGTTAGAATGAAGATGCTGGCTCAAATTGACAATTAAATTGGGGTTGGTATTAGGATTAATAGTTAGAGTCTGTAATAGATTAGGGTTAGGATTGAAATTAGAATTCAATTAAGGTTAGAATTAAAATGCACACAGAGGTGATTATTAAGGATGGGGTTAATTAAAACTGGATAATGGAAGAAGGAAGCAGTATGAGGAGTACTGGTTTAGTTGGGTTGGAAAATTAAAGAGAAAAGCAATGTGGAAACCCATGTAGAATTCACTGATAAAGGAAAAGTCATAGAGACGAGAAGGATTAGAGCCCAGAGCAGAACTGAGCCCAGTCTTCCGAGCTGTTTCCTACAGGTGCAGTCATCCCCCTCCTGGATGAATGATACCTAGTATTCACCGGGCTCGGCTGAGGCCCCCTCCCATCCTGAGCAGGAGCAGGACCAGCACGGGGAAAGGAATGCCCAGGGCCCACACAGCTGCATCCAGCCCAGCACCGCATTCCACACCCCCAGCTCCCTAGGCTGTTGCTGAGTGGACAGGAGCATCCAGGAGCCAAAACCCGCCTTCTCTCCAATCTCCTTCTCGGCTTCCCCCCGACACCCAGCCTCCACTGTAGCCACCAGCTCTTTAATCCCACAGACAACCTACTCCACACTTTGTGCAAGTCTCTTGGAAAGGCGTATTGTGTGTCACAGCATTTTAGAGTGGAAAGTAACCACAGAGATCACAATCCAACATGGATACTTCTATCTTACCTATTTAAATGATGGGGATAATCCTTGTAGGTCAGTCTTGCTTTGCAAAAACTCTACTCGTAGTGAATAGGAGTGAGATGCCGGGTGTTCATGCATGTACAAAGGGCATTAGAATGATTACAGGCAAGGAGTTATTCCCAATAGAGACATCCACATCTGCAGGAGAAGCTACCCTTTCACTCAGAGACACGCAGGAGTGAGCAATTCCTCAATCTGTACACTGCTCAGAAGTACTGACAATGATTCTCCTTATTCCTCCTGCTCCCGAGGGGATTATCTGCCTCCCTATCCAGCGTGGGTAACCCCTTTACTGTGCACCTGTGTGATCGTAGGAAGTCAACTTCTCCGAGCCTCATCTTCTTCATCCATTCAACAAGGGGCATTGATTAGGTAATCTTGAAGGTTGCTTACGACTCTAATACTCTTTCATTCTATAATTCTAAAAGCCAATGTCTGCTTCCTATTCCCAGGGCCTAAAGTGCTGTCAAACTGATGCTGATGATGCAGAAAAGGGAAAAGGAGCCAGTAGGAAAAGAGCATTCCAGAGTCTCATTTGCTAGCTCTTAATAGTCTCTCCAAAACAGCTCTCCCTCTCCTCCCACCCTTGATCCTCCTCCTGTGCGGTTACAGTAGAGGGTGGGGCGCGACCAGCAGGCCTTACAGCATTACGTGAGGACAGGCAGAAGGGGATCACGGCAGAGCAGCAGACAGAAAAGATGATTAGTTAGAGGAGCTCGGGACCTAATCCCCTATCCTGCTGTCCCATCCCGCCCAGCTCCTCTCACTCCTGCAACAGTGACCTGTCCTCTCTTAAGCCTGCTCCGATGATCTCTAAGGCTTCTTCTACCTCCTAAGGTAATACTCTTTAGCCATCAAGACCCTTTAGCTAGGAGAGCCTGATCCTTCCCTTCTGAAGCCCCATTCTCTCTGAAAACACACCCACTCCTTCTTTCTCTCTGTAGGACTAAATTCATACCACCTGGTCCCACCACTGTCAGAAAGCCTGATCTTCCTCTCTGGCCTCTCTCTCTTGCATCCTGGTCTGTACAGCCTTCAACCACACTCCCCCCTCCATTTTAATCTCTCAGAGATTTTAAGACATCAGGGAGCCCCAGGGAAGAGAATGTTTTGGAGTCACTGAAATATAGGAAAGCAAGCAGGTCAGACAGCCCAAGGTGGCCAAAAACTTCTGCAAGTAATTCTAAATAACTACCCAGACGCTCAGAAAACACGCAAGAGGCAGGCAGAGCTCTTCCCCCAGAGACCACAGACAGATTCTAGAAACAGAGAAAACAGTGGGGCAGCATTCTGACCATCCTGAAGGAACCTCCCAGAGAATATTCGTTGGCCTCTCCATCAGTGACTAACACTGATACAGAGCTTTCCCGATTACAGAGTACTTCCCACATCCTTGTCCTTGAACTACGAGGTGGCAGACAGTTAAGTCCATCACAGAGGGCCGAGAAAGCCTGTCAGAGAAGGGGAAAGATGAACCAAACACGAAGGATTCTCATGGTGAGGCACAGTCTCACTGCAGAAAGGGGACTGGTGTAGAGGTTAGAAGACATGCACCCAAATCCATCATGCAGGGACAAAGCATGGGCTCACAGGACTGGAAGATACTTCAGAGATCATATTGCCCCACGTCCTAACCACCACTTGCGTTTTCTACTATTAACTGTCAGTGTAACCTTAGATGGGCAGTTAAGCCCCTATCACCTCAGCTGCCACCTGTATAATAAGGGGTTGTACCAAATGTTTGTAAAGAATCCTTATATACCTAAAATTCTTTGATTCAGAGAGCCTAAGATTTAGGAATGTATACCCAAAAGCTAAGGTTGAGCAAAACTGACTTCAAGGACTCCCTTTCTGAGATGTACCAAGAGTCTTCCAGAAATACACAGATCACACAGAACAGCAAACCCCAGGGCCTTGGGACTCTTGACCTAAAAGCAAGTGCAAAGGCCCTGCTTCTCTCATTCATCTTATATCTGGCCTCAGGGACAAGCGCTGCTTTAGCCACAGAGGCATGGCTCCTTAAAGATGGCATCTTCTCGCGGGTCTGCAGATCAGACCATTGGGTCTGCAGATCAGACCATTCACCCAAGAGTCTTACTTACTAGAACTTGAGAAGAAAGAACAAGTTCCTCTGGAAGATTAAGAAAGAAGAAAAAATACTGGGGGGAAGGGCTGTGAGCAAAGGGAGGATAAGGAGGATTAAGGGGGAAAACTACAGAGTTGCTTTGTAGGCTGTTTGGTTGGGCAAGAGTCTGAAGTGGAATCAGGTTTTAGAAGGGGAGTCATTTCTTAAACAAGGGATTGAGGAAAACATTGATTCCCACGGCCTGGGGGTTTGCTGAAAGAAGCCTTTCAAGGGAAGTTGCCTGGGGCCACACATTGTTGCTGGACAGATAACCCGGGGCTCTTGGGTCAGAGGAGCTAGGGATGTGTGTGTTTAGGAGAACCGCTCAGGGTAACTGGCTACCCATGGGGAGATGTCGCTGGGCAACACTCTTGATAGGGGGCCCGGGGCTCATGGGGTTCCCCAGTTGCCAAAGGAGGGAGGGCGGGGCTGGAGGGCCTCGGGCTAGTGGGCACGCCCTTGCCCAGGCCTGCAGCGGCCGCTCCCGCCAGCTGGCCCAAGGCCCTGCCCGGGTCCCCTCCCTCCACCCAAGCCTAAGAGGGGTGCGCGCCGGGCCCCGCTGCTGAGCCAGCTCCCTCCCTCGGCTCCACACCCGCGCCCGGCTGGCGGAGCTCCCGGGGGAGAAGCTGGAAGGCGCCACGAGGGCGCGGAGGGGGTGTGGGAGGCGGGGGGCGTGGGGAATGCGGCAGCTCGGCCCCCCGCGACCGGCCCAGCCCCCCGTCGCCCCCCTCCACCTCCAACCGAATGGTTTGCTCCGAGCGCCCTATTTAATGCCCGCGACTGCAGCGGCGCCGGCTCCCTCCCGCTCCCGCCTCGGCCCCGAGCTCCGAAGCGGCTCGGGGCGCCCTGTCGGTCAGCGTCGTCGCCCACCCCCCGCCCAGCCCCCGCCCCCGGGGACCCAGGCTCGCCGGCGCGCAGCGGGGAGCCGGCCGGGACGCGCCATGGGGGGCCCCTCCGCCCTGCCCCTGCTGCTGCTCCTGGCCTGCTGCGGGGCGCCCGGCGGGGCCAACCTCTCCCAGGACGGTGAGTGGGGGGGGGGGGGGGGCGGCGCCGGGGGGGGGGGCGGGGGCGGGGGCTGCGACCGCAGCGGGGCGGGCAGCCCGCGGGCGTTGTCCGGGAGCGGGGTTCGGTCGCCGCGGCCGCTGCACCGGGCGGCGCTGCCCGGGCATCCGCGGCGGTGCGGGGCCGGGGTGGCCGGCGGCGCGCCCGCTGAACGCCGCGCTGTGTGCGTGTGCGCCGGGCTCGCTCGGCCGTGCCGCTGTCCGGGTGCGTGTCTGGGTGTGCGCGTCTGTGTCGGTGCTTCTGTGTCAGGATCTGTGTGTGTGTCTGTGTCAGTGTGTGTTGGGGGCGGAGTGAGATCTGTCGCCGCTTCAGTAAGGGCGTGTGTCGGGGGTTCGTGTATGTGTCTGAGGGGTTGGATAGCCAGTGCAACCCCCCAAACTGCTGCATGCAAACACCGCTGCCCACCCCCCGCCCGCCCCCACCCGCGGCGCAGCTCCGAGTGGGCAGGGAAGGGGGCCTGGGTGAGGCTGCCGAGGGGGGCGTGGGCAAGGGGGGGGCTTCTCCTTGGAGCAAAACAACAACACAGGGCGGGGGGCCCCAGGATGGCAGTATCCCTAGCGGTGGCAGCAGCTGGGAAAAGAAGCCCAGACAGGAGCGGAGGAGGTGGGGGAAGGTTGGGCAAAAGGAAGGATCAAGATATTTGGGAAGGAGGATGCCCAGAAAACCCAAAGCTGTCTTGGGCTAAGCACTGATTTTGCCAGATTAGGGGTGGGGTAGCTCGCCTGGTCCCCTTTGCCCCAGGTGGGAACTCAAGCCTTCTTGGGTCTGTAAGCGAAGAGACAAGGAAGAGAGTGGGGGGAGCAGGGAGGCGGGGCCAGGGCGAGGGGACTTGGGGAAGAGCCCCTCCCGCCCTGGACCCAGCTATGTAGGTCAGCGCTGTGGGGGCCCCTCGGTTTTCTTAAAGGCTGCTGACGGTTCATGGGGTGGCGGGGGACAGTTTGTAGGGAGCCCAGGAAGAGAGCCACGGCTCAGAGCCTCAGGTCCCCTGAGGCGGGAGGGCAGGCAGTGGAGGGACTAACGGAATGCATCCTCAGTCTTCTCCGCCCAGTCAGAGGAGGGCTGGGCGGCGTTAGGGGGAGAGGGGACAGGACCTCTGCGGAGCAAAGGGATGTGGGGAGAGTGAGAGGGAGGGTGGTGGCTATGCCCGGACAGATGCCAACGAAAAACAGAAAGAACCGCAAGGGAGGAGAAAGGGGAGGCGGCTCCTGGGCTATGGACCCAGTGGCCAGCAGGGATGGGCACAGGGCCAGGGCGGGGCGGGGGTGGAGAGGGGAGGGGTTGAAACTGGGGAGGATGATGTAAAGAATTTCATTGGAAGAAAACAGGCGAAGAGTCAGGGTGCTGGAGGAATCACTGCTCCATCTCCCCTGACCTCCTCCCCCCCAGCCCTGTTTCCATCATGATAAAGGAGCTTCAGTTGGTATGAGGACGCTGGGGATCCCCTCTCTATAGCTGGCTGGCTGACTCCTTCCACGCTGTACCCATCAGCACCCCAAAGGGAGTCCCCGCCCAAGTCACCACAGAGACAGCGGCCCCTCCCCTCCGTGGAATCCCCCTTCCCCAGAGGATTACACTCATGACCCTGCTCACTGAGGAGGTGAGGAGAGTCCCGAGGGCCAGCTAGGTATGTGGCAAGGAGAGACTGCTGGCTCTATGTGTCTCAGTAATGACCCTCTACCAGGCCTTGACTTTCATCCGCAGCCCCTGGCTTTCTCATCCCACTAGCTGTATTCAGCATAGACAGTGTGACCCAAACTGCACCTGTTCAGGAGTGGGGACAGACAGCCCCAGGCTGGGACCTACACAGAAGGAAGTCACCCCAGAAAGCTGGGAGCTCTTCAGCCCTAGGACATAAACATTGGAGAACAGAGTAAATCTGTATACTAGCCAAGTCTTTCTTCACCAAACACAGTATTTTGTCTTGGCCCTCAATCTGGGGGCCCAGCCCTTCCTCAGGTGTCAGGTTGAGAGGAAGAGAAACCCTCTGCCCTCACATTTATAAACACATCCCAGCAGTGCTGGGGGGAAAGAGTACAAGGCACTAACTTTGGAATGGAGAATTTCCAGAGGAGAGGTCAGGACGTCAAGGATGGGGAGGGAGGTCTGTTCCCAAGGAAGAGTCAAATGAAGCCTCATTTTCCTTGTAGAGTATTATCTGTCTAGATAGTAGACATACGTCTGATGTGCAATGTCCTGGGACTTACTGATGTACAAGACATACAGCCCCACACAGTCTTTCTCTAAATTAATTCCACCTCTTAGTTTCTGGACCTAAGAGGGCCAGCTCTGATGCGGGAGGTAGTCGCATAGATCTGAGGCTCATGGATGGTGGTCTTGATGACCATTCTGACCAGGATCATGCAGAAGGTGGGTCTGGTGCCCCTGATGTGGCCTGGGTCCCCCAGCAGGGAGCGAGGCAGTGCAGAGCCTACCTGGTGATGTTTGCCCAAAACAAGGAGATGTGGTGTGAAAGCGTGAGGACAACATTCCCTAACACAGGGATGCCTGAGTGGTCTATGGTGTGTGGTAGAGTGTGGTAGACTTCCAGGCAGAGGGAGGGAAACAAACAGCATGTGCTGCTGGGACATAGAGCTCCCCGGAGTAGAGCACGTTTGGAGGGTTCATAAGGCTGAAGAGGGACTGAGAGGCTGCAGAAGCGCGGGAAACGCTATGAGAACCAACCGTTCATGCTGTGGCTGGAGGCCCGGGACCCGTCTGCACATTCAGTTTGCCACCTGCTCCTTCCCTCTCACATTTCTCCACTGATCCTGGCGGAAGCTGGCAACTCCAGGTTTGGCAGATACAAGGCCTATGAACTTAATGTGTTCTCTGGTAATCTCTGGTAAGCAGCTCGGCATTCAACACTGTGACCAGCCTTCCTTGGGCTCTTTCTTCTGCTTCTCAAGTTGTTTCCCGCACCCTGTGAGCTGACCAAGTGTAGAGGATGGGTGGACAGCCTGACTCTGCTTCAGCCTGTAGCAATTTAACCTTGTACCGCACTGCCCGACACATGAATATCTTTCCCTTTCCAATGACCTTCTGTCCACTGTCGTCCATTCTTCAGCCCCTTGGCCAGGTGCCCAGTGTAGAGCTCATGCCCAATGTGCCGGAGAAGTCCAGAAAGCATTCACTCCAGAGCTGCCCACGGGTCTGCTTGGCAGGCCTCCTCCATCCCGTTTCTTCCTCCCTGCAGCTGTAACCGTTCTGTCCCTGTAACCGTGCTCTCCCCAGTGCAGCTGTAGCCCTTGGGAAGGATAGACGTGTGTTTCCTGGCACCGAGGACTTGAGGCCTTCAGAGCGACGCTGGTATGGCAGAGCTTCGTGAACTCCATGCAGAACCAGTCTGTCTGATGAGGGGCCCGAGCTGTGGCACGTCCCCTGGCCATCAGAGTCCCACCACAGCCTCTGCCCCAAGCTCTCCCCGGGGCTAGGCAGCACTGCTGGGCGAAGGAGTTTCTTTCAGGACCAGGATGGTGGTTTTCTCACTTTTAGTGTTGAAAATGTGAAATTCCTTTATCACATAAGTAAAACAGATCAAAGGAGAATTACCTGCTTGAAAGAGAGAAGACAGACCTGTGGCTCTTTCACCCTTCTTCCCGCCCCCCCCAAACAATCTTGACGCCTGGGCCCTCTGCTACATGCAGCTTGAGGTCCTCTGGTCTCACCCGACAGCAAGGGAGCTAGGCCGCTGCCCTCAGATGCTCTCTTTCCTTCCTCTTCCAACTGAGGAAGACTGGAGACCCAAGTCTAATTTCAAGAGTGCCTTGTTGGAGACATTCCCTCTTCACTTGGAGAGTGACTCACAGTTCTGCAGCCATAAAATTCCACAGATGGCATCTTTTTTGGTGCGCTGGTCACTTTGAAACAGGCGATCGGGGAGTTGTGCCATTGGTCTGTGAATCCTGAGATTTGATGTCGGTACTCCTCGCTGATACTACTCCCTTGAGGTCCACATAATATGCAGAAGGGGATCAAAAGCTGCTTGTCCTTAAGTCACATGCTAGGACTGATATCTTCACAGTTATCACCAGAGAGATAACCCCCCGGGGGGGGGTGGCTGTGAGGCGTCACAGTCTTTGTCATTTCCTACTCCAGTAACTGCACACTGGCTCTATGATCCCTGCTTTGTCATCTGCTTCTCAGTGACAGAATGTCACCTAAGGCTGGTAACCTAGGTTCCAGATTTTCCATGAAAGCAACTGGTGGCCTGGACTACCTCCTTACTGACCACTGAATGAAACATCCCCAAGGCATTAGAAAGTTTTGGTAATTATATCTCCTCCTCTCATTTTTCATGTTAAAATTTAACATTTCCTGTTTAACCATTGGCTATAGGCCCATATACTGGAACATTCTGTTTCCTGGATGAGGTCATGTCCTAGAGGTCTATCCATAAACTCTGAGAACAGCAATCCCCACGGGAATGCTTATAAGAGATAGAGAGAAACAAACCATCAGAAAAAGAGCCCGGAGAAACAAGCCATCTGATAAAGATTCAGGTCCCTAAAAACTCAGTCAAATTAAGAACAAACACTCCATGCAAGTATAAAATGGAGAAGAATAAGTCTCTGGGGCCAAAGACCTGCCTCTTCCTCTAGGATCAGCAGTAGTGATGATTCTTTACAAGGTCAGAAGCAGCTGGTGCTCAGGGTTCCTATAACCCAAGTAAAAACCCAATCCAACCCTGTTATAACAAGGAGATCCATCCCTTCTAACACTGAGAAGCCTAGCTTTCAAGAGTCTTGAACACATGAAGTTGTTGGGACTTTTGCAAAATAGAGGCTTAGCAAAGCTACATATTCTTCACTGAAGCAACAAGTACTAGAGAGAGAACTAGATTTGTCCCTTTACCAAAATTTCTCTAAGTGTAAAGAGACCGACCAAATGTCCCAACTAATGTCCTGAAGACAAATGCCTTCTTAAGAGGCATGATCCATTCCTCTTTCCCATACATGATGAAGACTGGACTGTTCATGGCAATTTGGGGTGCCTCTGGGCACCCTGACTCTGATACATCTCATACCCTATCTGATGGTAAGACACTTTGGCTTTCTCGTGCCTTAGTGTCTCTGAGGGGACACAGGCACTATTTCCCTCATTAGAAGATACTTTTATTCATAATTGATTGTGGCAAATTAAAACCCCTTCCACCACCCCTAATACCTAGGTAATTGTCGTAATTACTAAGGCTCACGTTGACAAACTCAGTCTGGTGACGGTCCTCACTTTTTATATGATCTTGGGTGTATATATGGCAGGTTCAAACAAAGGACTTCAGGAGGCCTTTTAGAGCAAGTGATGGGTATAGCATGATCTTAACAGAAGTCCTGATGTCTGCCTTCAGTATGAGTTCTGGAGAGCTGGATGCCTTAACCCATCATCCCTGTTCCTCTCTGCTTTTTGAGGAAGGAACTGAAGCCCTGAGCTCTCCATGGTGCTAACCCCACGTGCCACTCCAGGCTCTCTTTGCTGCTCTCCGTGGTCCTGCTCTCCCTCCAAACTTCCAAGTCTCCACCTCTCCTAAGGTGCATCTCCTTCCCCTCACCACAAACACGCATGATCTTGGCTATGATCCCTGACCTGCTCCACCAGGAAGAGGGGAACAAACCTTGAGATATAGATACAAAAGGTCGTCACGACCATCTAAACAACTGTAGGAAGGGGACAGAACGAGCAGGTGAAACTGAGGTTGAGAAGATGAGCTGTTTGAAATGCTCAGTGACCTCAGATGGCCTCAGAAGAACTGGATGTTTTGCCATATGTGGAGTCATAAACGATAAACAGAACTACAAATGGTCCTGTTTTCAATTAAGACAGTATTGCTCATATACAGTAGTACCGCATCTGCCCTGTAAATGTGGAATACAAAAATGTGCCCTCCTCAGTTTGCTAAGTACCCCCCTCTTAACACCACTCTGAGCCTGACAACCAACTCAAACTGTCCTGTCATGGTGCTTATTTTCTCTCTTCCCTCAACCTTAGAAGTAAATACAAAGAGACTATATACAGATGGGTTATCCGAATAGGTAAGGGAGGAATTTAATATATATGAGAGACACCAAAAACAAATATCAAAACCCTGACTCACGTCCCCCATCTTTACAACCATCTTGTACAGAACTAAATACAACCATCTTATCCCAGAGTCCAAGTCCTTGGCCAAATCTCAAGAGGCGCATCTTTAAACTGGACTCTGCTACTCTTTTGGGGTATCTGCCAATACTGATGACGTCAAATGCAGCAAGGAGCCGAGAATGCTCAGCCCCTGCCAGTCTGAGACTAGACAGCCTGTTCCTCCCATCAAATCAAAACCACACAAGCTTATCTTCCCCTAAATCCTGATTTCCCCTAAGTGCTGATTTCGTATCAATTTCTTAGTAATCATTCTTATAATGGTTTACACTGGTGAATGACCTACAGCAGAATCTAGTTGGGGAGGCGAGCTTCCAGGATGAATTTTCAGGGCCCCTCTTCCATCTCCTCATGTGAAACAAGGAGAAACTTCATTCCTCAAGGACAGGTAATGGAAGTGATTTATCTCCATGAGTGAGCCTTCAGGAAGACAGAATTTAGGTTACAGTAACAGCTGGAGTATCTCCTATCTACTCATCTCCCTGAGCCCCCTGTTCTCACGGACAGCAGACATGTTTCAGAAAGGATTCTAATGCAGAGTTTCCAACATTTTTTTTTTCAAAATTGTATCATTATTCTGAGTTGAGTTCTTCCCTCTGGGATTCCTTAAACCTCTCTCTCTGTCTCCTAGAAATCTCCAGGAGAATGATAAGAAAGCTAAATAATATAAAGAACTAAAATGTAGTCTTCTCTAAGGATTTATTTTTCCTTACCCCAGATAGACCTGCACTAATTGTGTATTGATTGCTAATTATAAGCACCTTTGACTCATTTACTTCCAGTTCAGGGTCAGGAAGGTCAGATGCACCACCTTGCCCTAGGGGAAAAAAAGAACAAGAAATGAAGGCTGCTATCTCAGCCATTCATCTCTAACCTAACCACTACTTAGCTCTGCACTTCCTTCATATAATCCCAGATATTAGCCAGGCAGAGTGGGGAACCAGTACTTCCAATACCAGATTTCATTGTGATTATGCAAATCCTGGCTTCCTACATTTACTTGTCTTCTTCTGTTGCCCCGATTCTTTGCTTCCAATCCTGATTCTAGAATTCCAGCCAAAACCTTGGGGTAAAAAGCTCCGGAGGGTGAACTGGTTTCTGGAGTCTTTGACTTAAATACCTGATACTTCTTAGAAACCCAGCAAGACTCTAATAAATACATTGATGACAAGTAACTTGAGACTTAGCATGGCTTAGGTCAACCTCTGAAGAGCCTAGAGCCAAGTTCTTCCCTTATTATGAAACGAAAGGCCAGTTTTGCCATCTGCTCCTAATCATTTGTCCCTCAGCAAATGCAAAAATGACAGTAGGACAATTGTACTCATTCTTACTAACTCTTACTCTAATTACTAAGGATGAAATCTTTCTAAACACGTATTATGTGTTTTCTCCTCTAATCTCTATCCTATCATCTCAAACAAATATAAAAATTACCACCACTAAGCCCCTGGGCCTCACATATTCTCATTTATCCTCAACTGCTGCTTCATGCCAACTCTCTCCTGGTTTCCAAGCCCTGGAGTCCAGTGTCAGTGACAGATGGCCTGAGCCTCAGCCCTTGGGAGGGGAGAGGATTCTGTCCCTCTCCTGGGGAGTCTGAGCAGAAGAGAGAACCTAAATTCTGCTTTGGGGAAAATCTCTGAGTTTAAGCCATATGGTTTTCTGGAAGTAAGGGGTTCTGACTAATAATGGGCTGGGGAAAAGGGCTCTGTATCTGGGTCATAAGAAAAGCTTGTGTGTTTGTGTCAGAAAAGAATAAAAACAGAGATATGAATAGTGAAAACTGTAGTGTGTCATGTGTGTTGAGGGACACATGCTAAATGAGAGAAAGAGGGTGACTAGGTTGGAATATATATGTATCGTGGAGAACAAAAATTGAGTATATACCCTCCTCAGAGAAGGTACTCAATGAAGGTTTAAGAAAAGAACAGGAGATCTGTGGGTCCCCATTGTGAGGACCAAGAAGTCTGTAGGCTTGGAAGAATGTGTCTGTTTCACCAAAGCGCTCAAGTCCCCCTGGAAGGCACAAAGTAAGGCTAACTGAACAATGTGCCACCCTCTGGAAAATACATTTTTAAGTGAAAAAAGTGAAAGGAAGAGACTGTTACGACTGAGGGAGGGGGCCTGGAGCAGTGTAGGTGTGCAGAGCGGAACACATTTGTCTTCATGTAATGCTCCTCAGCAGTGCCCTGAACCTGCCATCCACACCTTGACTCTCATCACCCAGTGAAGGGAAACAGTAAAAACAAGTCAGTGAAATCAGAACCAGCAGAGATGAATGCTTTCTTGCCTGGCTTCTAACAAATTAAACTTTTTTCCCAGCATTGTTATCCCCCCACACCAAGCCATCGGGCTGAGATATCTAAAGTAGGACTTAAGAGCCAAGGAGAGTAAGACAGAGCCTGTTGAGAAAGGGAGGCCATCCGTGCACTCAAGCGGGCACTCAGGCTGTGCAAACTGGACTGGGGTTTCTCAGCCTTGGGGAACCCACTCTTCATTTCTCCTCCATGCCCCTGGGCTGCCTTGCCCATTCCCAGTCCCTCCTTTACCACAAACATACTGTCCAGTGAGCTAGGTGGAATTCTCTGTTCACTTACTCCACACTGCCTCTGTTATGTTTCCTTTCCCAAGTATTTTCTAAGATGGGAGATTTTCCCCCAGTTCTATTCCACACGTGTGAAAGCAGCAAGGTAAAAATTTAGGGGAGGGGTATGAAGTGCCTGCACCTGGTTCCGGGGAGCATCTCAGAGTTCAGATGAAGTCTGGCTTCCTGACTCCTGCATCAGCATGCAGACCCCGGGTCCCACCTGTCCTGATTTCTGCGTGTGTGAGCGTGTGTGGGAAGGGAATGAGGAGGTGGCTCAGAGCTACCATCAAGGGAGTGATGTCATGCCCAGCCTTGTGGGCTTACCTGAGCAACAGCGGATGAGACAGCCCCCTGCATAGACCCCGGGCCGCTCTCCCAGCAGCTCCTCCTGAGCCATCCTCTTTGCTCTGCCTCATCCCCTCCCAGCCTCTTAGTCCAGAACACTAGATGCTTGTCCACAGAACACAGCCCAGTGCTGCGAGGAAAGAGCTAAGCCTGGGAAGGGGCTCTTTTGGGATCAGACCCCCTTCCTCTTTGTCTCCCAACTGCAGTTCTTGCTACAAGGCAGTATTGGCTACAGAGGGGCTTGCTTCTGTTGGGGGCCAGCCCAGGGCTCCCTCCCAGTGCCAATGCACTGAGAACACTGACTCAATAGCAAATCAAAGCAACAGCTGTCCCCACCTCCTTCTCCGCCACCCACTTCCCAGTCTCCGCTCCTCGGAATCTTAACTAAGTCTCTGAGGGGCCCCCTCAGCCTACCACAAGCCCACTACTGCCTCCAGATTCTTCTCTTCGGAGCTCGAGAAGAGGACATGCTCCTCTGCTCTCTCCGCTCTTGTAGCCATCCCCCTCCTCACGGTCAGCCCTGCATCCCAAGGCTCTCCACCACCAGAGGCCAGCACACGGGTGCGCGCCCACAGCCTGTCCTCAGTCAGCCTTTTCACATCTACGGGCATGGAAGCACCTCTGCCCCTTGGTGTCCTCTCTGGGGAGGCCTGGAAGAGGCCAGTAAGGCCCTGAGTCTGTGAAGACGCCATTCTTCACGGCTGCAGGAGCTCACAGCTCACCTCACACCACCTCTAACCTGCCTGGCATTTAGGAGCCTTACCTCCTTTGAGGTCTGGGGTCCTGGGGGGCCTCACTACCATCCACAGAGATGGGGAGCAGGGAGGGTAGATGTCACTGAAAGTAAAATCTCACCAGCTGGCAACTTAACCTCTGAATCCCTTGGCCCCCAGGACTGCTATCAAATGACAGTGACCACAGGAGACGGGCTTCTAACCACGGGTTCCACAGACTGCCTGTGTGACCTTGCTCAAGTGTCTCAACCTCTCTGAGCCCTGGTTTTTCTTCTTTAAAATGAGATTTGCACTAGGTGCTACTTCGGATTCTTGTCAAGTCTCAAAGTCTATGCTTCTAAGAATGATAGAGGGGAAAGTATTTTGGGGAGGATCAGGCATAACAGAAGGAAGAGAGGAATTACTGAACTTAGGTAAGAGGGGGTCAGAAAGGACATCAATTCCATACTCTGTGTGGTAGAATCAAAAAGATCTTAGGATTAACCACCTCTGGCCATTAGGGGTCAGTAGAAAATGACCAGACATGCAAATCGATGGCTGGGTTTTAGGAAATATACAAAATATATTTATTCATGATATATTGTAGTTTGGTACTTTTTTCTAATATTTGGGTAATTCAAAACATTTGGGATAACGAGGTTTGCTTTTGGTGTTTTGGGGGGTTTGGGGTTTTTTTTTGTTGTTGTTGTTTAGTGAAAAGAGGGTTAACACACAGATAAGCTTTTTGTTTTAACCCCACCCTCACGCCCACCACAGGCGAGCTAGCCAACTAACCCAAAGATTCCCTCCTCCTCATTCAGCCTGGAAAAGCTTAGCCACACACCATTCCAAGCCCAGGAAACAAAAGCCTTTCATTTTCAATGACCTGCTTAGGATGGAACCAAAAGGCATCTGCCAATGTTCAGTAATAAACCTGTTGGAGCCTGGATCAGCCCCTTCCAAACCTAAATCTCTTGGATTATCTAATAGTGTAGGATCCCTGGTTCTGCAAATCTGAACCTCTTGGCCACGCTTCACCAAGCCATGGGACAAATCAACACAACAGGCACTTCTTCTAGTGAAGGTTCTGTTTCCCACCCTATTTACCGTCTATTTTCCCTTATATCCTGTGTGCCTCCTGGGATAGTACAGCAAAGCTCAGAGAGTAGTGCCTTCTGGGCCCAAGCGGCTGCTGGGAGCCAGAGGGAAAGGAGATAAACAAGACTCCAGGAGGAAAAGCCAGACAGCAACAGAAAGAACGGAGCGAGGGAACAAAGAGCGAGGTCCCAGGGGCCCCGCAACAGAGAGGGCGGAGGGGAGGCCTGGGTGAGGGAGGCAGGCCTCTGGGGCGAGACTGAGCTCAGAAGTCCTGCAGGAACTGTGAGCTGGAACATATCTGAACCGAGCCAGGGCATCCTTTAGGTGATCCTGCAGCCTGTGAGGGGACAGAGGCCCATCCCTGTGGAGCAACAGAGAAAGCAGGAAATACACCTGGAAAGACAGACAATCCCAAATGTCAGAACAACTCCCACCTCTCACGGCCCCAGCTTTTGTGTGACTGCACTCTAGTAGAGAGAGAAGGAGGGATTGAGAACCCGGGGGAGGATGGAGTTAGAAAGGGACAGAAGGTGGAAGTAAGAGTTTTTCGACACTCAGGCCCTCCATGCCTTAGATGAGGGAGCAACACGGTGACCTCAGCAGAAGTAGAGTAATTCCTGGCAGCACGCAAGCAAGTATAAAAGTATGAAAGGAGTCCTTTTTTGATCAGGGTGTTGAGCTCTAAAGTCTCTCAGGTCAAAGTGACTCTCCCCAGATCTCGGAGTTATCATCTAAATCAGGACTACATGGGACTACAAGGCCTACCTTCCTCCAGACGCAGAATCAGACATTCGCTGATAAAGAAACGTGTGGCTCTGGGCACACAGCAAAGCTCCAGGGGCTGAGTTCTAAATCTGATTTTGCCAGGCCCATTCTCTTCTGTGTGTGATCCAAACATACACAAGAATTCACTAGTAGCTTAGGTCAGGGAAGAATCCGAGCGAGATCCCCTGGCCGGGGAGCCTAGCAGAGGGTGTGGGTAAACGATCCTAAAAGTGGGTCCCTTCAGTATTTTGGGCCACAGCCCCCAGTGTGTTTTTCCCTTGGAGATAACACTCCTCCACCCACCTGTCATGGTAGTCGTGAGGAATAACAAGTAGGCTGGGATGAAGAATATTTTTAACTCTGGAGTTAGAAATGCTGACTCATCATCATCATCACCATCACCATCATCATCAACTCCTACTCAGGGAGCTGGTTTTCTCTAGTCAGGGAGGTAAAGCTCTGGACCCAGGCGCTGGCAAGGCCAGCAATGGTAACACGGGAGCTCTCCGTCCCTGTCCCACCATCCCACCTATGCATCGGTGACCGTGTTCACAGGCCCGGGGGAATGCCCTGTAGATTCCCAGAACAGACAGGGCAGGGGAGGCATGAACCAAGCAACTGGAGCTTATGCTGGCACATTCTCTTAGACTTCCCTCCTAGCCTCACTCAGACATCCTACATTTTCATTCATTTGGGTCGCTCATATGTTTATTCAATAAATATTTATTGAGCACGTACTATATGTGAGGACATGTCTTATGAGTGGAAAACGAGTCCCAGGTGCCACTGCTCTTTCAAGGGACACGGTAAGTCTCCAATTCCCACTTCTGCTCCTCTCAGTGTGAACAATCGATCAGGAGGACATTGGTGGGTGAAAGGGCTACTTTGTCCTTTAAAATGCCGGGAGTCCTTAAGATATTGGAACCCACGGGTAAATAAACCAAGAATTAAGAAACCCCCAAGGCAACTGAGGGCAAACAAGACACTCTTTTTGTTTTCAGCCCAGACACTAGAGTCTTGTGAAAACGTGACGGGATTCTGTTAGTTTTAACTAGACACATCTGCTGCTGGGTTAACTGAAAAGTCTCGCATTGTAAGGCTCTTGGGGGTAAATGAAGTATCCCCCAGAGGTATAGATGATGCCACATGAAGAAATCCAATTAACAAGGAAATTCAGTGGGTATAAGCCATCCCATTACCACCACAAGCCCCCATTCCCAACTTGCTACACTGTTATCTTGATCATCTTACAGATGAGCAGTGTGAATGTTGTTTAGTGAGCGATGCAGGAAGGAACCTTGACCCCTAGAACTCCTGCCCCCACCCCCCCCCACCACACACACAAAATGCATACTTCTGCAGAGGGAGGCAGTGCAGCGGAGAAGTGCACAAAGCCTGGGCTCTGCGGTCAGAGGGGTCTAAGTTTGACGGCTGTCCCGTCCCAACACTTACTGGCTCCATCGTGTAGATGAGTTACTTAACTTTTCTGAGTCGCAGCCAACTCATCCTTAACGTATGCATACTAATACCTATCAAAAAGGGCTGTTCTGGATAATGACTATAGAGCACCTAACTTGGACTTTGACACATACAAGGTGATCAATAAATATCGATTCCCACCATATTGTAGGTTCTAGAGCTTCAGCCTTGCGATGGTCTACCTTCTCCTTTGTCCTGTTTCTTCCTCCTCCTCTTTGGTTTGCTTTTTCCTCTTCCCTGGCAGATGCTGAGCCTGGTTCTCACAACAGAAGATGCCCAGCATCTTGGATTCATTTATTAAATATTTGTTTATCAAGCCCCTTCCATGTGCAGTATGCTGCATTAGAGCCCGTGCTGGATACAGAGATGAATCAGATATCCCCACCTGTGGAATCTTTATAATTTAGGAGGGAAGCCAAACTTTCAGTACAACACAGAGTGATGCACAACTTAAGAAAAGTAGATCAAGTGTTGCAACTCAGAGAAACGAGAAGCCATTTCCATCCGAGACAATTAAGGAAGACTTACCAGAGCAAATGCCACAGAAAGTAGGCTTTAAGCACTGGTAAGGCTTAGATGTATGAAGATGGGTGGAGGGCATTATCAGCAGGGCTATGGTAGGAAAGGGAATGTAGGCAAGAAAGCCAAGGGTTTATAGAAAACTCAGACTGGCATCATGTCTGGGATATGGGTAGGATAAAGGAAAGACAAAGCTGGAAGGCACAGTGGCGTCAGACTGCCCAGGATCTTGAAGGCCAGCCTAACACATCTGGATATTATCTGCAGACCATGGGAAGTCAGTGAAGGCTCACAAGCAGGAAGACAGTAAGGCGCATTTGAATAGAATCTCTTCATTGCTTTTCCCTATGAGTAGCCTGCTCCCCCACCCCCCACCCCGCAACAAGTGGCTCTGTGGTCCAAAGTCTGCATTTCCCTCCAGTGTCCCTGCCTGAGCAGAAGATCCACTGTGTCCACTGCAAAGTCCATGCCGCCCTTTCAGAGCGCTCCTGAGTTTTCTCTTCCAACTGGAGTCCACAGAAGGAATTTATGCTGATGTCATAAATGATGAGCACAATCTGAACCCAAAGGCACAAGGCTTTTGCTGCCCCAGTCATAATTTCTGCTACTTATCCATGTTTCTGTTAATAGCATTATAATCACTCATCCGCTGCTGGGGGAATGGCCATTCTGCATTTATCATTACAGGTGCACAGTGTTATAAGAACAGCGAGAAAACTTTCAGGCATACTGACAGTTCTCAAGAGAAGACATGCGATCATAAGTACTCTTCAGAACTAGAAGGAGAAATATCACCGCAGCAGGGAAAGAAACACACACACAGTTATCTGTTCACCAGCTTCTTAAAATGCTACAAACCAGAGTGAGTTCCCTGGAAATCTACAAACACAATATATGTCATTTATTGGAGGCTATTCATTTTAATTATCTGTCCCCTCATCTGAACAATTCAGTGTGGTTTGAATGCCCTACCTTACCATTTCACATATTCATCCTATACAGGGGGAGAAAATGCCAGCAAAATGCAGGAGGGGAGAGATGAAAGAAATAGAAACAGGAGGGAAAAGCAACTGAGGGAATGCAGCAAAAAAGCACAGAGGAAAGAAGGCGCAGGAGAGTGGGACGAAATCCACACTGTTGGGCAGATACATCCTCTGCCTGACTGGGAACAGAGCAGAGCGCCAGGTGTGTCTGAATGAATGACCAGAGCCAATTTAATGCACCAAGAACCTGCTCTGCACTGAGAGCTGAGGATACAAAATGAGTAAGGTCAGACCCCTGTTCTTAACCAGCTCAAAGTTTAGATGGGGAAACTGATAAGTAAACAAGTGTACTGCAATACAATGAGCAGAAATGCCACACGAAAAAAGAGCTGTTGAAAAAGCTCTGAGAGCCCCAAGGGAGAGAGAAAGAGGATTCTTGAGAGGTGTATTTGTGTGCCTTTAGGTAAGTCACTGGACCTCTCTCAACCCCATCTCTAAAAAGCGATTCTGTTGGCTGCCTATCTCTCAAGATGGTTTTGTCATTAAATGAACTGGTGGCTGAAGATCCACCCTGCAAACTGAGAAGTCCTGTGCCGAAGTCTGAGATCGCTATTCCCTCCGCTCCTATTTGGTGCTTACGGAGGGCACACAGAACCAGGACTGGGAGCTGGGGGTTAAGCATGGACCCCTCTCTGGCTTCTCTCTGACCCTCTACCACCCCAATCTGGCTTTCCACCGTGTGTCCAAGCACCCACAAATACAAAACCTGGAAAAGAAAATGAAACACTCACCAGCGTCAGGTTGCCTCCAGCCTTGAAGTCCGCAGAAGGCAGCAGGGCCAGGGCCTGGCCCCCGGTGGGGGCTAGGGGGGCGGGCACTGCTGGGTCTGAGAGCCCCTGTGTTAGCACTGGCCACCTCTCCTGGCGGCCTCAGTCTTCTTGCCTCCTCCCTTCACCAACACTTTCCCTGTCCCCGTTGCTGCCTACTTCTCTCCGCGGGCTCCGGGTTTTCTGCCGTCTCTACTTTCCCTCCCCATTTGGACATTGGTGCTAAGGCTCCCGGAGAAGAACGTTTTCTCGAATTTCCTGGAGGATGTGTGCGAGGACCAGTGGAGGCCGGTGACCCCTGAGGCGCTCTCTCGGGGCCCCAGCCCGCTCCCTCCGCCTCGCCCGCCCCGCCACCCCGGCCACCCCCTCCCTCCCCTCTCCTCCCTGCTCTCCCCCCCGCAACCTGTCCCTTCTCCCCTTTCCTTCAGATTCCGCAATGCCCCCCCTCGTCCCGTCCCCCTTCTTCAGGCCCCCGTCTCAGTCTGGTCTCGCACCCCCGACCCGCACCCCCGACCGCCCTAGCACCGCCGGGGCCGCGCCGGCCGGTCAGGCTCCCGCGCGCCCGCCCCGCCCCGCCCCGCCCGACAAGTTCCCGCGACTCCCGGCCCGGGACGCGCGGCCGCTCCGGACTCTGCTCAGCAGCCGATGACGTCACGGAGCGCTGCGCCAGTGATTGGCTATTTCTGGGTGTGCGGCGGGAGACTCGGCAGATTTGCGCGGCGGCTTTCTTTGTCCCTCCGCCTCTGCAGGTGGAGCTGGGGACCCAGGCCCGGGGCTCCGCGCAGTGCTTCCCCGGCGGGTGCAGGAGCCACCGGCCGCGAAGACAGGCGGTGACTCAGGCCCTGGGGTTAGTTGTGGCGGCAGGGAGCAGAGCCGGGGGAATCAAGTGGGCAGTGGGTCCAGACTGCGCGTCCCCCAGCAGGTGGCCGTCGCCGGCCCGCCGCCGTCTGTCCGCAGTGGTGGGGGCCCCAACTGGAAAGTAACAGCTCTGGACTTGGGATCAGGCATTCAGTTTCCGATCTTTGTTCTTCTGTTTGTATGACCTTGGGCAAGTCACTGCATCCTGTTTCCACGCTGCAAAACAGGAACCAGCGTGTTTATTTCACGGGTCTACTAAAAGGATTAAGAGTGAACGGATTTTGTAATTATTAAATCTGTTGTTATTTTAGTAGATAATATGGTGTAGCAGAAAGAATCCTGGATAAGGAATGAAAACTCTTCGCTTATCTTTCACTTTCTGGGATGACCTTCACCAAGTGACTTTTAACCTCTGTAGCCTCCATTGTCCTTATCTGTAAAGTGGGAGAACTAGACCAGAGGATCTTTAAGGTCTCTTCTGGCTCTGACTGGTAAAACTCAGCATCCTCCTTTTATCTCTCCTTCAGAGGAAGAGCTCACTTTCCTTTTCAGGACTCTAGTTAATCTCTCCCCTTTGTGAGAAACCCACCTTCTCTTAGGGATCCTGGAGAACCCGCTTTTCATTAAGGGCCTGCCCTCTCCCCACCCTCAACAACCAACGTATCCCAAATGGTAGCAGCAAATACGTAGGGCTCATCCTTGATGGAGATTCTCTCCCCAGGCTACTGGCAGGAGCAGGATTTGGAGCTGGGAACTCTGGCTCCACTCGGCGAGGCCATCAGCTCCACAGTCTGGAGCAGCTCTGACATGCTGGCCAGTCAAGGTGAGAATCCAGGACCCTCATCTCAATGTCCCTCAGTTCCTTCTGCCATCCTCACATCATCTCCCACTCATGTTGCCTCTGCCCTATGTTCTCACCCCCTTCATTACCACACAGCTCCATCCGACATTTTAGTTCTTAGTTCCACACCACCAACTTCTCTTGCACCCACGCCTCTTCCCTTACTCCAGTGCAGAGACCTCTGTATCCCCTACACCTTTTTCCCAAAATAAAATGATTCCAGGAGGAGGGTATTACTCAGAATAAAGAGGTTCTGAAAGACACAATCGAAGTAGAATTCTTCAAAGGGACCCAGGGATAACAGGATTACTGGTCAAAACTTGGTATATGGCGAGCAGTAAATGACAGGTTTCCCAAACCTTTAGTTCAGATGCTCAAGGGATAAATCATGTCCCAGTGTACTCAGCCAGCTCTGTCTCTGGCTCACTAATCTTAAAATCATCGTTTAAATGTTCAAGTTAGACGGTTACTTGAGGAGCATTCCCATGAAAAGGCCCCTGCATTGAGAGTCGAAGAACAGAATCATAGTCCCCACTGGAGTCCCTGGTTAGTAGAATGATCATAGGCAATCACTCCACCTCCATGGCCTCATTGTCTACATCTGTAAAATGAGGGAATTGGATTCCGTAATCCCTAAGATCCCCCTCAGTTCTGTTATGATTCTAAACACTGAAACCAGCGGCCAGACTTTGTGCACCATCGTGAAGATGGACACCCCGAAGCGCGCGTGCTCGTTATCAAGTCCAGCACACGCCACCTTCTCTCCTCAGGGCCCCTTCTCTGCTAGGAGCATCCATTATGTATTTCTTGGAAATGGAGCTCTGGTGACCAAGGAGGAAAGGAATAACAGACAGGGCAGGGGTAAGGTCAGTGCCAGGGGGAGGATGGGCATTGTTTAAAATTACTCAATTAGGAAACGCAGGAAGTAAGTTCCTTGGCTTCCTATTCAGAGAAGAATAATGCTGCTTAACTGGTTTCATGCCACCGAAGGGATGGTGCGGATGCTTCAGAATCAGAGCTGGAAGGTGTTGTGCATTTTCGTCCTGTGGAGGTCGCTGCTCTGGGGTCACAGAAAGTCAGTCCTGGAGATGAGGGAGTCAGCATGGGGAGCAGAAGCCAAGCCGCGGGGAACACGGAACAACGTTGGGTGGAGGCAGAAGCGAGGGTCACGCCCTGAGGGCTCCCGGCTAGGCCATCTTGAGGGCCCATTTGGGAGTCAAATGGCTCATCCATATGATACCTTATTCGTCCTTTTTTTTTTTTTTTTTTTAAATTTGACTAAGGAGAGAGGGGTGGGAAAGTATTTCCATCACATGGCAGGGAAAACTTTAATCCTTTACTCTAAAATAACAGGAGGGGGGTGATTTGGGTTGGTGTGTGGAGAGGCCGGTTGTCCGGGGACTGAAAGAGTGTGAGCTGACGATGAAGGGAAGTTATTGTGGGAGGAATTCAAAAGTCTGTGCCAATATGTTTCAGCTTTTCTTTTCTTTCTTTCTTTTTTTTTTAATCTTTTTGGTTGCTTATTCCACAGTTTTATCAGCTACCTCTTATGTAAACGAATGTGGGACCCAAAGCTGGCTCGGCCTTCTCCTCGCTTTTAGTTTTGGGATTATTGGTCTCAAGCGCCTTTCCTGTCCTTGCTCGAATAGGCAGGCACAGGCAGGAAGGCAGAGTGTAGAATGACAGATGCGTGTGCGTGCTTTCAAAGTGAACGGCAGAGCCTCTCAGGAAAGATGCATGTGCGGTGCTCTGTGTAGATGTGGGCGCCTTTATTCCCCTAAATGTTTGCGGCCCTGTCAGTTCACTCAGCAAACATTCAACAAGTGACTGTTTTTCTGTGTATTCCAAGCAAGAGGAAATAAGGTCTGTCTCCCCTTCCCCACCACCTCTCTTCCTTCTCCCACGATGCCTTGCGAGAACACAGACCCCCGGGCCTTGGACCGCCGGGGTTAGACGAGGCACGCTTCAGCCCAGAAGTGGGTGGAGGGGCTGGGGCTTCCTCAGGAAGCTGACCCTCTTGTACTCCTGCAGATAGCCAGCCCTGGACATCGGACGAGACGGTGGTGGCTGGAGGCACTGTGGTGCTCAAGTGCCACGTGAAAGATCACGAGGACTCGTCTCTGCAGTGGTCTAACCCTGCCCAGCAGACTCTCTACTTTGGCGAGAAGAGAGGTACTGTCCCAGGTGTCCTCTCTCCGGGGGCACTGTGGGCGGGGGCAGGGGTCCGCAGGGCCCGGGGCTATATGTGCCTGGGGTGCGGAGGCTGGGCACAGGGAAGACATGCTGTTGGAGGAGGCAGCCACGCCAGGGGCTCCTCCCCTGGCTCCAGAAAAACTGTAGTGTCACAGCTCTGACCTGAACCATGCACGGTCCCACAGGGTCCTCCCTGGCGACACCCCAAAGCAGCCCTGAGATGTAGCTGGTGTCAATGTTGCCCCGTGTGCTTCACACGGCAGCCCACGAGATTCAAGCCTACTTCTCTGAGCGTCCCTGAGGCTGCTGTGCCTGCCCAGTGGCTCAGGAAAGTGACTGACCGCATGAAGACTGCTCAAACTCAGAAGCAGTTTTCCCTGCCCCAAACCATGCTAGACCCCTTCTCCCAAAGACTCTGGCCTGGGACTGGAAGATGAACAGTGCCAGTGAAAGCCCTGCTTCCCGTTCTCCCGATGTCCCCAGCCCTTCGTGATAATCGGATCCAGCTGGTTAGATCCACACCCCATGAGCTCAGCATCAGCATCAGCAACGTAGCCCTGGCGGATGAGGGCGAGTACACCTGCTCCATCTTCACCATGCCCGTGAGGACCGCCAAGTCCCTCGTCACTGTGCTCGGTGAGGCTCCCCAACCCCAGGGGCTCCACAGTGGGCTTCCTTGCAAACACAGCTCCTAGGTGAGCCCCCGAGGCAGCCAGAGGCCAGGCAAGTCTCCCAGCATTTAGGAAAACTTCAGTCTGTGCTTCCTTCACAATGGAACCAAGTGCAAATAGCACTGGGTTCTGATCTTTTCTCCTCTACTTACTGTGTGCTCTGGGAGGAATCTCTTATTCTCTCTGAGCCTGAATTTCCTAACCTATGATAGAAAGATGCTCACGTCTATTCCACGAACCTCCCAAGATTATATGAGGAAAACGAGAAGTACTTGTAGTGTATGATTCTATTGTCCAAGTACCCCAGCTGCTTACATGCTCTTACCTGGGTCCTACATTTCAGTTTTCTTCCTTGCTCCCCTGGGCTTCACACCATTTCTTTAGCCAGCCAGTTTTGCTGTGGGGTGTCAGGTCATGTATCAGATCTTCCCTGTGTGTCCTTACGGAAGAGATTGAAGAGAAAGATGATTTCTCTAGTCTTCTACCCATTCTAAACCAAAGTAGGACTCATGCATCCTGACTCCTCCCCCCCGCCCCCCCGCCACTGAGGGGCCATCTCTGCAGGGACAGCTGAGGTCACCTCATGGTGCCTGTCCTTCCTATCTTGGCCATCCCCCGTCCATGGCAGGAATCCCACAGAAGCCCATAATTACTGGCTACAAGTCCTCATTACGGGAAAAGGAGACAACCACCCTAAACTGTCAGTCTTCTGGAAGCAAACCTGCAGCCCAGCTCACCTGGCGGAAGGGCGACCAAGAGCTCCACGGTACGTCCCCCTGCTCTGGGGTTCAGAAGGAGGTGGTGGGGTGGGTGAGGAAGAGAGGGGTACATGTCTGTGTATGTGCACACTCGTGTGTGTGTGTGTGTGTGTGTGCTAGGGCCTACATTCTCCCTGTGTGTACATAACCATTTCACAACTTTCTAAGTTTGTCTAAGTTGAGACTCGCCATCTGTATGTCTGCCGTGGGGCCCACACTGTATCTGTATGTTAGGGCTCACTCTGTCTGTGTGTATGCGTGTGTGTGTGTCTGTTCTGTACTCCAGGAGAACCAACCCGCGTTCAGGAAGATCCCAATGGTAAAACCTTCACCGTGAGCAGCTCAGTGACATTCCAGGTTTCCCGTGAGGATGATGGGGCTGACATCGTATGCTCTGTGAACCATGAATCTCTAAAGGGAGCTGACAGATCCACCTCCCAACGCATCGAAGTTCTATGTATGTGGTGGGCTTCTGGGTGAAGAAGGATCAGGTATGAGATGGTGGCGGGGGGAGAAAGTGCTCGTGACTATATGCGAAGCACTGTGCACAGATAAGTGATGAGTTGAGGGGTGACAGCACCAGGCCAAGAGTCAGCAAGCTTTTCGGTAAAGGGCTCAATAGCAAGTATTTGAGGCTTTGGGGGTCACATGGTCTCTGTCTCAACTACTTAACTCTGCTGTTGCTGCAGGAAAATAGCCATAAACAGTATGTCAACACATTAGTGTGGCCGCATTCCAATAAAACTTTATTTACAAAAACACAGAGCTGGGAGGATTTGGCCCCAGAGCAAGTTTACTAAGCCCTGAGCTAGGCCAGGGTTATGCAGCTAGATTGCAAGCTCTAGTGGTAACTGTAGCAAGCCAGGAGTCAGAAGATGCAGGTGCTAGTCTCCCCCCGCCCCCCACCGCTCCAGGCTCTCTGAGGTTAAGAAAAGGGCTTTACCCACTGAGCTTGACTCTTTATTTGCTCTATAAGAAGATGAACCTGGTGACCACTAGGGCTTTTTCCTAGACCAACATACTGTGATTTCAGGATCCCAGATTTTCCCTGTGGTCCTCCTCGTCTGCCCCAGCTCTGCAAGTGTTCTTGGCTCTCTGACTTACAATGGCCACTGTCATAGTCCCTACTTGGAACCTTTCCAAGGGTCTTTGTTTCTCTGTGGAATCTGCCTTGGGTGTGGACAGGAGACTTCCACCCTCACCTGAGGAAATTTGTAAATTTTCTGAGTCGGGGAACCAAGAAAAAAGAAAAGAAAGTACCGAGGCAGAAGACAGAGAGTTATAAAATAATGCATTTCTTATCCTAATTTATCTAGAGGCGGGCATTTTCCTGAAATAACTCAGCTGCTTCATCTTCTTTCTTATGGAAGACCCAGGACTGAACTTGGCACTCTTCAAAATTGCTAGACCCATTGCTGAAACCTGAATGTGAGGCAGGTTTGGGGCGGTGTCACTTCCCATTTGGCATACTCTCAAGCTGGCGGCAGACGGCCCCGAATCCAGCCGCGGGGCCACTACCGACTAGCTGTGCCTCTTTCACCAAACTTGCCATCTCCCAGGGGTTGCTTACTTCCCGGAGTTAGCGTGAGGGTCAAGGGGAAAATATCTGTGAAAGAACTGTGCAGACTTCAGAGTTGTCTATTGCTGTAAGGTGTTTCTCTGCTGATTAGTTAGAAGTGTGGGGCCCCAGGCCCGGGTCCCTGTCTAGGGCTCAGGAGGGCCCTCCCATGTCCGAACCCCACAGACTTCTCTGTCAGGTACCAGACCATCTGGCGCTGGCTCTCTAGGCCCAACTGTGATCAGCAGTCAGTCAACAAGTGCTAGACTCCAGGCACTGTGCTAGAGGTTTCTATGGCTGTGGGGCCCTGGAGCACCCATCTTCTCACCTGGCCTGATGCTCTTTGTCCTATTTGATCTGACAGAAACACGTTCATTAACTGGTTGTTAAGGTTGGCTCTGTCCTTGGGGGAAGCTCGGCCTCTTTATCTGTTGTTCTAAACCAGCATCTGGCTGTATTGTTTGTGCGGCCATCTGGACCTAGCCTCCCAGCAGCCCTTTGGCGCCATGGCAGATGCCATTATGCCTTCACAGAGCTCATCTATACCATGTCAGTGCCTTTCTGCCGCCCAAATATGACCCCCATCTCTTGTTGTTGGGAAGCTCTTACTTCACTGTTGGACTGACGGTGGAAAATGATATTTTGTGTTCCCTTGTTGCTTTCAGTTTAAACTCCCAGCAGAACAGAGAGGATGGAGAGAGTGTGAGCTCAATAAACGATCCCGTTCACGTTCACTGGTTACCAAAAATGTGCATTAAGTCGACCCTTTCTCAGCTCTCTGTTAGGACGTCCTTTCGGTCCCCACCACGACAGATCTTCAGAAATCCTACCTCTACGGGGTTGCAGTGTGAATCCCACGCGCGTTCAGTAGCAACCGTGGACTGGGCTCGCGGCAGGCGGGGGGTGGAGGCCTCTGTCCCGGGCCCCGCCAGCGCTTGAGACTTCTCGGGATGGAAGCCGTAATGCGCAACTGGATGATGGCGGGATGGCGGTCCCCTCCTGGACGGTGTGGCCATTGTGCGCTGACGCCCTTTCCTTCTCCACAGACACACCGACGGCGAAGATTAGGCCAGACCCCCCACACCCCCGCGAGGGCCAGAAACTGCTACTCCACTGTGAGGGCCGTGGCAATCCCGTGTAAGAGGATCCGCTTCCCGCCCCAGCGCACCTCCGCACCTCAGACTGTGGTCTTCCCTTAGAGTCTCCCCATCGCCCCCTACTGTCAGCCTCTTGCCTTCCCTGTCCCTGCCCTGCGCCGTCCATCCCCCACCTGTTTCTCCTGCAAAGCAGCAGAAGGGGGGCACTCTCTGGCTGCCCCCATGGTCCCCGTAGGACCAACCAAGTCACAGTCAGATATGAGTTAGGAAATCACCCTCATCCTCAGGTCAAACCCCAAGGGGTCACCCCTCCCTTCAGCACCTCATGCCTGTGGCCCCTGTAAGTCCTTCAGCCTGCGTCAAACCGTCCTTGACTTCCTCCACCCAGGTGTTTTTCTGTCTCCCTTCAGCCCCCTGGCCTGCTCTCTCCCAAACACGTGAGATTTCTCTGCCTCCACAGACCCCAGCAGTACCTGTGGGAGAAGGAGGGCAGTGTGCCCCCGCTAAAGATGACCCAGGAGAGTGCCCTGATCTTCCCCTTCCTCAACAAGAGCGACAGTGGGACATACGGCTGCACGGCCACCAGCAACATGGGCAGCTACAAGGCCTACTACACGCTCAATGTGAACGGTGAGCCGTCCCAGCCCTCCGCCGCATCCCCCTCGCCCTGTCTGCCCAGCCACGCCCTGTGTCTCGGCTCCTGAGAGCACCCCTTGCTGTGCCCTAGGGGCAAGGGAGGGGCAAGAGCCCACTGCGGAAGGGCCTGGGACTTGGGCTCTAGGTCCGCTCTGGAACGTGTAACACGGAAGCAATCAGCAGGATGGCAGGCTCTCGACTGCCTGGTTAGCACTGGTGGCCCACCGGACACCGTCCTCCCCTGCCTGCGCTCCCCAGGCAGCAACAACTACAGTTCTGTGTGGAGAGGCCCCAGAGTCTCACCGGGGCCAGCGTGGGAGTTCCCCTTTCCAGTGGGCTGTCCCAGGGCTGCCACTCCTGTGACCCACAGGGGACGCGTGGAGCCACCACCACCATGTCCTTGCTGCAGACCTTGGACAGGGTAGGGTGGGTCCAGGCAGAACACAGAGGTCTGCTGGTACGACGCTGAGACACAGGGCATTTTCTCCGATGCCTTATCTCCCAGAGACACTAGTGATGCTTCTTCTCTGAAGCTCTTCCCAAAGGTGTGACCACAAAACCCAGGAGCCGTGACAGGCTGGCACAGAGGTCCCCTTATTGGAGAGTGGGCAGAATTTTTTTTTTAATTTTTTTATTCTTATGTTAATTCCCATACATTACATCATTAGTTTTAGATGAAGTGTTCCATGATTCATTGTTTGTGCACAACACCCAGTGCTCCATGCAGAACGTGCCCTCCTCAATACCCACCACCAGGCTAACCCATCCTCCCAACCCCCTCCCCTCTAGAACCCTCAGTTTTGTTTTTCAGAGTCCATCGTCTCTCATGGTTCGTCTACCCCCCCGATTTCCCCCCCTTCATTCCTCCCCTCCTGCTACATTCTTCTTCTTCTTCTTTTTTTTTCTAACATATATTGCATTATTTGTTTCAGAGGTACAGATCTGAGATTCAACAGTCTTGCACAATTAAGTGGGCAGAATTTTTGAAGATCCCAGTGGCAGTGGGGTCCTGCCAGAAAACCTTATAAGCTCAAAATAGGGGAAATACATTGTCGGGGGAACACCAGAGGCTCCCTTGCTGGAAATGCCCGTTCGGTCAGTGAGGTGATGGCCGTCGGGCCTCCCATGGATAAGAGACCTGAGACCCGTGGGAGCGTGGTGTTTGTGTAGATGGGGTGAATCTGACTCCAGGACAGGCCTGGGTATGTGGGAACTGCCTCAGCACCACAAGCAAAGCTAGCATAGGATGCCAGCATCGAGGACCAGTGTCAGCCCCCAGATCTCCCCCTGCCAATTCCAAGGCTGACCGGCAGGGCGCTGAAAGTTCTTGGCCCCTGTGGTTGGTGGTTGGTCTCCTGCGGGCCCGCCCTCCCCCACCCAGTCCTGTCTCACAGCGTCCACTTCCAGTGCTGACACCCGGCGGTAGGAGGAGGTTCTGCATCTCCTTCCAGGCGTCTCCTGAGCAGTCTTGGCCCCACCAGCCTGGAAGGAATAAAGGAGTTCCAGCAGAGACAGGGATCTGTAACTGATGACCCCACACGTCATTTTGGCCATGGAAAGCTCTGTTTTTCTAAGGCATTTCCGTTTCCATAGCCTCGGAACAATTATCCAGCATTAATTTTTTTTTTTTTTTTTAGCGTGGACTGTGTGTCACCTGCTGCCTGGGAGAAAGACAGGGGCGACGTCCCTCTGCTTCTTCCCACTCAACACCCTCACACCCACCTCATCATATCATGGAGCCTCCAGGCCAATCCTCCCCCCACCCCCAAGCAGAGCATAAAAAAACCAAAACATAAATGTTTTCTTGTCAAATTAGGCATAGCAACAGTCAAGGAACCAAGAAGCTGGCCCAGTCGAGCTTGAGGAGACGTAACATAGGAAAGACAAAATCTACAAGGAGTCAGTGGGGCATCAAGACTCAAGCTGAGTCTGTGGGAAAACAGTAGCACTCCCATGGGTGGGAGAGTTGTATCTACGGCTAATGTAGTTTTGGACACATCAGAACTGTGTCCTGGGCCTGGGCACTGTCTTGGATATTTGGGGCCCAGACTAGGCTGGTGCTGTCCGTGGCATGCCTGGCCCAGTGTGTGCTCTGAGGATCTACACGCCCCCCCCCCACCCCGTAGATGCTGCAGTGGAGGGCAGAGACATTAGCCACCATGGGAGGAAGCTTGGGGTGGGGGCGGGGGGGGGTTGCATCCATGAAGGAAGTCTTTGCCTTCCCCACAAACCTCTGGATGGTGGAATGTGATGCTGGAGTCCCAGACCTCCCGGAGGAGGCGTGCTGGAGGACTGGGATTTCGTTGCATCTCAGAACTGCTCTTTACACAGCAGCTGTAGTCCGTGGCACTCTGGGAGGTGCTGTCAGAGTCCCCTTTCCCAGCTTCGTCGGTGTTTCACTGCCCCTGCTCTGTCTGGTCTCCGGGGGACAGGGAATAGGTTGGGGGCCCCGCTAGAGAGGCCAGCTCTGAATGGCAAACAGACAGGAGGTAAGAGGGCCTGGAGGGGATAGAAGGAATATAGTCTGATATCCCAAAAGTAAAAGCAAGAGCGAGAACAAGAGACCATGTAGGCGTTAAAGCAGTGAACTTTGACCAAAGCTTCTGTGCCAGAAACAATTTAAAGGGTTGAGTGTGAGCAGATTTGTCCATTTATTCAGGAATACATAATTGTTTTAAACAATTATTGCGTTCCAGACACTGTGTAAGAAAAAAGGGTACAAAACAAGGCATATCCCCCCTGCCGTATGATCCAGTCCGTTCTGCTGGCGTCAGCCCGTGTTCTGTGCTGAGTCCGATTGCCCACGGCCAGACCAGAGATGCTCTAAGACCAGGGCTCTCCCCAGGTCTGACTGTGTGCATCCCTCCCCGCAGACCCCAGCCCGGTACCCTCGTCCTCCAGCACTTACCACGCCGTCATTGGTGGGATCGTGGCATTCATCGTCTTCCTGCTGCTCATCCTGCTCATCTTCCTCGGCCACTACTTGATCCGGCACAAAGGTCAGAGGCAGCGGGGAGCCTGAGGGCAGGTAGGGAGGCAGCCGGGAGCCGGCTGCAGGACGGGCCTTTGGGGACTCTGCTGGCCCCTTGGAGTGTGAGAGGAAGAAAGAAGACAGCCAGCCCTGTGTTGACTGAGCACCACCAACCCGCAGTAGAGCCCGATCCCTCGGTGATCACCCAAGTAAAATGGAGCCTTCCCACTCAGTCGGCGGCTGCTCCCACACTGCTCTGCCCCCAGGGTCTCGTGCTTTCAGGCAGAGACCTGCCGACTCTGCCACTCCGTCCCATCTCTTCCTGCGCTGGCTTCCTTTCTCATCTCTTTGTCCTTTGGTCCCCCGGCGCCTTGTCCCCACACCATCTCTCCTCTCCTCTCCTGTATCCAAGCCTGCTGACTCCTCACAGACTTTCCCTCTGTACCTACTTTAGCCAGCAGTCCAACTGCATGGGCTGACCCGGATCTCAGCTACCTGCTCGGGGCTGACCTGCAGTTTCCCTGTCCCCAACCTAGGGTGGGCATGCATGCTCGCTACACACCTGCTTACGTGTACACACATGCATGTGCACACAGGTGCACACATATGCACATATGGAGGTACACATGTATGCATACACACACGTGCACACAGGTACACGCATATACTCACACATGCACATATGTGCACACATACCCACGGGTGTACACGTAGACACACACACATCTAGAGGTGCGCACATGTACATGCACACATTCACACGTACACATATACACACGGGCGCACATACATGCTTATGCACACATGTGCAGATGCACACATACATGCATACCTGCACACACAGGTACATGTACATACTCACATGTATGCATATACACAGAGGCGCGCACATGCTTATGCACACATGTGCAGACACATGCACATGCATACGTGCACACATACAGGTACACAGAGACACATACACACCTGTAGGAGCACACATGTACATGTGTGTACTCACATGCACACACGTGCAGACACACGTGCACACATACAGGTACACAGACACACACAGCTATAGGAGCACACATATACATGTGTGTGCTCACATGCGTGCACACACTTACACATGTGCAGACACACATGCACATGCATACATACAGGTACACACAGAGACACATACACACCCATAGGAGCACACATGTACATGCGTGTGCTCACACGCACACACACTTACACACGTGTAGGCATGCATACCCATGCATACACCCATACACACGTACCTGTGTATGTATACACACATATACACACCCATGCATCTATACACACACACATGGGGCTTTTTTTCTTGTTTTATAAATAAGATTCTAATTAAGGACTGCATTCATTCATTAATTCATGAGGTGCAGTCAGGTGATGGATGTTGGCAGCAAGATACAAATTGGGTCAGGTGGGGAGGTAGAAAGCTCTAAGCAGGAGAAGCATTGCAGGAACAGCTGTGGTGGGCGGGCAGGGCAGGGCAGGGGTGGGGGGCGGGCTTCAGAGGTGTGGAAACTGCTCCTGAAACTGACAGGAGGAGCTTCTCCCTCTCTGCAGGAACCTACCTGACACATGAGGCCAAAGGCTCGGACGACGCCCCGGACGCAGACACGGCCATCATCAATGCAGAAGGCGGGCAGTCGGGCGGGGACGACAAGAAGGAGTATTTCATCTAGAGGCGCCCAGCCACCTCCTGCGCCCCCCAGGGGCCCCACGGGGACTGCTGGGGCCATCACCAACCTGGACTTGTACAGAGCGACCCCAGGGCCGCCCCTCCCGCTTGCTCCCCAGCCCTCCCCACCCCCCTGTACAGAATGTCTGCTTTGGGTGCGGTTTTGTACTCGGTTTGGAATGGGGAGGGAGGAGGGCGGGGGGAGGGAGGGTTGCCCTCAGCCCTTTCCGTGGCTTCTCTGCGTTTGGGTTATTATTATTTTTATAACAATCCCAAATCAAATCCGTCTCCAGGCTGGAGGGGCAGGGGCCCTGGGTGAGGAAAAGAACAACCCTGGAGTGTTAGGAGGAGAGCGAAGGCGGAGGGGTGAGGACAGGGAGCCAAGCCGGGCTGGTGTGGGGGGCCCTCCCCGGCCCTCCACCCTCCGTCCTCCACTATGGAGCAGCTTCCTGGCCTCCGGGGGGGGCAATGGGGAGGTGGTGAGCAGAAGCTGGAGGGGGCTTTTCCTCTGCTAGTCACGCACCTCAAGCTACAGACAGGGAAGCAGGTACCACCCGGTCACCCCTCCTCCAGCACAACGGGAGAGGGGTGAGTGGGGGCCCCGAGGAGGTGTGACCCGCAGGTGGAAGGCAGCCACGCAGGGACCCAGGGCTTCCGCATGGGGAGGACGCAGGTCCCTGCCCGGAGGGGGTAGATCTGCAGGGGGAGGATGGCGGAGAGGGCCGTGTTACCCCTCGCCCCTGGGGCGAAGGAAGCCAGGCCCCGGGGTGGTGGTTGGGGGGGAAGCTCCAGCAGCTGTGGGAGAGGCGCTGCTCCCGGCCCCTGGCTCTGCCCCGAGCCCCGCTGTCGCTGGGCCACCACTTCTCTCCAGCATCGCTCGGCAACCACTCCTCCCGTCTTGTGCCGCCTGTGCCCCTTCCCGTTCTCACAGCAGCCAGGCAGACATAACAACAAAAATACTAAAAGGCGCTTCGCTGCACTGAGCTGTGTCCTGCCCAGACGAGGGGCGTAATGTGAACCCTGTGAGTGTGTGGTTACGGTGTCCGTGTGTACATGCACATGTGTGTGAGACAGAGCCGGAGGGGGGCTCCCGGGCGGGGGGGGGGGGCTGGGACGCCGCCAGGAGGGCTTCGGGCGGGCCGGGCTCCTAATCAGGCTGTGGACCTCACCTGGGCTGTGGCTCCGTCCCCGTGCGTCCCAGGCCACCCTCAGTGCCCATCGGTCATGGAGAAAACAGTCCCAGGATGTGTTTCGCTCAGTTGTCCATCTCGCCTCTCCCTAAAACACAGAGCATTCAAACCCTGCCTCAATTTCCCTTCTCAGAGGCACGGAGCCAGTGCCACAGCTTTGCTATGCACCCCTCAGGCCGCTCCCTGGCACCGACCCTGGGAGGACCGCTGTCACTTCTTTCCCCTACAGTCTGTCCCCTGCGCGGCGAGGGCTGGGGCTGAGACCTCGGTCTCCTTCCCATTTCCACCCCTGCTTTTGATTTTCTGTCTTCCTTCATTGCCGTGGAGATGAGGTTGCCCACACTCCCTGAGCCAGGGTGCCCCTCGGCCCCGCTCACCCGCTCCGGCACATCCTCCCTGCCGCGTCCGGCAGGCTCGCCCACCCCCTCAGTTCAGGTCATAGCCTCGTGAATCTTCCAGCCGCTGGTTAGGGCCCTTGGGCACCGCAGGCACCCCCCACTTCAGCCAGGGCCCCCCCCCACAGCAGCAAGGCAGCCTAGGGCCCCAGGCCTGTCGGCTCCCTGTCTCCCAGCACCTTTCCTCTTTGAGCTGAACCACTCTGTCCATATTACACAGAAGCCATATTTGTACGGGGGGCGGGGGGGAGGGGCCGTTGTGCTGTGTGTGTCTGTCTGTGGGTGGGGGGGAGGGGAGCAGGGAGGGGATCGTGTATCTTTATAATCTTTCTAACTCTCCTGTGCTAATCTCAGAGGGGCCACCCTCAATATATCTGGATTATCCGTGTCGTCCGGCTGCCTCCTTCTTGCTCCAGTTGGGACGTGTGCGTGTGAGGGTGGTCCTGCTGGTGTCCCCTGCATCCGGCGCCTCTGGGGGTGGCCGTGTGCCTTGCCATGCCCCCTCCCAAGGGCATCCCTGTATGGAGACCACAGAACTCTCCAAGGGAGAGAAGGGTGTTTAGCCCCCTTGGGGGTCCTGGCCGGTGCTTGCTTTCCAGAGTGTTTGGGGAGGGGTGCCTGACTGCTCCCCATGGCGCATCGCCAGGCGGTGCTGGAGAAGGTTAAAATGAAGGCAGAGGCTCCACCAGCCCCACTGCAGGACAGACCCTCCCCAGGGACCACTGTCTAACCCGCTCACGTTGAACCTGAAACTGGAGTTGGCATCCTGGGAAGAAAGGGGGTGAAGATCTGCGTAAGGCGCCCACCTTTTGTGTCTTGGCTTCCCTACTCTGGCTCCATGCACCCCTACCTAAATGCAAAAGAGCTTCTTGGTGAGATTGGAGTTGAAACATGCCATGCTTTCTTGGAGTGAAATAGTGTCACCTAACCAGCTCCTGAGACTCCATGACTTACCCCTCCCAAAGTCCCGGCTGTTTCCCCACCCGAGAGAGTAAAATGCAGGGAAACGTCAGAGATGGTGCAGAAGCCGGGTGGGGGCTGCTGCAGAAGAGCAGAGGTGTTGGCTCAGGGGCCTGCGTCTGCAGAGTCCATGCTTTCGCTCGCCAGCCAGAGAGAAGTAGAGGACCCCACCCCAGTAAGGGACTGTGCATGTTGCTGAGATGCCAGCCAGTGCAGCCGTTCCAGAACCTTTATGTCCCCCAACAGAAATATGAATAGAGATTACCCCATAGGCAACCGTCCCATTTTAAAACATGTTGCCCCATTGTCCCCCAGAGCCTGCTTTAACTCATCAGGCCGGGTACTGTGCTGGGTATGGAAAACGCATTCATTGCGCCCATAGGTGGCTAGACGAACGCCCCATCGCTCCCCGAAGTAGCTTCATTATGCAGCCTGGAAAGCTGCCCCCCAGCCCCTCCCGTCCTCGCACGGAAACACCCAGACACCTGCCTACCACCTAGCGCTCAGATATGTGCATGCAACATACAACACACAGCCACACACACAGACTGGGGCGCACACGGGCGGGGCGCTGGGGCCATCAGCCACCCGCGGATCAACCCCAGGCACCACTCACACCCCCTCCCACAAATGTCGCCCTGGAGCCAGCTTTCCCTGGATCCAGTTCAAGGGGGTGGAGACTCAGTGAGAGTCATCAACTGCCCCTTCCCTCCGCCTTCCCAGCAGGTCTCTTATCTCTGTCTCACAAGTCACCCCTGGCCCCTCTTCCTTCCTGGTGCTCGAAGACTCCGTCCTTGCTGGAAAACCCCCTGGCTTCTCAGCTCCGCTTTCCACCTTCGGGAAAATACCCACTATCTGCTGGCCGCCTTTTTCCTTTCCCGAGCGCAGGTCCCCACCGATGGAATCCAACCTCAAAACAGGAAGCCCCGGGCTAGTGCCCCTTCTGCTCCTGAGGCTTAGGCAGGCCATGGGCGTGGGACGAAGTCTTCCTGAATGCCCAGCTCCCCCCCGCCGCCTATCCCATGGCCCTGCCCAGAACTGATGGCCTTCATTAGCCCCTGGCACTTATCTTGGAGCTGCAGCTGCCCATAGGACGTTCCCAGCCCTTCTCTCTGCCTGCCCTGAGTCCAGCAGTGCCATGGGGAACTGTCTGCAGTACCAGGTGAGTGTGGGGCCAAGCCCATAGTCCCCCATCTCTTTACCTCACCACCTCTTTCGGTCTGCCCGGGGGCCTTTGCACCTCTTCTCTTCTCCGCTCCTCTCTCACCCTTCCCTCTGTTTCCTTTTTCTCCTTCTTACTCTGGTCTCCTGGGTCCCCCATCCATCTGGGTCCCTGGTGCCCTGGCCCTGACCTTGTCCGGCTCTTGCTTCCTGTCCGGTGCCCTCCCCTGCTCTTCTGCCCAGGTTCCCAGGCTCCCTGTTCCATCCTCTCCCACTGTCCCCCTGTGTCCCCTCCTCCAGGCTAGCCTCCCCATCTCCCCCTCCCGCGCCCTCATTCCCAGGGACTCTTCAGTGGGGTAAACAGATGATCTGACTGTCTGTCCCCTCTGGGGCTGTCCTCCAGGTGGCGGATGAGGACTCTACTAAGTTCCCCTTTGGAGACGATATTTGGGACGAGTTTAATGATTCCTATGACCTGAACTATAACTACAGCAATGTGGACGCAGCTGCCCCCTGCCGCTCGTGCAGCCTGCTGGACGGCTCCTCGTTGCCCTTCTTCATCCTCACCAGCGTCCTGGGCATCCTTGCCGGTGGGGCGGTCCTCTTCGCGCTCCTCAGACCTCTCTCCCACTGGCAGGTGTGCCCCGAACGGCCTTTCCTGATACAGCTGGCCGTGGGCAGCACCCTCTTCAGTACTGCGGTGCCCATCCTGGCACCAGGGCTGAACGGTGTCCAGGGCACAGCGCTGTGCCATCTGGCCCACATGGTCTGGTATGGCTCAGCCTTTGCCCAGGCTCTGCTGATAGGCTGCCATGCCTGCCTGGGCCCCAAAATGAGCACAGGTCAGGTCCCCAACATCAACCTGGGGCTCGGTGTGGGACTCTGGGGAATGGCTATCCTATTGGGGCTGCCAGTCACCCTGGCCACTGACACTTCCCGTGGATTCTGCTCCGTGACATTCAGCAAGAGCCACTGGTTTCTGCAGCTGTCACACATCATGGCCTGTTTCACCATCTTCACCTTGTTGCCGCTGGGTTTGCTGGGAGCCAAGGCGCTGATGAAAATACTGGGCAGGTGGCCGTGTCCCTGGGTCAACGTCCTGTGGGCCTGGTTTGTGTTCTGGTGGCCCTATGGGGTGGTTGTGGGCCTGGACTTTCTCGTGAGGTCCAAGACCTTGGTCCTGTCGACATGTCTGGCCCAGCAGGCCCTGGACTTGCTACAGCACCTGGCAGAGGCCGTGGCCATTCTGCACTGCGTGGCCACACCCCTGCTCCTGGCCCTGTCCTACCACCAGACGGCGCGCACCTCCCGGTCCTCCCTGCCCCTCCCGCTCAGACAGCCTTCTCATCTGGACACCGAGGGAGCAAAGTCTTAGCTCTTTTCCCACCTGTCCACCTGAATTAAAGTCTGCACTGCTTTTATGAAGCTGATGGTTTCTTATTTTATCCAGGGACATAGAGGAGAGGAAGGAGCATGGAGAGAGAGGCATTTCATGCCAGACCTTCCTGCCGGCGGCGTCTGTTTCTCTGGCCGGCCTGGGGAGAGAGTGAACGATGTACAAACTTCCTCAGGGCGCACAGATGTTCTCTAGAGGTGTGGGGTTACTGCCGTCTCAAAGGGGGTTGGAGAAGAGATGCCAGAGTATGAGGGGAGCCGGACACTTGAAAAACTAGAAGACACGAAGGAGGAAGAGAAGCTGCTCCGGAAAGCAAATGAAACAGGAATAGAAACCGGAGAGAGAAAACAGAAAAAAGAGAAGGACTCAGAGCATGTCTCCCCACCCTGTCTGTCTTGTCCAGCCTTCCTCTCTGCCTTCTATGTCCCTGACACCTGTTGGCTTTGCTTAGAGATCAGGGAGAGAAGCATCCCGGGGGGCTCCCTTAGTCCAGGGAACATATCAAGATAATTCGAAAAGCCACTTCCTAGGAGTCATCTCCCCGAGGTTCATTTCTCGGCAGGACCTTAATCCCCGTGTGTGTGTGAGCATGCACACTTGTGTGTGTGTGTGTGTGCGTGCATTTGTCTGTCTCCATCTGTTGGCACCTACGTCCATGCTGGGTGCATGCATGTAATACCACCGGTCCGCGTGTGGGTGCCTCTCCCTCAGTGTCCGACCACACACACCTGTGTGCCCGCCCTGCGCTCTCTCAGACCCTCCCTCCACTTTGCTCCACTCTCCATCCTTGTTTTCAGAATGTGGAATCAGGATTAACGACTCACTCCCTACCCAAATGTGTTTTCTTTCCCCTGGCATCTATGCCAAGTTTTCTCTGTGTGTCTGTGTGAGATGCATACAGGGGACCAAAAATCAAGAAGTCGAGAAGGTTGAGGCACTTCAAGGGGAGGGGCCTGACCTGACTCATCTTCTGCTTAGAATCCCCCCAATTTCCCCTTTGAACCCAGCTATCCCCCTGATGCCCTGGTTGCATAGTCATGGTCCTGGAGGCTTTTTCTCCAGGTTTGGGTAATGGTTGGAAGGACAGTGGATAAGCCCTCTCTGTAAGGGACGCAACTTCTACCACCACCAGCAAATTCACCCTCGACCCAAGATGCCACACACCCAAAAATGAGTTTCTCCCTCCAACCCAGTTGAAGGCTGGGGAAACTTGAAGGATACCTTCCATTGTCTGAATCGGGACACAGCCTGTCCTGTTTTGTAAACCTGGCTTTCCCCTACACCGTTCCTGCTCGCCTCTGGGCTTGGAGACAGCTAGGAGAGTGCAGGAGAGGAGCAGGCACGAGCTAGAACATCCTGGGCAGGCGGCGGAGAGGCTCAGGAATTTTCCTGGGTGGGTGCGTGACAAAGCCTCCAAATCCCCCCCCCCCACCTCCTGTCTCTTAGCAACCATCGGGGGAGCTGCTGATTGGTTCATCCTAAATTGAAAGGCGGGACTTAGGGCCCATGGAGCCGCGGGAGGCATTCTGAGACAGAAAGAAGAGAAGGGAAAATGAAAAAAGAGAGAATTTACAAACCTAATTTATGCTGAGGCCTCCAACCACAGTTCGCGAAGGCGGCACAGGGATTTCTCTCTCATCCTCTTTCCAGAGACTCCTCCTCGGAACCCGCCAGCCCCGCCCCCTCTCCATCCTACCTGACATCCCCCGACCCCCTCTCGGGGCAGCGGGCAGTGGAGGGTGCTCTCCGTCCTGAAACCTCCAGGGTCAGCCTGATACTCGGGAGGCTGTACGCAAGCCCCCGGGGCTCTGCACCCCGGCCCCAGCCCGGGCCCCAGCCCCTAGACACAAACCGCGTCTGCAGGGTCTCGCTGGAGAGAAGCCCAGACAGCCCCTATCACATCTCTCACGAAGCCAAGGCCGAGGCAGAAGCTGGTGGCTGATAAGAGGTCCGGGAGGTTGGGGCGGGCTCTCCACGCTTATCTCCAGCCCATCCCACCCCTGCCCTGCTGTTTTGCCCCAGTCCTTCCCCGCGACCCTTTCCTGCACTGTCTACTGCACAGGGATGCTTCTTCTGTGAGCCTCAACCTGACTTTGGATGTTTCTTCATCCATCAGACTTTCCTGGGGTCCTCCCACCCCAAGTTGTCACCCCAAGCCATCTAACCCACCCACCGCATGCCACCGGCCTCCCCTAAACTGGTCTGAACCTGGCATCTTTTCAGCAACCCCTCAGGAACCCAGCTCCTGTTTCCTTAGAACCCTTCAGAATTTCATCTTAGGGTTGGCAGGGACATTAGCTGTGTCTGAGTTAGTGGGCCTCCCGGCTAGAGGAACAATCCTCTCCGAAAGATGAGAGCAGGGAGCAAGCAAGCGTGGGGAGCTCACCTTGCCCTGGGGAAGGTCCATCCACACTGCTTCCGGGGGGAGACTTATTTCTTCGGGGAAGACTGATGATCACAGCGATGCCCACAGTTCATTTATTCCAGGCTGGGGTCCCTTCCCAGAGGTTGCAGGAAACAGATACCTGTCCTCACACCCTTTTTCCCACCCCCATGTCCGAACCCCACAGCCCCATCATCACCTTCCCCCAGAGGTGGCCCTCTGAGGAATTCTGATTGAAAACGTCACTGGGATTTCAAACCCAATTCTTCACCAGCTCTAATTGCCAGGGATTTGCCTGAAAACCGTCGTATGCTATCTAATTATTCTGACAAGAGCAGCCCGCCGTCTGGGCACAAGGAGAATCACAGCTTTAATTAACAATAATGCACCTTGCAGACGAATGTGACTGTTTAGGTTAATTAACAAGTCCAAGTCCTTCCAAATCGAATCCGCACATCTTCTGGGTGATTTGGGCAGGAGGGATATGGGGCACGCAGGGGGTGGGGCCAGCTGAGAAATGAGTTCAGCAAAAGTGGGCGTCAGCTTTCATCTCTCCCATGACTACCTGCTGCAGGATCTCCAGAGACCCCCTTGAAAAACTGGTTTAGGGGAACCGGGAGGGGGGCATAGCTGTAGGGGATTTCAGCCATCTTTATGTCACACTTACATTTAGGAAATCTTTCCGACGCAGTTGTATAAACGAGAGGAAGAAGTCTTTGCAATTTTTCAAATGTGTTTAATTCCCTGTCCATGTGTTTGGGAACTGGGTTTCCAGCACGAGAACCCCAACTGCCCCAACACTGCTATGTCTCTCTGCTTTTCCTTGTACCATGTTTTGGGGGCACTTAAAGTTGCCTACTCCCTAAGATTCCCAGACAATGTTCCAAGTCCCAGCCTTGTCCTGCTCAAGGCTTATGGTTTGAACTTTTTTCCTGAGTCTTTCCCTCTATCCTGAAAGAATAATACACTGTCTACAGCTGCAAACTGCCTCTTTCTGAAGGACCTGAGCCTGCTCTTCTCCCTGGAAGTCGGGTATTACTAATGCTTGGGGAAGGGGGAGTCCTAGGTCTCTTGGAAAATCCAGTGAAAGTGACGAAATCTCTCTTTAGGAAAATAGAATATTACACCCACAATTTGGCATTGAGTTCTTCCCCACCGCCCTTGGAGTTAAACTGAACGCAGGAATTTCTGTGATCCGACGGTGGCTTTGTCTCCTCCTTGCTCAGGAAGCTTGAGGCCCAGGGACCTAAAGAACTTTCTGTTCTCTGAATGGGAAAACCCTGTTTGTACTCTGGGCTTTGCACTTGACATCTCTTCTGCCTGGAACACTCTTCCCTGTGCAGTTTCCATGCCTGGCTCCTTTTCATCCTCGGGGCCTCAATACAAATATCGCCTCTTCCAAGACTCACCTTTCCTGACATCAAATGAGATGGAGCCCCTGGCCACTCCATGCACCCAGTTATTCTCCGCCAATTCACCTGAGATGTTTCCAGTGTGGTGTGTATCATAAACTGAAATTGTCTCCTTTCTTCATTGGTTTGCGGACCAGTTTCCTGCTCATCTGCCCCTCCCCCACCACAACAAAGCAAGTGTCAAGAATGCAGGAGCTTTTACTCTGTTGTGACTGGAACATAGAGCTCAGGAAATAGGTGCCAAATATGTGAATTAATTAATTTCCTATGAATAAAGCGTGGTGTCCCAACCTGGAGGGTTTGCAGGCCCCTGGGACAAGTAAACACAGAATTCCCCCAGAACAAATGTCAGGGCCCAGAGCTCCTCCTCCCGAAGTCCTCCAGGGCATCTCTCCCAGCTATTCGTTTGGGGGCTGAAAAGACTGGAGGACTGTCAGCACAAGATTTCTGGCCTGGGTGGAGGGAGGTGGGGGGATGGGCTAACTGGGGGATGGGCATTAAACGGGCACTTGTTGCGATGAGCACTCGGTGTTGTACGGAAGCGATGAATGACTGAATTCTACTCCTGAAACCAGTACTACACTCCTTGTTAACTAACTTGAATTTAAATAATGTCTCAGAAGAAAAAAAAATAAAAGGTTTCTGGCCGGGGAACCTGTTTTCTGTGTCCACTCTTGGGCAGCTGCTGCCGGGGGGACTCACCACAGTCCCCGAGTCACAGGTGGGAGGAGTGATGCTCGCTTTCCTTCGGGACGGTACAGCTCCGGGCATCGGGGGAGACTGGAAGGCCTGCCATCCTTCATCTTTACTTGAGGAAAAGTGAGTCCCCGGGGATGCCCCCGAGTTCAAGGAGACGGTCTTCCACTGGCTCAGAATCAAATTTGGAGTCCAGCCACTTCCTCAGATTTGATCACACTCGGGGAGGGAGCCCACACTCTTTGTGGACCTAAGAGACGTTTTGGCCTCCCTACTGCTTGTTTCTTCTCCTTCCTTCAGTCCCAGCTCAGCTCAGCGCCCCCACTGCCCGTTGCCACCACCCCTTTGAGACCTCGGAGCTCTGGCTCCTTTTCTAGCCTTCTGGAGCCCACCCCCACCCACTGCAGCAGTCCATTCCTTCCGCAGTTCTGGGCACTTGGTCAGGTTAACCCTTGAAGGCACTTAAGGGTGTGTAACTCATTTCACTTAAAGGATGTATTGAGTGCCTCCTAAGTTCAGGACATTGGGAGAGGTCCCAGAAGACACAGAAAAGACTCAGACACAATTCTAGACATCAGCATCTCCCTGGACCCACTTCGTCCCTTCCTGTCCCCTTCCTTCCTAGGTTCTCAGGACTTCCCAGCTTTCTCCTTAATAACCTTACACATGTTTGGGTCCCAGGACATACAGAAACCCCACAAGGTCCTTGGTCACCTTGATGCTTCAGTCCGGGCTTCTATTTCACACCCAAAGACCATTAGCAAATCACAAAGCCCCTCATCAGCAGGTGGTCCTGCCTCCCCGTGGTGGCCCTGCCTCCCCGCGGTGGCCAGGAACGTTCTTTATGTACAGATGCAGAGAAGATAGAAGAATGGAGGGCATTTTCCCCTCCACACTCTTCCAAGGTGGGTGTGGTGGAAAGCGCTTTACAAATCAGTTGGCCCCTGTCTGTCTGTGACCCCCAAGGAAAAGGTGAGGAAGAAGTGGACCGTCTCTGCCAGCAACCTGGAATCTCCAAAAGCATGTCCATGTCTCTCCTCTATGGCCACTCCTTCAGTCTCCAGGATGGGGCTGCTCCCGCCATGTTCTTGGGTGACAAGAGAGCAACCCATGGAAATCTCTGGGAGCACAGAGTTGGAGGGAAGGCCAATGGGATAGCAAGAATTGCAGAAATTAAATACAATTTAATAGAAATTAAGGCAAGACCTGTGTTTTAAAAAATCAATTGCACAAAAACAAGATGGAAGAGACCTGGCTCGACAGAAGTTCTTACCAAAAAACAAACAAACAAACAACTTAGAGGTTTCACTCGGCCACAGGCTACAGATGATTCCGCAGTGTGTGTGGCAGCCAAGAAGCGAATGCAGACTCAAGCTGCAGTAAGAGACAAGGCAGGACGCTCCACCGCTCCTTCCCGCCCTGCACAGGCCAGTCTGGGAACCAAAGGCTCAGCTCTGGGGACCACACTAACAAATTAGAGCTCTTTAAAGGCGAGTGGCCGAAATGACAGTCCCCCAACCCCGACAGAGGGGCTGAAGGAGCAGGGGAGGCGAGTAGGACCCTAATTCTAGGAAAATGTAGAAAACACACAGCCATCTTCAGTTCGCTGAATGGCTGTCCTGTGAAGGGAGCATTAGAGAAATGTCGGCTGTGGCCTTAGAACTAGGGACATGGATGGGGGAGAAGTAACAGATTGATTTTGGCTGAATGTTAAGAAAGTCTTTCCACAATTGGATTACAGATGACAGGGATGGGCTATGGCATTCTTGTTACTATAAAAAATAGACACATGCTCACAGGCACGCACCCGCACGTGCACGCACACACACCGAGCTCTGCGCTACTCTGTGCTCTTGTTTTACTGCAGTGAACATATCCGAGGATGGCCTCGCTCTTGTGGAGTTTAGAGACAAATGTGAGAGGCAGAGATTAGACACTAAACACACAGATAAATTGCACGTGCTTTTTAAATGCTGTTACAGGAAAACAGAACTGGTGTCTTGCAAGAGAATAAGAGGACAGATCTGATTTGAGTTATGAGCTCACAGTTACAGAAAGGACTCAAGCAGAGGCTGAACCATAGCAAATCATCAGACACAGTGGAGGGATGTCCCATGCACTGGGACAGAGCCAGGACTAGTCCAGCAGCTTTTCCCTGAGTTGGCAGTGCATCAGAATCGCCTGGAGAGAGGCTTTCAATAGTCCTTGACTCCATTCAAGATATTCTGAATGAGAATATTTGGGGCCAGAAGACTCTGAAACCCCTGTGATGATATGTTAAATGAAAGAGCTAGACCAAAATGCATAATTCCTTGATTCTGGTGTCCGGGTCCCACTTGTGATGATTTTAGTCTCTTTGCTTGGATCCTTGAATTAAAGTCCTCTGGTTCAGAGCCAGGATACTCTGGTCTCTTCCAAACCTGGTCTGTGGAACAATGAAGGGATTCCTAGCCAGATACGCCCCTGACCTGAATCTTTCCAAGAGGTGGGTACCATACCAGGCACCAATTGCTGCAAAAAAAAACTGTAGCTGGTGCCTGGGGTCCCTCTGGTGGCCAAAAGTGGTCACTTCGGCTCCCCTTCTCTCCAGACCCAGGTTTGGCCGAGATTATTAGCGGATATTGGCTCTAAGAGGATGAAGGGGCACTATGAAGGGAACGCAGAGAAGCTGAAATACGTATTTTAGAAAGCTCTTCACTAGAATCAGCGTTAAGAAATAGAGGTGGTAGAACTAAGGCCCTGCTTACCAATTACACCCCCCTGCCCCTCGTTGCCAAGCCTTGGAGGATGTTAATTTAGATACCTTCCCCTAATCAGAGTAGACAGCTCTTCAGGATGCGCAGCCACCAGCCAGGGATTCCAAGATCGTCTCTGTTCCCTGGGAAAGGACACAGTGTGTGAAGGCAGGGTGTTTGGACGGCTGGGTCGAGGCGTTCTGAGCTCTGTGACTTAGCTCTCCCGGCTTCAGTTTTCCCACTTGAGAAAGAGCAGGTAATGATGCCAGTCCCACCTCCCTCACAGATCTGACCTGAAGATTAAATGAACTGACAGATGTGGAAGCTGTCAAATGAGTTACAGCTAAGAGGACATACATCACAATTAGTATCAAAGAAGAGTCTGCCTTGCAGGCAACTGGGGAAGCATCCATTGCCTTCTGGGCCGTTCACTCCACCTGCACGTAAACTCCGCCAGAAGGAGCAGGAATGCTGGATGTGCCCTGCTTACCTCCGTTCCTGTGTCTCCACTTGGCCCAGGGACCAAAAGGCTAACACAATGTGCCCGAGACAGCTTAACAAGAAGCGCCAAGGAAGCGTTCCTTTAAAAGAGAGGCTGGCCCGGTGAGGGCGATAATGGGGCTGTGGCAGGCATTTTCCTGGCATTTGGGCTGGCTTTGGCTGCATTACAGTATTATTTAGGGCACAGCATAAAATGTTCTTGGACTGCCAAAAAGCAGCAATCCCTACCCTCTGCTGTTTATGATACTGAACCTTGCCCCAGGGACCCCAAAATGACCACATTCCAGCTCTTCCTACATGGTCGCCTGTGGTTTCTGTCCCTTGGCACATGGGGTCCTTCGGAGGCTCCTTGCTGTGGGAGGTGGTGCAGTGGGGAGAACCTGTCTGCTCAGCAGATGCTGAGATGCCCCCAGCTCTCTGGCATAGATTAATGGCACATACTCTACACACTTGCCATTCAAAATATGGGCTATGGATCACAGTATTGGCATGACCTGGGAGCTTGGAGGAAATACGGACTCTCAGGCCCTGCCCCAGACCCGGGGCTGAATCAGAATCTGCACTTTAACAGGATCCCGGGCAATTCATTTGAAAGCTGGAGTGTGAGGGACACCGCACACTTCGGTGATTATTCACCCAGGCTGTCTTCATCCAGAGCCCCTGCCCGCACCCCTCCCCTAGCAGGTGAAGGCCTGGTTCCTGGAACCTTTCCCTTCTCTGGTCTCCTTGCCTTCCAGACTTGACTTCAAAATTCAGGCATTACCATGCACTGGGGGCAGGCCCTGCACATGCTTAGTTCCCATGCTTTACATAAAGTGAGAAAAAAAAAACAAAACACCACATTCCCGTTCCTTCCCCGGCCCCCTCGGCCCCAAAAGTAGAGAGGTTCCTCACATCTTCCCCCAGGGGGCACCAGTCGGAGGTCAAGTTGATGGAGAATGCAACCTTCTTGCCTTTCTGTCCTTCCCGTGCTCAGGCTGCGAGGGGTCCCCAGGAAGGGCGATTGTGGGAAACTGTCAGTAGATCAGCAGTGAGGTGAGTGCAAGATCAGGCATGACTGAGCATCTAGACGTTGCCAAGGAGCTGGCTGTGAGACGCAGGAAGGAAAAGCATCACTCCCTCTAGGTAGCAAAAGGACCACAGAGCATCATGTGGGACCCAGGGTCTCACACCACGCACCACAGACCTGGGGCAGGCAGGCAGCCCCACACGGTCTTCAGCTTCTAGACCCTGAGTCTCGGCACCATGTCCTTAAGCAGAGGCCAAGCTTCGTCTGCATTTGGTGGCACAGACCTGACCCCAGCAGGCTGTCCCTGGGCAGCAGGAGGCAGCCTGTGATGGGAGCGTGGGTGGGGGCGGTGGAAGTCCTCGCAGATCCCTGAAAGGCCTGCTGTTGGACCTCTGCCTCTCATTGGCACACACCACCCCGCGCCCCAGGGCTCCCTTTCAACACAGAATTCCTCTAAGACGGTCCATGAATTAAATAATAGACCATAAGTGCAAGTTCACTTAGAAATGTTGCTACAAGGAGGTCAAAGGTCAAGTTGCTGATAGGAGACAATCAGGCAGCTGAGGTGGATCGGGAACCAAAGGGAGGAAGGAGCAGAGATGGGGGCCCCAAGCTCATCTTTCCCTGCCTCACGGTCGTGCCAAGGAGCAGGTCTGGTTCACAGGGCAAGATGTTGGCACAGATCCACCTTCTCCAGGGCAAGCGGAGGAACTAGGCTTTCCAGCCTCCTGATGGGCCCCTCAGGCCCCAGCCTGGCTCATCCCGAGACCACTCCACCTGCAGCAAGAAAAATTCTAAAAACACACCAATCAGTCCTCTGGCAGTCACTGGCTTCCTGTCATCCTAGAAGAAATCCAGGCCTCAGCATGGCACGTGCGGCCCTCCCTACCTTCCCCGGAACCTGCCTCCCCGGCCTTGCCAGTCACGCCAAGTTCCAGACATGATGTGTGACAAGCTGCTCCCCAAGGTAAGGCCTTCTGTCGTACTTTGTGTCTCTGCGTGGGGCTGTTCCATTGGACTGGAAAGCTCTCTACACACCCCCCCTTTGTCTGGCCAATGACTACTTGTCCTCCAAGACCTGCCTCAGGTGTCCCCTTACCTGCAGCCATCCTCTGTCCCTGCAGACTGGGATGGGGAGTTAGATGTACCTGCTCTGTGCTCCCAAAGCATCTTGGGATCATAGTTAGCACCCGGTGTTATTTTACCTCTGTCCTTGGGTGTTGGCCCCCCTAGGTGAGATGTCTGAAGGACAGAATCTATGGTTCCCTTATCTTTCAACCTTGCTAGAACCTTGCCCAGGGCTGGACACAAAGTATACATTTTAAAAGTCTGTTGTATATACTGACGCATGTATGCAGGACAGAGGTTAAGTAGTGAAGGGGAAAAATGGGGCCCTTAAATCAGAAATTATGCAATTTGTCACGTATGAATTGTTAGGAACCAGAAAAATCGAAGATCTGAACCCAGGCCTGTGTTCCAGGATGACTTTCAAGTGTGCTCCTTCCTCTCTTGCCTCCAGCTGGTGGTGAGTCATATCAGCGCAGCCCTGTTGCTATATTTTCCATCATAGATCCCAGACATTCAGATCTGAGCTTCTGGGAGGGACCTAGAAGTGAATCGAGCTCAGCCCTCTTGTTCTCCAGCTGGTGGCTGAGCCTCAGGGATGTGGGGGCTTCCCCCATCCTGGTGACACTCCCAGCAAGGCCATAGCGCATCACGGACTGGGCCGGCCGGGATGGAGGGGCTGGGGATGAGGAAGGGGCCAGAGGCCAGAAGGCCCGCTTCTCCGGGCCCAGATCAGGCTGAATCAAAGCAAGAGATGTTTCTTGGACAGGGGCCTCCCCAGGTGCCCCACCCCCTCCCCAGACCGCCGGGAGGGGGCAAAGGTGGCCTGCAGAACAGAGGATCTGTTTCTCCAACGACGCCCACGGCCCAGGGGGAGGACTGGACAGAACCCATCCCTTGGAACCCCTTCCTTCTGGCCTCACCACAAGGGGCCACAACCAGATGGAGAAAATAGTAAGAGGGTCGCTCATTTACATACATTTGCATGTGTTTGCATACCCACACAAGAACATGCAGTTCACTCTCAGGCAGTTTTCAAGTAGATGTGATTATTGCCACCTTCAGGTTGTCGGGGATAGATTTTGCTCTTCTCACTTTCCTTCTCACCCGCCGCCCACAGGCGCCGAGCCCCGGCACTGGATGCGTGTGGTGTGGTGGGAAGGACGGGGCTGAAGGGGTGCAGCAGGGCACAGGGGTGAGTGGCAGGCGAGGCGGCCAGGGCAGCTCACGAGCCTCGGAACACGCCGCTCGGTCACATCTGCTGTGCTCACATGAAGGGGACAGCCTTGCTGCTTGGACCCTGGGCGAGTGGCTCTCTCTTCCCCCGTGCAGGACCTCAGCGCCCCCGACACGTGGGACAGTGGCCCGGGATGCGCACTGTGTGCACAGAAGCTGGGAAGTCAGGCAGCAGGCTGTCCATCCCCCGAATCTTACATTCTCACCCTTCTCAGAACCACCTTTCATACCGTTTGCTCACACGGCGTTAATTCCCAACTATTTTTTTTTTAAAAGATTTTATTTATTTATTTGAGACAGAGAGAATGAGAGACAGAGAGCATGAGAGGGAGGAGGGTCAGAGGGAGAAGCAGACTCCCTGCCGAGCAGGGAGCCCGATGCGGGACTCGATCCCGGGACTCCAGGATCATGACCTGAGCCGAAGGCAGTCGCTTAACCAACTGAGCCACCCAGGCGCCCCAATTCCCAACTATTTTTAATGGTGCCAAGGCCCGACAAGACCCCGAGGGGAGCCCGTTTGGTCTTCCAGGTTGTAAAACAGTCGGCAGGCCTGGCTGGGTGGTTGGAGAATGCAAGAAAGAGAGGGCAGGCTGGGTCCTTGCTGTTCTCCCTGGCACCGAGAGGAGTCTGAGAAGCAATAAAACGTCAGGACTTCCCTTCTTCGGGTTGTGAAGTTGGAGAAAAGACGGTCTCTGCTGATGATTCCTGTGAGTTTCAAGACTCAGCATACAAATTAAACAAGGGTACAGTTGTACCGATTGCAGAGATGCATCATTCTCCTACACAAATTTGCTGATCACCCCATCAACAAGTATCTGTTGGGTATCTTCTGTAAGTCCTGAGCTTACTGGCCGACCCATTCAGTAAATGCTGGCTGACTTTTTTGAGTGCGATAGAAGTGGTACATTGACTACAAGCGTGGAACTCAGAAATAAAAAACGTACCGACCCTGCCATATGAAGCGACTATTTTGCCAGAGACCGACGCATCTGCTCTTTCACCTGCTCAGAGTGTCCTGAGAAGTGCCCGTCAAGAGTGTGGGCCCTGGAGCCAGCTTGCTAGGGTTCACTCTGCTCTGTGTTGGTTTTTGACCTTGGGCCAGTGACTTAACCACTTTGTTTTTTAGATTCTTCATCTGTGAAAACAAGATAAAATGTACACCTACTTCATCACGTTCTTCTGAGGAATCCATGAGTTAATATTCGTAAAGTGCTGAGAACGGTACCAGGCACCCAGTAAATCCTCAGTAAATATTGGGCATTAACGTTCTTCCTGTGCTTATAGGACTGTCTGAACTTGCGGATTTGCTGAGTTACACTTTCCTCCTTACATATTTTGTGCAGGTCTTTATTCAATCTGAGCTCATCAAAGAGCTCTTTATGGAGCCACGTGGGTTTTGTTAGCTGCCTTCTCTTTTTATCAGGATGACTCATGATTATTTTATTTGGGTTTCATGTCTCAGAAGTGCCCATCCCATTAAAGAGCGGAGTTCCATTACTCTTTTGCATCGTGGGTCACAAGATCATAATCCCTTGCTCTGAACTTTTAGAAATCTGCTCTCCTGGTGTCTGGGATACACTGATCTGAATATTTTAATTAATTCATTCATACATTCCCTGTTTCCCAAAAGGAATTGAGGTGGTTGTCATATTTTGTTATAAGAGGCCACCCTACTCTTTATTATTAGTTTTTGGAAATGCCAGTCACTTTCCTACAACAGGCACATCATGACCCAGGTCTTCTTTACTGGTCATAATTAAGTCCTGAGTACCAGTTTCCCCGTCATTGCTTTTTCTACCTACAGAGAGATTAAGTTGTCAGCAGGGCAAAGCACGAATTCATCAGATGTTCTGCAAGAGACTTCCAGCAGATGTCCTGCTAGTTGAAGTCCCTCATCACCACTAGATCTTGCCTCTCTGCCAATTTTTGCAATTCGGAGAAAAGAGATTAGAGCGATATCTATATGCCAGTTGCACATACGCCTGCCTCATCTCCTCCGTAAGAATGAAAGTTCCCGAAAGACTCCCTTTTCTAACCAACTTTCGTGCATCCCTTAGACTCTGCTAGATTTATTTTGTTTTTTAAATCAATTCTCATCTAGACTTGAGGATTCTTCCTTGACGCGGAGCTGATTTGAAAGGAGCATCTGTTAGATATCACTTTGGTATCTGACTCTGCTCTGTGGGTCAGAGTACTTACCACCCCTCCACAAAGTGTGGACCTCATCCAGAACCCTGGAGAGAAGGGAGATCACCTGGGCTCCTGCTGGACTTATTATAAACCCCGACTGATGCTGAATCATCACAGCTGGCCATTCAGCTGATCTGAGCTATTAGTTGTTGGTTAGCTAAATATATTTCTATGTGTCTCCCATCTGCATAGTAATTCTTGGTGTCTCATATCAGGAAAGGATCATTATTTATAGTAGTAATAATTAATGTTAAATTGGTTGTAAGATCCTTGAGGGCATGGGTCAGCGCTCTCACGAATTCCAGATATCAAAGGAGGTCAGTGAAATGCAGCAAAACCACAACCATCATTTCTTGAGCACCTACTATGTGTCGGGCACTGTTCTTGGGATAAAGATCACAAAGGTGAATGAGGCCTAGCCCCTGCTCTCCAAGACTCAGGCGTGTTGGAGATAGGCCTATGAACAGACCTTGCAGTTCAGTGCAGTGAGTGCAGGGTCAGAGTGGTCTCCCCACTTGTTACAGGGCACAGAGGAGTGGCGCCCGGCCCGGCCAGAGGGGGAGGGCAATGCTGCTGGTCAGAGTGGCTTCTGGTCAGTGGTGATGCCCAACCGAGTCCTCAAGCTCAGCACAATGCCCTATCGTAAATAAGTATCATCAACTCCTTTTTAATTAGAGAGATACCTTGTGGCACAAAACTAACCACTTCTTCCCCTCACTGGGAAAATGATCGATCTTTGGGTTTAAAGGCTGGACAGGAGAAATTGCCCAGTAGCTGCGGATGGCCCAGACCAGAACCTCCTTAATAGGCTTTTAGGTGAATCCCTGAGGGGCCAACACCCCTACTGTGTAAGGAGGATGGAATCAGTCCTTGCTGGAGGAGATGTGGAGAAAGGCGAGGGCCCAAGGGAGACACGAGAGAGAGGGAAGAGTGTCAGGACCCTGAGTTCCTGGGAAAGCAGAGCCAGGGTACGGGGCTGGGAAAGGCCAGGGCTGAGGAACAAGAGTGTAGGCTGCCTGCAAGTAGGATCTGTGTAGGAGGGTCATTCCAGCAGTGCCTGCTTGGGACAATCCTCCCAAAGGCCAGCAAGCCAGACCACACCCGCAACCCTGACCATTCTTGTTATCTGGGGACTCAGAGTCACCGTGTGCAATCTGGCCTCTGCCTCAGAGACACCACCCGCAATTTTTCAGTCAGTGCAATGGATCCAGCAACATGGCAGATTCCCTAATTCAACTCACCCAGCAAATGCTCCTGGTCACCTAATAAGGTGATGGAGGGATTGCTTTGAATTTTCTTCTATCACCACCCCGGGGGTAAGGGGCTCAGGAACCCGCACTCAGGGGATGGACTGAAGCAAGCTGGAGGCAGAGCAAAATGGATACCTCTGTTATGAAGGGCAGACGCGGACTAGCCAGGCAAGGGGAGGCGCTCTGGGCAGAGGGGAGGACGTGAGGCATCATAGTCTGAGCGCCGTGTGAGAAGCGGGTGCACCCCTGGTAACACAGAGGGGCAGGCGGGAAATGACGTGGATGAGGGGAGGAGTTAGACCCTGGGGAGGTCTGCAGAATAAGTTAGGGAGCATGCATTTTATCCAGGAGGTGACCGGATAGACTCATGGGAAGATTTTAAGCAGAAAAGTGAGATGATCTGGCTTGTTTTTTAGAAGTTGTAGATAAATCACTTTGGAGGCTGTATAGGAAGCTGCTCCATGGGCCAGATGAGGAAGAGACAGCCTGAATGGGCAGGGGCGGGGAAGAGGAGCAGATCTGAGGACCACCTAGGCAGGGAAACCAGCAGGACATGATGGGAACAGGGGGCAGTGGAGGAGATGGGCCAGTCAAGGAGGATGCCTGGGTCTGTAGCTTGCACGAAAAGGCGTTTTCACAAGAATCTGCCTTGTGATGGGTGTTGGATCAACATTTATGTAAACACAGTTCACTGTCGTAATGATTGACTTTTCTGTCATTAGTACTATTACTAAAGTGAACACTTCATAGGAAGTCGAGAGATTCAGATTCTAGCTTCAGGTCACTCGCTGTGTGAGCTTGAGAAAGTCGCACCGTATCTTCCATAAAATGAGAGGGTTTGACCAGATAAATTCTGAAGTCCTTTTCATCTTTGACTTCTCTGGCAAAATACCGTGGGTGAATATTGGGAACAGAGCATAATTTATGACAATGTTTCCATAGGTAAATGTTCTCCAAATTTCAAACAACTAACTTAAAATGAATTTTTGGAAGAGGCTTCTAATTCAAAGACTGCCAGCATTCCCTTATATCATTTCCTTTTTCCCCCTCAGGTATAGTTTCTTCATGAATAGAAGTCTTGCCTGTCCAAAAAAATCTTTAGAGACGATGACATATGCTTTGGATCCCTTATAATATCTGGCAGAGTGCCAGGTATATTTCCACCACTCCAAATTTACTTGAGCTGAACTAAATTAGGTCTCTCTGCAGGGGCCTGATTCTGACCTTAAATACATCAGCACTTCAAGTATGGCATTCATCCATCCGTCCACCCAATCAACAAATATCTTACAGTACATGACGAGGTACAAAGGGAGTAAGACAGCAACAGTTCATTCAGGGAGTGAGCAGTGTGGCAGGGCAGGCTGGATTGGAGTGCGGGGTTCCGCACCGTGTGCTGGGAAGTGCGTGATGCCCTGTGGAAGAATACCGATGAAGTGCTGTGGCATTTACAGTAAGAGAATCATTACTTCCGGTGAAAAGGGATACAGGCGGCTGTCTTGGTTTGTGCCCCCCTCCCCTTGCCCCACAGCCATAGAGCTATTAGCCCTGCTGGCAGGTTCACAAGATAGCTGTGATACAGGTGAACAAGATAATTGATGGGACACCGGGGTGCCCCGGCTCACCTGGGGGCAGATTCTGCTGGAGTGAAGCTCATCAGAAGAGTCAACGGCCGAAGTCCAGGTGTGGGTTTCACAGGGGAAGCCCCGGGTGTAGAGAGATCACCACTGGAAACTAGCATGCCTGGGGTCCACACTCACCAGTAGACACTTCTGAGTTGGGTGATGTTTGGCAATTAGTCCGACTTGTCTTCTCCTCCAGTGCGGCATCTGAAGGGTCCCCGGGAATGCCTCTTCAGTCTCGCGAAGATCGATGGACACAATGGTCACAATTAACGTTGTAGCTGATGGCCACTGAATGTTTGCCGTGTGCTGTATGGATGTCCAGAGCACTTCAGTGTATTAATTTATTTAATCCTCACAGTGACACACCAAGGAGGTCCTCTGGTATTCCCTTTTATGTAAGTGACACCACAGGGGCACGCCAACTGTCCCCAGATCATGCAACTAAGGTGTGGTGAATGTATCAAATCCAGGCAATTTGCCTCCTGAGCTCACACCGTTTGATCCTTATGCCCTATTAACTTCTCTTCCAGCGTAAAGGCACTTTGCAAGCTGTAGATGATATCAATGGGAGCCATCATACTGTCCTAACGCAGTAGGCTAACCAGTCCTGACTAAAGTAAATAGAGGTAGTAACATAGTTAAATAGGAAAAGATGCACATTACGTAAATCTTAGGCATTACAACAAGTCCTCTTATACTAGCTTTTTGGTGGGTTGCTTTCCTCAGGAGGTAAAATTACAAATGATATGAATTCAAACTCTTAACACTTGAAAATCACCCAGGGATGATCTAACCCAGGCTTTTCATTGATTATTTAAAGTTAGACCCAGGAATTTAAGTGACTTGACTAAGGCCACACAGTTGGCAAAACAGAGAACACAAAACTATTTGGTGATTGTAGAATTCAGAAATAAAACAGTGAGATGCTTCCCAGAATTAATGCTATCAAGTGTCTGTGGATTGGTGAACTGACATCCTTTCGTCAAGGTGTATTTCTCAATAACTGAATTACTGAACTGCTTCTCTAAGTCAATGCTGGAGGCATACATTCTTCATGTGTAATCCTTCTTGTAAAAGATAACTTAAAGTAGAGGCTGATTGCTCTCTTTGTATTAGATTACTTGATTATGGCATTGAGAGTCTATGAATTGACCTTTGGCATTGACAGAATTTAAAGTTGGCTACGTCCTCCAAGTATAGAAGAAGCTTCATCCACTGTGGGTGGATTGCTGTTTTCCGGTTACCATCATTCAAGGGATTTGTCTTCTGTCTTGGATTAGGGAGTCGGAGCGTCTTCCAAGCTTTTGCTTTGAGTGCTCTTCACTTTGGAGGCGAGGGAAACCATCTTTTGTGACGGGGTTCCAAGGCTCTCTGACTTAGGTTTCTGTTAAGTGATTGAAGCCAATCTGAGGAACTAATTTAAGCTGTGTTCCTGGCTGATAACTGCTTTCTGTGCAATTCTGATGTGTACCTCAACAGACAGTCCCACAAAAGGACTTTAGGGTCCCAGGACAGTGCCCCAGTAGAGGTGGGAGTGTGGGATGGGGGCTGTAAAATAAAAAATAAAAAAAAAACAATAAATGAAAACTAGTAATAAAAACATAAGCAAAACTGTTCTTTATGGAGTGCTTGATCTGTGGATTCTGAATGGGATTTCCTTCAATGTACTTTGAGAGAATCAGTTAAAGATCCGATGATTTTTTTTTTTTTGACTTCATTTACTGTTTTTAGGGCATCCTTAGATACAACCTGGAGACAGGACTGAATGATATAAGGCTCTGAGTTTTCTGTATATTATATTCTATTTTCTCAAGGAGCTTGAGTTTGGGAGAAAGGAGAATTTTATCTTTGGGTGGGCCAGGGTAAACACAGTCCTAAATCTCTCTTACAGAAGCCGGAAGTTAAGTTTAGAAGCCATGTTTTAGTTAATTAATTAATGAAAGAACCAACTCTTTATACAAGGAATTACTGCACATTTTCAAGATACCATGCCCTGAGAAGGATTTATTCAGAGACAGACGGAGCCCCTTTCTGCACCCTTCCTGACTCCCTCCCGGGAACGCTGCAGATCAGGGAGCACTGGTTTTGCTCGAGTGTCTGGGCTCGGGCAAGGGGGGGAGGGTGGTGGCTTTCCACACAGACAGTAGAATGGAGGCCACGGAGAAATGCTGTCAGTACAATGGCAGGGTTCAGGCCCACAGCTCCGATTTAGTCAGGACATAACCCTTTGGCTACTGCTCAGTGCCCACAAGTTCAGGATGTTGGCACAGAAACTGGGCTGGAGAGAGCACATGATCTTTCATGAACATGTGATAAAGCAGGTGCCCAGAGCAGGCCCCAAACAGCAGGCTCTGTGGCCACGTTTGCCACTGAGCCAGTTTCCGCCGCCACCACATGAGGGGAAAGGGATCGCTCCTCCAAAGATCATGCCCCAGAACCCACATCCTTTCCCCTTCACTTCTGCTCCGCCTCTCCCCCACAGCTGTTTCAGAGGACAAGGACGTTTTACCACAATATGCAAAGCTCTCAGGATACAAACTGTATCTAGGTGAATAATTTTTAAACACAGTTTTGTTCCTTCAGTTTGGCATTTGCTGACACAAAGAGCTGGTCTCTACAGTCATCTCCATCCTGCTTCCTAGTGTTAACTTTTGTTCTCCCTCCCACCCCACAGCTCCAAATCCAGAGCTATTTTCTTTGCTTCCCTGGGTCACTGAGGTGATGTCTCTCCTCTCTTGTCCTCAGGTCCACACCTCATTCTGAAGCCCAAGCCATCACCCTGTTAGATTCCAACATGGCGAGTCCATCATTTCTACCCCCAGATTTCCCTGGAGATGCTGATAAATGGCACGTGTTTGAGAAAGCTTAAGCTGTCTGACAAGCACGGTTATCAGTCAACTCCTGCCTAGACAAGAGAGATAACCATGCAAAAGGGAGGTGGCCAATCTTCACAACATTTCACTGGTCACATCACACCTACAATGTTAATTGCCGGGACCTGGTGTGTAGGGAGAGGTTTGGGACAGGATTAGTGAGGGTCTGGGGCCACATAACTAATTCATTTAAAAATACGTACTGAGTACTTCTATATTAATAACAACAGCAAGAGGCATTTTTGAGTGTTTAGTGTATACTAGTCATTACACCTAACACTTTCTATGGATTATCTAATTTGATCTAAAAACACTAAGAGGTATGAAAGGCAAATGTAAGAGCTGTTCATTATTAAACCAACTAGGAAAAGATCAATGATCTCTTTGAGAGAAGTAAGTGGGGAGACATGGTGAACCAGGTCCTGGAACCATGAAGAGAAAGGCCACTGAGAAATCACTGGATCCAAGGCATCTGAAACAAACAAACGTTTTTTTGTTTGTTTGTTTCTGTTTTAATGTTTGTTTGGAGACTGAGAGGAGGATGGAAAGTTTAGGTTTTGCAGGCAGTGTTTCTAGGCTTTGAATCTTGCTTCTGTTGCCCACTAGCTATATGATCTTGGGCAAAAGGCTTAAACTTTGTGAGCTGATATTTCATAACCATGAGAATAACACACATCTCAAAGAAATTAATTAAACAGTGTAGGATCTGAAAAGTGCTTCCATATATGGGAAAAAACAGTAAGTCTTCGTTAGCTTCATTCACTCTTTTATTCAATGTCAGAGATTTGAATGGGGAAGTCATACAGAAAATGCTACAGTGAAGTACATAAAAGAAAAAAAAATCCAGAAGCCAGGTGGGAGGACAGTTGTGTATTATTTGGAACACTTCGGTTATAAATGCAAAAATTTAACCTGAATTAGATAAGGAAAAAGACAAGAATAAAAGAATGTAATCGATCATATAGCCCAAAATCCCCAGTAGGTGGGGCAGGATCCAGGGGCTCAAATGACATCACCAGGTGTCTTTCTCTTAAACTCTTGGCTCTTATTCTTCCAGGTTGGTTTTTTTCGCCAGGTAGGCATTTTCTAGTTTGTAGCAAAAATAGCTGGTGGCATCTCTAGGCTTACATGGCCATTAATGCTTATAATTTTGAAGCAGAGAAATCATATCAACTTCTGAAAATCCATGTCGCTGCTGGGGTCATGTGCCCATCTCTGAACTACTCACCATGTCTGGGGTATGGAAAGCAACTCTGATGGACCAATGTGGATCACACGTTCAGCATGACTGTGGGATCCCACTTCCCCCAAGACTGTCCTGAGCAGATAACCCAGGTTGGTTGATCAGAAAAATTCCATCCCCCTGAACACAGCCCAGAGTTGAGAAGATGCAGTTGCTAGAAAAACAGAATTTTATTACCAAAGGAGAAGAAAAAGATGAAGGGAAAAAAATTACAACCAATGTAAACAACTGTAAAGGAGATTGAAATTCAAGATATATAAGGCTGTTGATGTTACAGCTGAAAGTGGACATGAAGCCAAAAGGAGAGTATGGTTTCTCACCTCCAGTACCCTGTAAAGAAGCTAAACTAATTATATAAGACAACTGCTAGTGTCAGTAACACTTTTTGATTCTGGCAAAGGGATCCTGCTCTAGATCCCACGTTCTAGAGGGATTCATATTATAAACATAGTCAAGAGTAAATTTATTAAAAAAACATAATAGTGCTTCTGCCCTGGGGATCCAGTGTCCAGCAATGGCCAAAGGACAGATAATCCTGACATCTGCTTTTATAACTAATACCTTTACCTCCCCCAGAGAAGCACTTCTCCACATCTCTTGTCCTTTGTCTTCAAAATAAAAAGCAATTGTGTCTAAATACTGTTAAGTTGGTAGGTTGCAGCACTATGAAATGAATACTGTCTAGCATGAAAAGAGGTTTGAATGGCAGAAGCTCTTAGGACAGAACAAAACAAATTAATTAACTTGTCACATTTGTGCTCTCGATAACATGAATGCAGTGAGTTCTTGTATAAAAGATGATCATTCCCCATAGAGCCAATTGTCCATTTTCTTGCTTCTCTTTGCATTCCAATTTGAAGTTTCCACAGAGACTCACTAACCAGCACAGGTTACACATGGCAGATGAAAAATGTTTTGCAATGTTAAACAATTCACGTTCCTCTTACGTTTAGATCTTTATAGCCAACACAATATACGAAAAGCCGGCACTGATTCTTTACATTTGCAAGTAAACAGACATTGAACTCTAAAATTATGAATACCTTTATTATTTTTATTTATTTTATTTTTTTGAATATTTTATTTATTCACTGAGAGAGAGAGAGCATGCATACAAGTGGAGGGGAAGGGGCAGAGGGAGAGGGAGAGAGAGAGAATCTCAGTCAGACTCTGTGCTTAGTGCCGAGCCAGACAACGGGACTCAATCCCAGGACCCTGAGATCACAACCTGAGCCAACATCAAGAGTTGGACGCTCATCTGACTGAGCCACCCAGGCACCCCAGAATATCTTTATTTTTATAAAGATATTCAATATAATTCTAAAGATAGATCTATCTATCTATCTATCTATCTATCTATCTATCTATCTATCTATCT
>NW_023270389.1:3879210-3901215 GCF_011800145.1 Mirounga leonina
TCTATCTATCTATCTATCTATCTATCTATCTATCTATCTATCTATCTGAGAGAGAGAGAGAGCACTAGCAGGGAGAGGGACAGAGGGAGAGGGACAAGGAAACTCCCTGCTGAGCAGGAAGCCCAACGTGGGGCTTGATCCCAGGACCCTGGGATCATGACCTGAGCTGAAGGCAGACACTTAACCAACTGAACCTCCCAGGCACCCTGTTACTCAATACGATTCTAATAAAGTTTCAAATATTGACTAAAACTTTCAGCTTGAAATAATTTTTAATTTTTTAATTATAATTCATATTTACTTTTTAACACAAATATTTTAGAAGAAAAATAACTCTTGAAAACATTATTTTGTAAACTCACATTCACTTTAATTTGAATTTTTAATGAAAATATGTTCAAATTTTACACAGTTTAAAGGAAGACATTTTAAAAATTCTTAGGTCAGTAAGAATAAGTCAAGAATATGACAGAAATAAAAATTAAGAAATTTGCAAGTATCTGTCAATGGATGAATGGATAAAGATGTGCGATGTTTGTGTATACACACACATAATGGAATATTATTCAGCCATGAGAAAGAAGGGAATCCAGCTATTTGCAACAACATGGATGAAATTTGAGAGAATTAAGCTAAGTGAAGTAAGTCAGACAGAGAAAGACAAATACTGTGTGATATTACTTATATATGGAATAAAAATAAAAACTCAGAACAGTTTATTGGTTGCCAGGGGCTAGAGGTGGGGGAAATGGGGAAATATTGGTCAAACAGTACAAACTTCTGGTTATAAGGTGAATAAATTCTGGGGATCTAATATACAGCATGAGATTATAGCTAATAATACTGTATTATATATTTGCAAGTTGCTTAGAGAGTAGATCTTAAGTGTTCTCACCACAAAAAAGAAATGGTAATTACCTGACATAATGAAGCTGGTAGCTAAAGCTATGGTGGTGATCATTTTGCATGTCAGTGTATCAAATCAACATGTTGTACACCTGAAATTTATACAATGTTATATGTCAATTATATCTTAATAAACCTAGAGGAAAAAAGGAAATTTTGAGGTAATAAATTTTTGAAAAGCTAAAAAAAAGAGTCTGAACTATTTAGAACTGTAAACAATGAAGGTGAATACTTTCTGATGTGCATGACCAACATAAGATTTGTGATGATGATATTACAATCTCTAGTGAAAGATTTAATTATTTACAAAAACAATATACGTGAGTAAGAAAACTATTCTCATCAAATCTGCAACTTGAACAGGTGAAATGAAATGCCTACAACTTTCTATCCCTTACCAAATGAAAACTGAATTACTAATACAAACAATGATAATGAAAAAGAGAGTTACTCAAACAATTTGGAAACAGCAAATGTAATTTTGACCTGCCCATCTGAAGATGAAGAAAATCACATTAGTGAAATTGGCAAATTTCATAGCTGAGGAAGACTAACCCTCTTGCACTTTTATTGGATGAAAATCTTAGAAAATGGCCATTGCATTATTTTGACATGATATGAATATTTTGAGCAAAACAGAATCCAATTCAAGTTAATGTGCCTATGACAGAAATTTAGGTGAAAATTCAGAAGCTTTCTTTGGTGACATACAAATTGCATAATTTAAATTGTCACTAGAAGACATGTACCCAACTGTGCCAAAAGAAATGACATTCTTTGGAACAAATCAAAGATTACATACAATATTTTCTGGATCAGATGAAATATCTTGATGAAACACCTAATAAATTGACCTTAAAACTGCTGTTGGATACATGATAAGAATGTTGCTAATCACTGTTAGAATAATCACATTAGGTTAAACAAGGTAAAGCACTGGAAGAATTAAGGGAAACAAAAGAAGATCCTAAAATAAATAGTACATCAAAACCGCAATGAGATACCACCTCACACCAGTCAGAATGGCTAAAGTTAACAACTCTGGAAACAACAAATGTTGGCGAGGGTGCAAAGAAAGGGGAACCCTTCTACACTGTTGGTGGAAATATAAACTGGTGCAACCACTCTGGAAAACAATATGGAGGTTCCTCAAAAAGTTAACAGTAGAACTACCCTATGACCCAGCAATTGCACTACTAGAGACTTATCCAAAGGATACAAACATAGTGATTCGAAGGGGCACGTGCACCCCAATGTTTATAGCAGCAATGTCCACAATAGCCAAAATATGGAAAGAACCCAGCTGTCCATCGACAGATGAATGGATAAAGATGTGGTATATACATATACAATGGAATATTACTCAGCCATCAAAAAGAATGAAATCTTGCCATTTGCAATGATGAGGATGGAACTAGAGGGTATTATGCTAAGCAAAATAACTCATTCAGAGAAAGGCAAATACCATATGATTTCACTCATATGTGGAATTTAGGAAACAAAACAGATGAACATATGGGAAGGGAAGGAAAAATAAAATAAGTTGAAAATAGAGAGGGAGGCAAACCGTAAGAGATGCTGAACTCTAGGAAACAAACTGAGCGTTGCTGGAGGGGATGTGGGTGGGGGATGAGGTAACTGGGTGATGGGCATTAAGGAGGGCATTTGATGTAATGAGCACTAGGTATTATGTGCAACTGATGAATCACTAAATTCTACCCTTGAAACTAATAATACAGTATATGTTAACTAAATTGAATTTAAATAAAGAATTTTTTGAGGTGCCTGGGTGGCTCAGTCAGTTAAGCAGCTGCCTTTGGCTCAAGTCATGATGCTGGGGTCCTGGGATCAAGCCCTGCGTCAGACTCCCTGCTCAGTGGGGAGCCTACTTCTCCCTCTCCCTCTGTCACTCCTCCTGCTTGTGTGTTCTCTCTCTCTCTCTCTCTCTAATAAATAAAACCTTAAAAAAAATGAAACATTAAAAAAAAGAATTTTTAAAAAAATAGTAAATCTTGATCTTCCGCAAAAAATAAAGTTTAATTTCTGTTCTACACAGTTATTTGTTAAGAAATATTGCTTGCTGTCAATAATGTTAGCAGAAGCTTATGAACAACATCAACTAAGAAATAAAAATAACAGACTAATTACTTAATAAAAAGTAATAACAAGTGATTTTTAAAGAGTAAAGAAATAGTTAACATTTTAGAGAAAAAGGTTTTCTAAGTCAAAAGAAACTGCATATGTGAAATAGGTTCCAAAAGTGATCTTCCAACAACACAAAAGAAATCAGAAAAAGAAAATAAAAGCATTTCCATAACTCTGAAGGAAAAGATGCATATATAAAAAATTCTAGTATTAGTTTCTATACAGACTATTTTAAGTCTGTTAGTGATAATGCTATAGTTTCAACTAAAGAGAGATCATTACATATTACCATTTTTTTAAAAAGATTTATTTATTTATTTATTTGTGAGAGAGAGAGAGAGGGAGGCAGTAAGCACACAGATGGCGTGGGAGAGGGAGAAGCAGACTCCCCAGCGAGCAGGGAGACCAATGTGGGGCTCTATCCCAGGACCCCAGGATCATGACCTGATGCTTAACTGACTGAGCCATGCAGGCGCCCCTCTAGCGTTGACATTTTTGAAAGAACTAAGTAATACTGTATGGCTCAAGATATTGCTCTAAAAGAGCAAAAAAAAAAAAAAAATATGATGCAAGTGATAGTAATTTAAAGGATGAAATCTAAACATTTGGTAACATACGCTGTAGTAATTTATTATATTTGACCCCATCACAATGTTTGAGCGTAATACATAAAATGCATAGTTCATTTCCAGTGAAATATTGCTTTACACATTTTTTTTGTTTGTTCCAGTTGCTACTGCCTCAGAAAAGTAAATTTTCTGCAAATGGAAATTAATAAAAACTATCTATGAACAACTCAAGGAAAATTGTCTAATTTGGCATTGCTTTTAACAAGACAACTATAGGGGCACCTAGGTGGCTCAGGCGTTAAGTGTCTGTCTGCCTTTGGCTCAGGTCATGCTCCCAGGGTCCTTGGATTGAGCCCCGCATCAGGCTCCCTGATCAGCGGGAAGCCTGCTTCTCCCTCTCCCATTCCCCCTGCTTGTGTTTCTGCTCTTGCTATCTTTCTCTCTGTCAAATAAATAAATAAAATCTTTAAAAACCAGACAACTATAACATGGAAATACTGATAAAAGAACATAATTACTGACTTTTCTGAAATAAAGGCAAGAAAAATAAGTTTCTTGAAACAAACATATATTTTATGAATTCTGTATCTATTTTCTTATCAGCTTTATCCATATTTTTAGTTTTGATATTATAGAGATATGCCAGTCTAGAAAAAAGTTAGAACGTTTTATTTACCATTGTTCCTACTTGATTTATAAAATACCTAGTTAGATTACGTGGGCCTCCCTCCATCTGTGCTTTTCCACAGTTCACCCATATTAGGCACTCATTCACGGACAGGATAACAAAGTTTTGAGCTGGGGTGATCCTTGCTTTCAAAGTTTTCTCAACAGCCATTTCATCATTTATGGAAGGTACAATGCCTGCCCCATCATTTCTCTGACTTCTCAGAGGTTTCTATTCTCACATTTACCTCTGGTCCCCAGTGCATTCGTTCAGTCTCTAGGGGGCTTCATGTCTACAGCATCCTGCCCCACGCATGTGCTCACCTTCCTGTGGAATCCCCTTTACTTCTGCTTACAGATCTCACGTGTGATGTGTATCGGGCTTTACTGATGAAGGTCAGGATGATGGGGAAGACCCTAGGGCACAGAAGTCACTGCAGAATGCACACTTACAAGTGAATGTTGGTCATCCCTGCCCTGAAGTTTACATTAGCCACACTCCCACAAACAGTGCTCCAGTGTGGATCTACATGTTTCTTACCAAGGACTGACTCTCTCCCTCCCACCTTCCTTCCCATCTTTTCCTCAGCCATTTCTCCCACAGCCACATCCCCCCTGCTAGGAACTCTGAATTGTTTTCCTACAGAATGCAGAACAAAGCTCTCTCTAATCTTCACTCTAAAACTTAGTTCCAGGCTCACATTTGTTGTACCAAAACCCATGAAGGTCCTTGGCAAAGGGACCATGTCCTGCATCAGGGACACAAAGACCAGCAGTTCTGAGATTATTTTTTAACAAAATCTATCACCCTCCCAAAGGCACCTGTTGTTTAAAATAGGAATATTCTTTCTTTTCCTTTCCTTTCTTTCTTTTCTCCCCCCCCCCTTTTTTTAGTTCACCAGAAATAGTTTCATAATAGCACAAGAATATATGCCTGTAAACCATCAGGACATAAACACAACAGCATGGCTGCTGCCGGTGGGTATTGTATTCGTTCAGAATCACAGAATAATTGGACAGATAGCACAGCTTTATTTTGAGCGAAACCCCCTTGCACAGAAGAATGAATAAAGTCAAAATGTAGGTGCGACTGTGGAGCTTTCAGGGGTCAGTCCAAATGAGGGGTTGCCCCAGGACGAGGGCCCTTACTTATGTGTCAGGATGCCTGGTCTGGAGAGAGCCATGTGACTCTCATTTCCTCCCAGGGAACTGCTAGAGGTTAGGACTTGGGACAGGGGAAGCCAACGGCCCCAATTTACCAAGGGGTTCTCCATGAAGGAACACCTGCCTACTAGTGGACAAGAGCATCTTGGGGAACATTAGATCTTCCCCCTTCATCCATACCATCTTTAGAAAAGGCAAGAATTAGATACTTTGGCTTCCTGCTACCCCTTCGATCACCAATAACTCTTACTTGGCCTCGTATTAAAGTCTTCCTTTATTCTTGGTGCAGAGAAGCTTCTACAAACTTTTTGTTCCTAAAATATCCTGATTACTTCCCCCCCTCACGAACCTGAAGTCAGGGCCTATTCAGTAGTGCATGCAGGAGCTCAGAATGGCACTGGGTTGTGGGCCCCGACTCTACCACCCTGAGTACGGCTGACAGGACCCCAGAAGTGGGTGTGTTGAAGTGAACACAGCATCAAAATGCTGGCCCCCCTCTCAGGATTCATGTACAAAGTCCTGAGCCTCGCCTTTCTATTTCCTAAATATTTCTCCCTCCCTTCTGTTCACTTCTTTCTCATCACACCCATCATCTCTTCCTCAGATTATTGGAAAAGCTCAGTAACTAGTCTCTTTGTGTCAAGTCTTACTTGACTTTTTCCAACAGTTAACAGAATGGTATTTCCAAAATGCCAATTGGACTATGTCATTTTCTTGTATGAAAGTCACCAGTGTCTTCCCTTCAGGGGCATGAAGGATAAGGTTCATCCTTATTGACATGATTAAAATGTCTAAATAATCTGACCCTGCTTATCTTTAAGACACTATCTTTTTATATTTCCACCACATCCTCCCCTGCTCCTCATCCCATCCTCTACACTGCAGTCATGCTAAACCGCTTTTGGTTTCCCAAACACATTGCAATTTCCCTAGGCCTTCATACACACTGTCCCCTTTGCCTGTAATAAACACTCATCACAATCATCTGGCTGATAAACTCCCCCTCTTCATTCACGTCTCACTTTGGGTGACACTTGCTACAAGAAGCTCTTCTTGATCCCCTTGCCTGGATGAAACACTCCTTCTATGTGCTCCCATTACACACCCAGGTTCCCCATCATAGTCTTCATGTGCTACAATGACCAGCTTACTTGTCTTTCTTTTTGGGCTGCAGGTTCTGTGCACATGAACTGTATCTTTCTTCTCCTTATTATTTCCAAAGCCTTGCAGAGTGCCTGGCACACAGAGAGTGCTCAGCAGGTCTTCCTTAAATCAATCAGTGACACATATGGATAGAGTAAGAGAAAGGGCTGTCACCCTCGACGTAGGCAGTCAGGGAAGTAGAGGTGCAGGAGCTGTCCCCACACGGATGACTGCTCTGGGGTCATTGCCCCTGCCCTGAAATGAAAGGATTTATTGTTGTATCTTGAACTAGTAATGAACGACGTGCTAGTCACTTGTAGGGTCTTGTTGTTTGGCTGTTTTGTCCTCTCCTCCTTACCTTCCCATCTATCCTGACAATAAGCCGCTATTAGCTGGAGCAACCTGAGCATATTTCTGTTCTGAAAGTCTGAGGAAGCCTCACTAACACCAAAATCAAAGAAAAGTGAGCAACAGCCATACTGCCCTAAACACTTAACTCAGTATTTCCTATATGCCTAATGTATGCTTCTGGCAGCACAACGAGGAGTATAATAGTTGCATGAAAGATTGTTCCTCCCATAAGAGAGCTTGTAGTTGAAGAGGCAGTTCATCATCTAAAATTAAGTGTTACTAAGTAGTATTTAATTCAGTGCAAATCAAGATAAAAAGACAACAAAGAAAGGGATGTAAGCTCAGATGGAGGTGAGTTCAGTGCAAGATGAAGGCTTCACAGAATGCTTCAAGGAAGAGGTGATATTAAGAGGAAACTCCAAAATAATTGTATTATTTGTGTAGACCTAATATTTCCACCTGGTGTTCAGCCTGAGAATAAGCCAGGCTGTACTGACCTACAGAGGGTTCCCTTAAAAAAAAAAAAAAGAAAAAAAAATCTGGTCTTTAAAATTAGATTAGATGCTTCTCAGTTCCAACATGTAAAGAACGTGGAAGTCACTCCCATTCTTACAATAACAACAAAACAAGAGACAAACAAAATCAACCTCAGAAATTGAAGTTGCGGAGCGAACTGTCCCTGCCAAACTGGACACACAGGTGAATCCAGAGAGCCACAGGGAGATCTGCTTATTCCTAGAGAAGCTGCTGGAGCCATAAACTGGAGCCCTTACAAGATGACTTTGATGAATTGCTTTAGGCTGAGCATGGAGTGTCCTGAGAGTGAGAAATACCTGGGGGATATTGTCTTAAGGGACCCCCCATACCTTCATGAGTCTTGCCTCCAGATGCCCCGCAGGGCTCTCATGGGGAAGAACTAAGAAAGAACAGCAGGGCTCTGGCCGAGGCAGGGAATAATTGCTGTAATGAAGTACAGTGTGAATATCCTCCATAAAAAGACCTCTTCTCACAGGGTAAAGATTTACCAAGAGCTTTATCCCATCTGGGGAAGAACATTTCTCTCACTCCCACCATTCTGGCATGGCTCTCTCACCCAGAAGTGGGGAGGGAGGATAAGATACACTCATGAAGGTCACTTCCCATGGACACCAGCCCATTAAAAGACTGAGAATTAATCATAAAATTATAGAGTGAACCCCTGCTCCGTACCTTACCACCACATCAATAGGACTCCAGCATAATAACCATGGTTCACAGTTAGAGGACTTGTAAGAGGAGGGAATCCCCAAGTCAATAGAGAAGACAGAAACAAGGACCCGAGAGGAATTTGAAGTCTCTGGTAGCTGCAGCTACAGCAAATATTAAACACAGCCCAACTCCTAGCCAGATTAACATAAAGCCTCACCTTAAATGCCCATTTGCCTCAGTTTTTATTCTAATACATGATGCCCAACTTTTAACAAAACTTACAAAATACACTATATGGCAAGAAAAAAGTACAATCTGAAAAGACAAAGAATGAAGAAACAAACAGAACAGAACATCCAAGAACTGTGGGACAATTTCAAAAAGTTTAATTGGAACACCAGAAGAAGAAGACGACAGAGACAGAACAGAAGAAATATTTGAAATTAGAATAGAGAGAATTTTCCAAATTTCATGATAGACCACAAACCACAGACAGATTCATTTAAGATCAGTGAACACCAAAAAAACAAATATCAAAAAAGTCTATAACCAGGCATATCATTTGAACTGGAGAAAACCAAAGACAAAGACAAAATCTTGAAAAAAATATAGAGGGGAGAAAAAGCACCTCATCTATAGAGGAACACTGATCAGAACTTCTCATCAGAAACCATGCAAGCAAGAATAAAGTGAAATATTTAAAGCTTTGAAAGAAAAAAAGCTACCTACTTAGAATTCTGTAGTCAGAAAATTCTCTTCAAAGATGAAGACGAACTACTTTTTCAAACAAATGATAACTGAAGGAATTCATTGCCAAGAGATTGGCCTTGCAAGTAATTTTAAAAGATGTTTTTCAGGCATAAGAAAAATGGTATAGGTCAGAATTGGAATCTACATAAAGAAAGGAAGAGCATCAGAGAAGGAGTAAATAAAGCTAAAATAAAATCTTTATTTTAGGGGCGCCTGGGTGGCTCAGTCGTTGAGCGTCTGCCTTCGGCTCAGGTCATGATCCCAGGGTCCTGAGATCGAGCCCCAGGTCGGGCTCCCTGCTCGGCGGGAAGCCTGCTTCTTCCTCTCCCACTCCCCCTGCTTGTGTTCTCTCTCTTTGCTGTCTCTCTCTCTGTCAAATAAATAAATAAAATCTTAAAAAAAAAAACAAACACCTTTATTTTATTAAGTGATCTAAAAATAGCTGTTTAAAGTAATAATAGTCACAATGTATTGGGTGATTCTAGTATATAAAAAACTGAAATAAATGACTCAAGATCATAAGAGATGGGAAAGGGAAATTAAGAACACTCAGTTATGGGGTACTGTACTACACGTGAAGCAGTATAATGTTATTTGCTGGTGGACTTCGATTGGGTAAAAATGTATGATGCAAACTTTATTGGCAAACTCTCTTTTTATATTTTATTTACTTATTTATTTATTTGAGAGAGAGAGTGTGTGTGCACATGGGGGGAGGGGCAGAGGGAGCCTGAAGTGGGGTTTGATCTCACCACCCTGAGATCAGCACTGAGCTGAAATCAAGAGTTGGACATTTAACTGACTGAGGCATCCAGTTGCCCTTCTTTTTAATATTTTTTAAAAGAAACATAATTGATATGCTAAGAGAGGAGATAAAATAGAATCACATAAAATGTTCAGTTAAACAAGAGAAGCTAGAAATATGGGGGAAAAAATAGAAACAAAACAAATGCAGTGAGTAGAAAACAGATACAAACATGGTAGTAGTGAACTTAACTTTATCATTCATCACTTTAATTGTGAATGGTCTAAATACATCAATGAAAAGACAAAGATTGTCTTTCAATATTGATAAGATATTAATTCTTCCCACCTTACTCTACAGATTCATTTCAATCCCAGTCAAATTTCCAGCAAGGTATTTTGTAGCAAACTGACTTTTGACAAGGAGGAAAGGTAAATCAAAGAGAGAGGATAGTCTTTTCAACAAATGGTGCTGGGAATCTTGGATGTCCATAATGACAAAATGAACCTAGGCCAAGATGTTGCATCTTTCATCAAAAGTAATTCAAAGGGGATCATGACTCCAATGTAAAATGCAAAACTATAAAAATTCTAGAAGAAAACACAGGGGAAAACTGACATGACCTTGGGTTTGGTGATGGGTTTATAGATACAACACCAAAAGCACGATTATTGAAAGAAAATAATAAATTGGACTTTATTAAATTTTTTTAAAAAAAAACTGTTCTTTGAAAGCCTTTATTAAGAGACTAGGGGGAAAGTCATAGACTGGGAGAAAATATTTGTGAAGCACATATCTGATAAAGAAATTGTATGCAAAATACACAAAGAATCCTTAAAACTCAACAATAAAAAAAAAAAAAACCAATTACAAAATGGACAAAATATCTGAACATACTCTTCACCAAAACAGGTGGAACATAATTCCCCACTTGTTAAATATGGGCGATGCATGGTGACTTCCTTCCTAAGACTGGTATATGTCATGACAGGGAGAAGGGGAACTTTGCAGTGGAGGAATCTGACAAACACTACTTCATCCCCATGGTGAAGGTCAACATCAGCAGTAACAGTGTTTACCCTTGATATAATGGGATGTGAAGGGCACTTTTCCTCTGAGGTCTTCCTCTCTACAATTCACAACCCCAGTCTAAACATGAGAAAAACATCAGACAAAGCCAAATTGAGAGATAGTTTGCAAAATTCATGACCAATGGTTCTCACAACTGTCAAGGTCACCAAAAAGAAGAATCTGAGAAAATGTCATAGCCAAGAGGAACCTAAGCAGGCATGACAACTAAATACCATGAGGTGTGCTGTATGGGATCCTGGAAAAGAAAAAGGACAGTAGGTAAAATCCAAGGAAATATGAGTGAACTATGGCCTTCGTTAATAACACTGTATTGATATTGGCCCATCAATTGTGACAAATATACCATACCAATGTATGATGTTAATAATAGGGCAAACTGGATTCAGGGTATATGGAAACACTTTGCACTATCTTTCCAATTTTTTTGTAAATATAAAACTGTCCCCAAAATTTTAAGTTACTGGGGAAAAAATAGAAAAAAACAAAACAAACAAACAAAAAAACCCCAGAAAAACCAGAGTGGCATTGAGGCTGGGATTTCATTAGGGTGAAATTCACCATAGCACTAATTCCATAGAATTAACTTCATGGTGTGCCTATCACAGGGAAATTTCTGGGTTGCACCAGGGCTCAGGGCCTTGCATTCTTGTTGAGAAGTGAGAACATCAACAGCCTAAGCAGCCAAACCTTTGGATAAGATCACACCCCATTTGAGGCTCATCTTGGACAACTCTCTCTGGAAATACCTATCTTACTGAAATCTCATGATTGTTACTATTTTGGTCCTAATTTTCTCAGAAATCTCTGCAGGGGACCCTTTAAGTTTGGCTGGTGTCTCTCAGCTGTGCTGAGCCAAGTATGGGGAGAGTCATGACCAGAAAAGAATGGTCTCACCCAACTCCCCCCCACCCCACCCCATGCATCCCAATCCAAGAAGAAACCCTCTCCTGATCCTTTATGTTTAGAATCACTCCCAGCCAACCTCAACTCATCCATGAAGTTCTGGATCCTTTAGTCATTTTTCTTTGCCCATTCCCTACCTTCCAAAGCTCTTGCTAGAATATTCCAGCAAGGTAATTATATTAGTTTTCTAAATCTGTTGTAATAAATTACCACAATCTTGGTGGCTTAAAGCAACAGAGATGAACCTCTTACAGTTGTGGGGGCTAGGAGTCCGATCAAGGTGCCTTCAATACCACACTCCCACAGAAGGCTCTGGAGGAGACTCCTTTAGCTCTGCTTCATGGCTCTGGGTATTCCTTGATTTGTGGCAGCATAAATCTAGTCTCACTTTTGTTTTCATATGGCCTTCTTCTATGCCTACATCTTTTCCTTTTCTGTCTCTTGTAAGGACATTTGTCTTTAGATTTAGAGCCTGTCTTAATGCAGGATGAATCTCATTCTGAGATCCTTACCTTAATTATATCTGCAAAAACCTTTGTTCCAAATAAGGCACATTCTGAAGTCCTGGGTGGACATATCTGTTGGGTGACCATTCAACCCCCTACAGTAATCTTTATGAGTTCCGGCTCTGACCTAGTATCTAAAGATTTTGCCTGGTGAAGACCAAAACATTCTTTCCTCTATCTTAAATGTCTTTTTAAAAATCATATTTTTATCTTCTGTAAGGTAGTATAGGTTAACCACACGTCAATTTTCACTGCTTTTGCTCGAATTACTTCAACTAACTTTGGTAGCACTGGTTTGGAAGACTTTGATGTCTTTTTTTTTTTTTTTTTTAATGTGAACATGAGTTATTTAAGAAACACAATTCATTTGGCAAAAACAAACAAACCCAACACCTTTTAAAATATGCAGGTCCAGGAGGATATACTAAAAGGACCCTTTCTAAAGGTAATAAACTTAAGATCTAATCTGATAAGCATGCTCTCTGTGTCATACAACCAGTACTTAACATCTAACTATTTATAGGCAAGCTATCTATGGTATACTCTTCTGATAAGCATTAACTAATGCATTCTTCTTATAAGCATGCTATTGATGTTATATTCTTCTGGTAATTCTTCTGATAAGCACGCTATATTATACTACCCACACTTAGTATCTAACTCTTTTTATCGGTATAAACATAGAGAAGGGAACTCCCACTAAAATTAAACCAGTCAACTCACACAATTGAAGCTGCTTCATCTTAACGACAGACCTGGAGGGGGTGGGGAGGGGGGATGTTTATTTAATCAGCATTTCCCATGGATTTTGTTCTAACAGATATGAAGCTATCAGTGGTGTGTTTGCCAGCCTACACCAGCCTCATTTTGAATAGTTCCTGATCCTTACCCCACCCTCCCTCCCAAAGCCAATAAACTCATTTGAAATGAAAAAACTGGGTAGGTGTCTGGATAATTGAGAGAAGTAATTATCTCTAAGGTTTGGGATGCCTCTCTGCTAGTGGGAGTTGGTGGCCACAGGCATGACTGATTAGGACTTAATTAGGATGAAGAATTAGGAAGACCCTGAAGAATGACTATTCTGTCTGGATGGAGGAGAAAGTCATTTTGAGGATAATCAAGGAGAATTCTTTAGGGGAAGGAAAAAAAGGCAAGATGTTGTGAATGACAGCGGAAACCAGGGCATTAGGTAGAGTCATAAGTCATAGCTATAATCAAAAGAAACAATGAAACAAAACAGATGAACATAGAGGAAAGAAAAAAGAGAGAGAGAGAGAAAGAGAGAGAGGGAGGCAAACCATAAGAGAGACTCTTAAAGATAGAGAATAAACTGAAGTTTGCTGGAGGGGAGATGGGTGGGGGATGGGCTAGATGGGTGATGGTTATTAAAGAGGGTACTTGTGATGAGCACTGGGTATTTTATGTAAGTGATGAATCACTAAATTCTACTTCTGAAACCAATATTACACTGTATGTTAACTAACTAGAATTTAAATAAAAACTTGAAACATGAAGAAAAAAAAGCATTTGTTGATGAGTGAGAGAATAGACCACCTGCTCAAAGCAAAATAAAACAAAAAAAAAATGGGTATCTTGTAAGGAAGAGGAATTGAAGGATTCAGTCCTAAAAGACCAGTCAGCATTTAAGAGAGCATGGTTTGAATGGTTGGTGTGTAAAGAAATTAAAAAGTGACATATTAGCCCAGAGTCACATAAAACTCACTATAGAGCTGGCACATGAACCCACAGCCCTAAGCATGGTATTCTTTCCACTGCCCATTCTGTTTCTTCACTCTCTAGGTCTATTTCTGTCTTTCTCAACAGGACAACCAATTGGAGACAAACATGGATTAAGGGTTACAAACTTCCCCTCCCACTAATGGTCGTTGGTCCCTCTGAAGCTGAAGCCCCAGGGAAGGTAATCTCAAGATTTACTAAATATTTTATGGTTGCCAAAATGTTTGCTAATTCTTTCATATACATAGTAATCCCAGATGTCAGGAGCAACCTGCCCTTTGACATACATATATAATTGCTTAAAATTGATTCAAACCTACCATTCTATGTCTGATGAGAAGTCCAAAGCCCTCTTATAATTTTGGCAAATTCACCAGGATTTTTATTTTAATGCTTGCACTTAGTTCTAATTTCTTGATTCCATTTCTGCCTTGCCCTTACTTCCTATGGGCTATTGTCTTTTCTTGATCCTATACCAACAGAAAAAAGAAATCCAGCCCATTTCTCTAATTGGCCACAAACTAGCAGTCAGCCAGATAGCTGTTCTTGCAGCAGAACTAATAGAAGAAAGGGATGGAGTACGATTACATTGTATATAGCACCTTGGGGCACACTGTCAGGGTTCATACCTGATCATTCTTCTTTAAATTCCTCAACAATCCCCACTCCTTACAATCTCTCACTGCACACCACTTTATAGGTCACCATCTAAGTCATATTCCCCACCCTCTCTTGCACCTTCTCTTCTGTTTCCCGAGGGCCACTAAAATTCAGGTCATTTCTTAGGCACTGCAGCTTTAAACCTCTTTGCTTCTGTGCCACCCCCCCCCCCCCCCCCCCCACCACCACCAAGCAATCTCCTGGGCTGTCCAAGAGAAGAGAAAATGGGAGCTCAACATTGTGATACAAATGGTCTAAAAGGCATTTTGTTACTGAAAAGACCCTATGCTCCAGAGAGAAGGGACAAGTGGCTGAAGAAAGAAATTGTTTTAAGTGGCAGTTTTTTAGTGCTATTATGTTTTATTTGTTGTATATCACACCATGAAATCCTGAGGAAAGTTTCCTGAGATGAGATCTTAACACCAAGATTTTTCCTATCAAATAAAACAGGTGGCCAGAACTTGACCTCGGTTCTTTGTATAGGCATCGGACGAGGGGAGGGCTCAGGCTCTGAATACATGAAAATGAAAGTTTATTTTCTGTGCAAATGAGGGAGAAGCTTAAGTTTCATTAGCTTCTCAGTAAATTCACCCTTGAGCTTAACCAGAACCTTAGTGCTATGAGTTCAACCAGGTACATAAACTCAACCATAATAGAAATCAGACTTCCTCCAAACTGGCCTGACATAAGGCACCCAGGTGCCCTACTATACGTATAGAAAACCATTGTATATGCAACCTTGACAATCATGAATTAAAAATAAAAATTAAAAACTGACATAGTTGAAATGCTACTTAATAATATTAGTACAAGCTTCCTCTCCATACTGACCTTGCTTTTAAAAGCCTTTAGTGAACAATCTTCTAGAAAAATAATAACTTAAGTAGTCTTTTACTTAAAAATATAATAATAATCAATAATTATTATGCTCTTTTTAAATGCTAGACACTGAGCTAAAAGCTTATTTCATGCATTATCACATTTAATCTTTAAAATAACCCTTTGCAGTATGTACTATTTTTATTCTTCATTTTGCAGATAAGAATAGTGAAGTTGATAGAATTTTTATTTTTTTCAAGGGCATAGAGACCAGATCAATACTTAAAACAAAGGGATCTGATGAGGAATTCTTAATTGCAGGAAACAAACTGAGGGTTGCTGGAGTGGGGGTTGGGGTGGGAGAGATGGGGTGACTGGGTGATAGACACTGGGGAGGGTATGTGCTCTGGTAAGCGCTGTGAATTGTGCAAGACTGTTGAATCTCAGATCTGTACCTCTGAAACAAATAATGCAATATATGTTAAGAAAAAAAAAAAAGAAGAAGAAGAAGGTAGCGGGAGGGGAAGATGAAGCAGGGGAAATCGGAGGGGTAGACGAACCATGAGAGACGATGGACTCTGAAAAACAAACTGAGGGTTCTAGAGGGAAGGGGGGTGGGAGGATGGGTTAGCCTGGTGGTGGGTATTGAGGAGGGCACATTCTGCATGGAGCACTGGGTGTTATGCACAAACAATGAATCATGGAACACTTCATCTAGAACTAATGATGTAATGTATGGTGGTTAACATAAGAATAAAAAAACAAAAAAACAAAAAAAAAACAAAGGGATCTGTCATGGCAGAAGTCAAATGCTGACCATTACACATACTGTCCTTTGAATAACAGGAAACTCAGTTTCTCCCAGAGAAATCCACTTCATCTCTAATACTGTGTGTGTGTGTGTGTGTGTGTGTGTGTGTGAGAGAGAGAGAGAGAGAGAGAGAGAGAGAGAGAGAGAGAGAGAGAAGGAGGGAGTTCTTTACACTGGGATTAAATCCGTTTCCAACAGACTTTGTCCAATCAAATGGGGCTGTAAAGAACAAGGCTACCTCTGTTCCAGTGTTAACCCTAAGTCTTTCCTCCCATGGGCAATCCTTTCTCAGTCCTTTGTAAACTCTTCTCTAGAATGTCAGCTCCATGAACATTATCTTGTTCTCTGCTATATCCTCAGTGCCTAGATGAGTATTTTACTCTGAGAGGCTGAAAAGGGCACCTGAAGAACACAACCTTACTTCCGTGGTGTTCCTGGTGAAATGTAAAAACAAAACAACACAAAATTTATAGATTAGATTACTGTACTAGTTAATTTCCTGATTTTGATAATTGTTATGTATGTAGGACAATGTTTTTCAACCATTTTTTTCATTATTGTACACCCAAAGGAGAAAAATTAAATTAATTAATTGATACTTAAATTAATTTCTCCCGAATAAGATAAATTAAATACTAAGAAATATGATTTTGTTGGATAGGGTTGAGCTTTGGAGAGCCACAGGTCATTCATAATATCTCAGACTTTTTTGCCCATACAATCAATTTTTGCCCCCTTGAGGGTGATGTCACCTCTACTGAGAATATATGATGTAAGAGAATAATCTTGCTTTTAGGAAACACACACTAGGGGTACCTGGGTGGCTCAGTCAGTTAAGTGTCTGCCTTCGGCTCAGGTCCTGATCCTAGGGTCCTGAGATTGAGCTCTGCAGTGGGCTCCTTGCTCAGCAGGGGAGCCTGTTTCTCCCTCTCCCTCTGCCCCTGCCCCTCCTGCTCTCACTCTCTCTCTCAAATAAATAAATAAAATCTTTAAAAAATATCTTTTAAAGAAAAGGAAACACGCTAAAGTATTTAGGGGTAAAGGAGCCTCATGTCTGCAACTGACTCTCAGCAGTTCAAAAAAGTAGATAAAAATATGTATGTATATATATATGTGTACACATATATATACACATACATGCACGTGCACGTGTGTGTGTGTGTGTGTGTGTGTGTAGAAAGGCTATATAGCAAAAATGATAAGATATTAACATTTGGGAAATCCAAGTGAAAAGTATATGGGGCATGAAGACCAAAATAGAGACCACTGAAATAGACCAGAGAGCTCAGTTGATTTTCAATAAGGGTACAAGATCATTCAGTGGGGGAAAGGACAGTCTTTTCAACACATGGTGCTGGGAAAACTGGATATGCATGTGCAAAAGAGTGAAGATGGACCCTTACTCTACACCAGACTCAAAAATTAATTCAAAATGAATTAAAGATCTAATGTAAGAGCTAAATCTATAAAACTCTTAGAAGACATAGGGAAAATCTTTATAATATTGGATTTGACAATCATGTGCTTAGATATGCATCAAAAGCACAAGCAACAAAAGAGAAAATAGATAAATTGAACTCTGTCAAAATTAAAAACTTTTAGGGGCACCTGGATGGCTCAGTTAGTTAAGGGTCTGACTTTAGCTCAGGTCATGATCTCAGGGTCCTGGGATGGAGTCCTGCATCGGGCTCCCTGCTCAGTGGGGAGTCTGCTTATCCCTCTCCCTCTGCCCATCCCACCACTCATTTGTTCTCTCTCTCTCTCAAATAAATAAATAAAATCTTTTAAAAATTAAAAACTTTTGAGCATCAAAGGACACTATCAAGAAAGTGAAAAGACAACCCACAGAATGGGAGAACATATTTGCAAATCATGTATCTGATAGGGGATTGATATCCAGAACACATAAAAAATTCCTACAATTAGAAAAAAAAAAGGAAGATCATATTCATAACTAGGTGAAGAATTTGAAGACATTTCTCTGAAGAAGATAAATAAATGGCCAATATAAGTACACAAAAAGATGCTCAACATTCCTAGATAACCATCGGAGGTACAAATCAAAACCAGTGAGATAACCAGCTCACACCCATTAGGATGACTATTAATAATTTTTTAAAAATGAAAAATAACAAGCATTGGTGAGGATGTGGAGAAATTGGAGCCCTCGTTTATTGCTGGTGGGAATGTAAAATGCTCCAGCAACTGTAGAAGACAGTTCAGTGGCTCCTCACAAAGTTAAACACAGAATTATTGAATGATCCAGAAATTCCACTCCTAAGCATACACCCAAAAGATTGAAAACAGAAACCCACACAGATACTTGTACACCAATGGTCATAACATAGTCAGTAGCCAAAAGGTGGAAACAACCCAAATGTCCATCAACAGGCGAATGGATAAACAAAAGGTGGCATATACATACAATGGAATATTACTCATCCTTAAAAAGAAGTGAAATTCTGATCCATGCTACATGGATAAACCTTTAAAACGTTGTGCCAAGTGAAGTAAGCTAGACACAAAAGGACGCATATTATATGATTACACTTACATGAGGTACTTATAATAGGTAAATTTATAGAGATAGAAAGCAAATAGAGGTTACCGGGGGCTGGAAAGGAGATGGAAATAGAGAGTTATTGTTTAATGGGAACAGAGTTTCTGTTTGGAATGATGAAAAGACTGGAAATGCATAGTGATGAGAGGATTATACAACATTGTGAATGTACTTAATACCTCTGATGTATACCTAAAAATGGTCACAATGGTAAATTTTATACTAGGTATATTTTACCACAATAATTTTTTAAGTATATGGAAATTTTTTTGTACTATTCCTGCAACTTTTCTGTGGTCCAAAATTATGTCAAATTAAAAAGTCATAAGAATGAAAAGGAAACCTCAGAACCTGCCAGTTTAGGATGATGTCATCACAATAGGTGCTACATATCTTCTCTGAGAAGAACACGCAGTCCTATAGGACTAATCCCAAATCTCTCCATCAAAGGGCTAGCTATATGAAATCTGCCCTCTCAGGAATCCTGCTCCTATTTCAGTGTGATCTTTCTCTCTATCCAACTGAGTATCTCTTTCTTACTTGGGGTTTCTCTCCTACTCAGGAGTTCCATGGTGCCAGAGGCTGACTCCAGATGGTGCAAATGGACTGAGGCCATAGAGGCTCAGAGTAGCCAGACAATACCCTCTCTTTGTCCAGTTGAGAGATTATGCTCCCCAATTTTATGTGGATATAGAAGAGCCTATTGCCTTGGTTCAGGTGCTGTAGAACAACAGACTTTAACCACAGGTGAGGTTGGTGTGGAGGATTTCTCTAGAATCAGGACATGTAAACAAGATGAGAGATGAAATAAAAATTGTCCTACCAACTTCCTGTGGACATGTTCTATTTCCACATAGAGCTTGCTGGAATTTACATAGGACTTCCAAATACAGCTTATATTATTTACATGTGATAGAGAAATTAAAGATCTCCTAAGTTAAGTTGTTCCCTAAGTCGCTTGTTTGGTTCCATCAACTCAATTCCAGGGGGGAAAATAAGTAAGTGTATTGAGAGTAATGAACAAAGGTTGTGTTACCCCATTTATCCCCTTTCCTCATACCTGGTCCCTGGGCCTCAACATCCCCCTCAGAATCAGAGAATTTTCCATGTAGATTTGGATTTGGCTGATGATAAACAAATGTGGTGTTAACTCTTTCTTTTGGACAATGTCTTGATTTTCCTGAGTCTCTATTATAGCTCCTCTTTGAGTAAGAAGTAGAAAACTAGAAGCTGGTTCTTTGAAAGAATTAATAAGATCGATAAGCCTCTGGCCAGACTTATCCAAAAGAAAAGAGAAAGGACCCAAATTAATAAAATCATGAATGAAAGGAGAGAGATCATGACTAATACCAAGGAAATAGAAACAGTTGTTAGAAATTATTATCAACAACTATATGCCAACACATTAAGCAATCTGGAAGAACTGGATGCATTCCTGGAAACTTATAAACTACCAAGACTGAAACAGGAGGAAATAGACAATCTGAACAGACTAATAACCAGCAAGGAAATTGAAGCAGCAATCAAAAACCTCCCAAAAAATAAGAGTCCAGGGCCAGATGGCTTCTCAGGGGAAGTCTACCAAACATTTAAAGAAGAAATAATACCAATTTACTGAAGCTGTTTCAAAAAATAGAAATGGAAGGAAAACTTCCAAACTCGTTCTATGAGGCCAGCATTACCTTGATCCCAAAACCAGACACAGACCCCACCAAAAAGGAAAATTACAGACCAATATCCCTGATGAACATGGATGCCAAAATATTCACCAAGATCCTAGCCAATGAGATCCAACAGTACATTAAAAGGATTATTCACCACAACCAGGTGGGATTTATTCCTGGGATGCAAGGGTGGTTCAACATTTGGAAATCAATCAACATTACAGAGCACATTAATAAAAGAAAAGAATCATATGATCCTCCCAATTGATGCAGAAAAAGCATTTGACAAAATACAGCATTCTTTCTTGATTAAAACTCTTCAAAGTGTAGAGATAGAGGGAACATACCTCAATATCATAAAAACCATCTATGAAAAGCCCATAGTGAATATCATTCTCATTATCAGGGGGGAAAACTGAGAGCTTTTCCCTTAAGATCAGGAACATAACAGGGATGCCCACTCTCACCACTATTGTTCAACATAGTACTAGAAGTCTTAGACTCAGCAATCAGACAACAAAAAGAAATAAAATGCAGCCAATTCAGCAAAGAAGAAGTCAAACTCTCACTCTTTGCATATGACATGATACTCTATGTGGAAAACCCAAAAGACTCCCCCCCAAAATTGTCAGAACTCGTACAGGAATTCAGCAAAGTGGCAGGATATAAAATCAATGCACAGAAATCAGTGGCATTTCTATACACTAACAATGAGACAGAAGAAAGAGAAATTAAGGAGTTGATCCCATTTACAATTGCACCCAAAACCATAAGATACCTAGGAATGAACCTAACCAAAGAGGCAAAGGATCTGTACTCAGAAAGCTATAGGACACTTATGAAAGAAACTGAGGAAGACACAAAGAGATGGAAAAATGTCCCATGCTCATGGATTGGAAGAATAAACATTGTGAAAATCTCTATGCTGCCCAGAACAATCTACACATTCAATGCAATCCCTATCAAAATACCATCAACTTTTTCACAGAGCTGGAACAAACAATCCTAAAATTTGTATGGAACCAGAAAAGACCCTGAATCACCAGGGGAATGTTGAAAAAGAAAACCAAAGCTGGTGGCATCACAATTCCGGACTTCAAGCTCTATTACAAAGCTGTAATCATCAAGACAGTACGGTACTGGCACAAAAACAGACACATAGATCAATGGAACAGAATAGAGAGCCCAGAAATGGACCCTCAACTCTATGGCCAACTAGTCTTCAACAACGCAGGAAAGAATGTCCAATGGAAAAAAAACAGTCTCTTCAATAAATGGTGCTGGGAAAATTGGACAGCCACATGCAGAAGAATGAAACTGAACCATTCTCTTACACCATACACAAAAATAAACTCAAAATGGATGAAAGACCTAAATGTGAGACAGGAATCCATCAATATCCTAGAGGAGAACACAGGCAGCAACCTCTTCAACCTTGTATACAGCAACGTCATGCAAGACACATCTCTAAAGGCAAGAGAAACAAAAGCAAAAATGAACTATTGGGACTTCATCAAGATAAAAAGCTTTTGCACAGCAAAGGAAACAATCAACAAAACTAAAAGGTAACCTATGAAATGAGGAATTCTTAATCTCAGGAAACAAACTGAGGGTTGCTGGAGTGGT
>NW_023270389.1:3901315-4058606 GCF_011800145.1 Mirounga leonina
AGTGGTGGGGGGTGGGAGGGATGGGGTGGCTGGGTGATAGACTTTGGAGAGGGTGTGTGCTATGGTGAGTGCTGTGAATTGTGTAGGACTGTTGAATCACAGACCTGTACCTCTGAAACAAATAATACATTATATGTCAAAAAAAAAAAAAAAGAAGAAGAAGATAGCAGGAAGGGAAAAATGAAGGGGGGGAATCGGAGGGGGAGATGAACCATGAGAGACTATGGGCTCTGAAAAACAAACTGAGGGTTCTAGAGGGGAGGGGGGTAGGGGGTGGGTTAGCCTGGTGAGGGGTATTGAGGAGGGCACATACTGAAAGGAGCACTGGGTGTTGTACACAAACAATGAATCATGGAACACTACATCAAAAACTAATGATGTAATGTATGGTGATTAGCATAACATAATAAAATAAAATAAAATAAATTAAAAAAAGGTAACCTATGGAATGGTAGAAGATATTTGCAAATGACATGTCAGATAAAGGGCTGGTATCCAAGATCTATAAAGAACTTCTCAAACTCAGCACCCAAAAAACAAATAATCCAGTCAAGAAATGGGCAGAAGACATGAACAAACGCTTCTCCAAAGAAGACATACAAATGGCTAACAGACACATGAAAAAATGCTCCACATCACTTGCCATCAGGGAAATACAAATCAAAACCACAATGAGATACCACTTTATACCAGTTAGAATGGCAAAAATTGACAAGGCAGGAAACAACAAATGTTGGCAAGGATGCGGAGAAAGGGGAACCCTCCTACACTGTTGGTGGGAATGCAAGCTGGTGCAGCCACTCTGGAAAACAGTATGGAGTTTCCTCAAGATGTTAAAAATGGAGCTACCCTACAACCCAACAACTGCACTACTCGGAATTTACTCCAAAGATACAGATGTAGTGAAAAGAAGGGCCATATACACCCCAGTGTTCATAGCAGCAAATAGCCAAACTATGGAAAGAGCCCAGATATCCATCAACAGATGAATGGATAAAGAAGATGTGGTTCATATATACAATGGAATATTACCCAGCCATTAGAAAGGATGAATACCCACCATTTGCATCAACATGGATGGAACTGAAGGTGATTATGCTAAGTGAAATAAGTCAAGCAGAGAAAGTCAATTATCCTATGGTTTTACTCATATGTGGAACATAAGGAATAGCATGGAGGACCACAAGGGAAGGGAGGGAAAACTGAAGGGGAAGAAATAAGAGAGGGAGACAAACCATATGAGGCTCTTGACTCCGGGAAACAAACTGAGGGTTGCAGAAAGGGAGGTGGGTGGGGGGATGGGGTAACTTGCCCAGTGGGAGCTGTTCCAAGGACACAGCCTTGAGACAGATGTGGCATTGAGAGCCTCTGGAGGGTACAGGAGGCTGAACGCAGTTAATCTGTGTAAACTTTTCAGATTCTGGTGGGCTGGTGCAGAAATCTACTCATCTTGCTGCCACCCCAGACAAGCCCTCTAGATAAGCTCCCTTGTTCCCTTAAGAAAATTGCCACCTACCGATTTGGAGTGGACTACCTCTTTGTCTTTAGTGCCCCAACCCCCCCACCTCCCCAGCCCCGTGTACAGGAAACTGGCTTGTGAACCAACAAGGCCCCAGACCTTCTCTTGAACCAAAGGTAACGGTGTTCCCGTCTGGCAGCCACACCGACTCTCCTTTCTCTGGCCCTAAGGATCCCTGGCGCTCCGAAAATCAGTTCTCCCATTTATCCGCCACCTCTTCTGGCTCCAGCCCCACCGCTCTCCCCCCATTGACAAACAACAAGCAAACACAAAAAACCTCTCTGTCTCTCCCTGCTTTTCTAGCTTGGGAGCTTCCACCCAAGTGGACTCAGTACCTACCTGACTGCACCTCCGTCCTCTGTGAAGACTGAGGGGACACTCAAAGGCTTCAGGGGTCTGAGCAAGGGGAAGATGCACACCACTGGGCCTCTGACCCTCTCCTTTCAAGGACAGGGTCTTTTTTTCTAGCTGACAGGAGTCAAATTCGGATGATAAATAAGCACAGAGAGGGAGGTGAATACTCTTTTATTCCTTGGTCACTTCTTTCAGGTGTGAATGCCCCATCTCCTATAACTCCCCTTTCCCTGTTTTCTCCTGAGGAGGCCTGAGCACGTCACCCAAGGAGACAGGCTGCCTGACTTTATGAGGATACAGCCTCTTTGACATTACGATCTGTGTGTCCAGGTCTTGGTTCAACACGGAAACATGAAAGACTGGTATCTTACAGACAACTGACATCATTCACCACGGAGGTCAGCTGTGGGCTTCCAGATGGAAGCCAGGGGAGAGGCCCTCCATTTCCTGGTCTTGTTTCTTTCAAGTGGAGCCTGCTGGATGCCTCCCAGTGGAAATCAGTTGAGCAGGTCCGGTGGTTAGTGGAGATCAGAAATGCCTGCTCGTAACTCAACCACTCTGAGAGTTTATCACTGCAAGACGAGCTGGTGGTTTTGACCGATACACCATTTCACAGTGGCTTTTTTCCCCGCCTTGATCATACATTTGTTTCATTTATATCCACAATGAATCATTGGCTAAAGTTATGGATCACGAGGAACATTCATGTTGAAATAGAACATGTTAATGAAGAACATAAAAATGATCACTCAGAATTCACCCGAAGATTCTTTAAAAATAAAAACAATAACTGTGAAAAGTTTAAAATTTACAAAAAAGGTGGAGAAAAGTTATAAAATTACAAATCAAGTACCATGTATTCACTATGCCATATTTGTCATAATTGTTTCCTATCTTCCTTTTTTAAGGTAAAAACATTTAAGGATAAAATCAGGAGCTCACTCCCTCCCTTCCCCTCCCTTCTTCCTCAGAGATAACCAGTGTGTTGAGTGAAAGCTAATCCTCTGCACATTTACACACTAGTCCATATGTCTATATGTATAAATATATGGTCTTATCCTAAATATACATATGTATTCTATTTTTGATATTTATCCATATTGATTGCCAGAGATCCCAATCTAATAAATTATTCTATAGGACATCAAGATGTCTTCAGCACTTAAATAAACACTTGGAATGTAAGTACTTGGAAACTAAGCATGAATATTATTTAACATACAATGTGTGGGGTTTTCTTAGGCTCTAAACCTCAGAAACATAAATCAAACATTCAAAGGATTTTTTTGTGTATTTCTGATGTAGCAAAAAGTAGTTAAATTTCAATCTTCATTTTAATGCATCTATTTTTATCCCTGAATGAAATGTAGTATATAAAATGTCATTGTGAATCTGTCCATAGATTATGTTCTTTCTTTCATAATAATTTTAAAGTTAATTCAATAATATGGAGCACTTATTAAATGTAGATAAGTGAGATTTTTCTTTTTAGATATATATTAATGGATATTAAAGACTTTGATAAAATGAACTTACAGTGTAAGCTTTAGTTGTAACATATTGATCTAAAGTAACATATATTATGGAAAATAACTTGTTTATTTAATATTATGCAAAAATATGCTGTGAAAAATTATTTTGAAACTCAGGGGATTTTTGATGTTATATATTACAATGAAAGGAGTTTTAGAATCAAAAGTGAGAAATCAAGATTGATTTAGACCAACCTAAAATTATACAAACAAGACAAGGATTTAAAAATGTGTTAATTCCCATCACCCCATTTCTGGCCCAGATGATATTATTGCCTCCAAAGTAGCTGACTTGCTGTTAATCACCTAGTTGAGATTAAAAAAAAAAAAATCCCTAAACCCAAATCACCTACCCACAGATTGATGTACTAAATGTTTATTGTTTCACAAACTGAGTTTGGGGCGGTTTATTGCACGGAATAGTTAAGTAGAGGTGGACAGCCACGAGTCGATATGGTGGCTTTTGTTTGAAACCCGGACCCTTAACTCAGACAACTTCCTTCCATTCTTCTCACTGACCTGGAAACACCAAGATTAGTCCATGCTCTAAGTACTTGTATGGCTCTTACTATGAATTAATCACAGAGATAGATGCTGGAGATCACGCTGTGGGGGAAACCATACCTGACCCATACGTTCTTGGGTTTTAAAGTCTCACTCATAATGTATGATAACTAAAAAAAAAAACGGGGAACTGATACAGTTTTTATTGGAGACAGAGAAACAAACACCAGGATGAAATGCTTATAGTCAAGTTTATAAATCACAGATTTAGGCCAATGTAGCTGGCTTGTTCTCAGTATCAAGCACTATTTCACGTCCTCTTGAGATGGGCTCAGTCTATCCATCTTCACAGACACCTTCTCTGAGCTCCTAATTTCCTAGCTGATGTCCTGATTCCAGGTGAAGGGCTTCATCCGTTAACCCAATATCCAGGAGCTCCTTATCGACAACCGGGCCACTTCATCGTCAAGACCACAAGAGCTAGATCTCCACGTTGCTGGGGGCCACACAGTCTCCAACTCACGCTATACTGAAATCCACAGCCACCTGAACCAGTGAATGTCCTCGGTCCACGGGTAACACCCCAGCCCCGAGGCCTGGAAGGAAATGGTTCCTCCAGCAGCTCCACAAGTAAGCTCGTCTTACGGGACCAACAGTCCACTGCCACGGTTTCCTTACACACGTTAGGCAGTAGGATGTCCCTTTAGGAGGACATAGCTTCTCTTTCCTTGGAGGCATGAACAGGACAGCAGAAAACAGAAGAGTTAAAAGAGAAAGGAAAGACCCTACAACTGAAACAGTATGTTGAAGTAAACAAATTTGTTTCTACTCATATCCTGGTTCAGGTCATTAAAACCATTAAAAACGCTGCCCTCTGTGCTGGAACAAAGGCTGCGCCCCTAACCACACGGCCTAGGCAGCCCTCCAGCCAGCATCTTCCCGCTGGGCTGGTGCTGCTGTGCCTTGCCCTGCCTGAGACCACAGAGAGCGGGCTGGAGCTCTGGCAGCCCTCTGGGGCAGTGTGACACCGTCGGGTGCATGCTAAGTCTTCCTGGGAAGACGTTTCTCCGTGTCCCTGGGAGAGCAGGGGCACAGCACCTGCGCTGTTGCTGTTTTAAGGAAGACGCGGATGAAGGACGCCGCCTAAGTTACCCACTGCTATGTGCCACGCACCCCAAACCTTAGCAGCTTCAAACACAGACACTTACTATCTCATCCTTTGTGGGGGTCAGAAACCAGAAGGAGCTTAGCTGGACGACTGAATTGCAGTCCATCAACCAGGACTGTTGTCTCATCTCAGCCTTGACCGGGACAGAACCTGCTTCCATGCTGGCCTGCGTGGCCACTGTCAGGATCCGTTCTGGGCCGGCTGTTGGGTTGGGGGCCGCAGATCCTCACTGGCTACTGGCAGAGCTCCCCCTGGTTCCTTGCTATGCGGGCCTTCCTACAGAGCAGCCCCCAGCATGGCAGGCTTCTCCAACACTGACCCCTGCCTAGGTCCCACCTAGCACAGAAGTCTGTCTTCCCCCACTCTAATCTTGGAAACCACACACCTCAGTTTGGCTGTATTCTACTCAGTAGAAGTGAGTTGACCCACAATCAAGGAGAGTAGAGTTATTTTTTGGACATATTTTTAAAACAGACGCAGATGCTGGTGAGTAAGGATATGCTTGGCTCGAGAAAGCCCCAGGACAGAGAAAGGAGAGTGGTTTGCTTCCTCCATGGGAACACCATTCCCTCCCACCTGGGGTGGGGGTGGGGGACGAGAAGGGGCAGGCAGCCTTCACTAGAAAAAGAGAAGGTCCTGCAGGGTTGGGTTGTCCCCTCTCTGACCCTTGCAATCCTTCAGTCTGGGTCGCAGGGGAGGAAATATGAAAACTTACAAGGATCTCGGACTTTAATCAGAGAGCTGGTTTCTCCCAAACAAACTGCATTACATTTGTGAGTTCACTGGACCCTGATCCTCAGTTTCTTCATCTATGAAATAGGGATAAAAATGACATCGATCTTGCAAGAGTTGCTTTGAAGATTGGGTGAGATCGGTTAAAGGGAAAATGCACTTTGTGATGTGTAAATGTTATAGAAAGTTAGTTTTTATTAGTAGCAAAAACAAAGCATTAATATTCTGTCACCCTTTTTTTTTTTTTTTCCTATTCCTGCCACTAAGCACAGCCTCATCTTCTCAGGTTTGAGACACCCCCCCTTCTCTATCATATCACTACCAGTAATCGAATGTTCAAAATGCCACTCTTGGGCTAACCAGGCTGTTTTGCCCCAGGTTTGTACACTAACAAGGTCACAAATCACACACAGGGAGATAATAAGATCAGAGAGACTTCCTCATCCTCCTAATTCCTATGGTACTGACTAAAGCATATGGGCTCTCTCCCTCCTTCCTCCTCCCCCCACACAGGTGCTCTCCCTCTCTCTCAATCTTTGTCTAGGGTGAACATTTTAAGAAACCTTGTATCTGAGGAAAGAAGAGTTCATGCTGTTTTCCCATTTCCTACTACGAAGCAAAACTAACTCAGTTCGGGACTTCACAGTGTTTCTAGGCTGTGTCTCCCTTGATTAAGTTACTCCTTATTCCCTAATTTACTTCTAGACCATAATATTTGTTAAATCTGCTTCCCTAAGCAAGAGAAAAACAGTTGATTTTATGATGGTTAAGCCCGCCTCTCCCAGGGGTCTTAAGAGGAAATGAGTCGATGATAAGTAATGCCACGATGCGGATGTTGCAGCCGTGGGGAAGTAAGCAGTGGGAATGTGGCCCTAAACACAAGAGCTGCACAGGGGGGGTCGGGGGGGGGCACGGCAGGCACACCTCCGCTCCTCAGGCGTCCACTGGCTCTGAGCGATGGTCCAGCACAGACAAGCCATGCTTCCAGAAGAGTCACGATAACGCCCTCGAACCACAGCCACTAGGGTCCCATGGGAGACATCTCAGAGCGTGATCAGCGGTGGGGAGGGGGGGGGCGCTCCATGGGTTCAGTCACACTGAATGAGTCAGCGGTGTTTCATGCCCCATGGCTGGTGTTTGCTATCTGCACAGATGAAATCTGCAGCGACAGTTCCAGTGGAGGGTGACGTAGGACGTCTTTACTTCCTCTTCTAAGGACAACTGGACCAAAGCCTGCGCTTTAACACAACATTTCTTAGGTAATGACTGAGATGATGTGCTCACGGGCACCCTGTGAGCTCCAGTGTGTTATATGCATATATATATACACACTCTGTTCGGAGGCAGCCTCTGGTCCCTAGTGAAGGGGAGTCCTGATCCCCAGGGCGAAGAGGCCACTGAAGGACTCTACAGGCCTCACCTGCCCTTATGGCCTTTCCCCCCACAGCACCCAGTCCAAGGACAGTGAGCAGCTTCTCTCTGTCAACAAAGCAGGTGAGAGCACATGGGGTCCACTGGGAATGCTACGGTCACTTGCAAAAGCCCCCGTCTCCTTATGCCCAATTCCACATCTGTGCCAGCAAGCAGTCTGCTCCAGGATCCTGAACTCTGGGAGGATGGAAAGACCACGGAGAGGATGGGTGTGAGCAAGGGGTACTGTGTGGGGGACAGAGGCAAAGAATATTCTGGGACAAGAGTAGCAATGCTTTGTTGGGGAGATATGGGATGTGTCCTTGCGGGATTACATGTTCTCCCAAAAGGAGATGTGTACTCCATGTCACAGTAGCAACCCCTCAACCGGCAGGCCCTGACTTAGGAAGATCATGGCTATGCAGTGACTAAGCCCAAGGTGTGCACTTAAGCATCACTCTGTTCAGACATGATTTACGTTGAGTGAGAATTAGTCACACACTCTCTTTGAAATTAAATGCATTGGCTTAATTTTTTTTTCTGGCTCTGTTATGATGGTATAAACTATATTTTAAAAAAGACAAAAAATGGGTGGACCTTTAATACACAATCTTTACTGTTGCAAATATTACTTTGGGAAGATTACACCATAATTTTCTGCAGCATCAAACGATAGGAACTCAGGGGAACACACTATTTTCAGTATGAGCGCCAATCCTATAAAGCCCTGGGCAGCTGTGAGAAATCCTATGGGGGTTGTGTGTGCAAAAATTCAGCAATCTATAAAATGGGTTGACTGCTGGGAGAGGCTTTCAGGAATGGGCTGCTACAATGAGCGGGACCCCCAAAGAGAGGATCTCCATTGGGGTTTTCCAAGATGTAGGCCTATGAGAGTGTTTCCCTTGAACCAGGCTCAGAAAGGATTCTGAGGTGCTCTCATGGAACCCAGATAAGGGCAATAAGGAGGCAGCTGCTGTGAGGAGGCAAAACTTTTATTCTTTCAGGTAATGCTGCATAAACATGAAAGTGTCTCTTCTTGGCCCCTCTACCATTAGGGATCCCAAGTCGCTTGTCCGACAGGCACTCTCAATGCACCTTCAGTGGGAACACTTGGACTGTCCTTGAGCAGGAAGAGGATTGCGTTTAGACAAGTGTTCAAACTTAGAGTTTAAAGTAGGACCCAACTGTTGACAGAAAATGAGTTCAGCAATGCAGAAATGAAGAGCGTGAAGACAAGACACGCGTCTCTGCTCAGACTCCACATATGCTAATTATCCAGATCTGAGACAGCCAGAGTTAGGTGGGAGGTGGGGTTAATAAATTTAATTTCAGAAAAGGTCTTCAGATATCCCCACGCTCGTGAACGCAGCACAGCGCGTGCATTACCCCCACAGAGAGCATCTCTAACTGCAGGGAAATGCAGCTGCCAGATGTGACAAGTTACTTGCTAACATGTGAATATATGAGACTCACCAAGGAAACAGTTCTAATGTGAGCTTCAATAAAATTGGAAAAAAAATTTCATGGGTCTCCAAGGCAGGTGAGAATGTTAAAGCAGAGAATATTTCTTCTGGAATGTCAGGGTCTATTACTCTTGTCACTGCCCAAAGGAGAAAGTGATGATAAGTAGGAAGGTAGTTCTGACTGTGTTTCCGGAACATCCTATGCACCAGCCATGCTCTCTTTACGTTTCAGAGCTCAGGATCTACCTGACACTCAGGTTGCTCTCTCAACTCCTCCCTTCAAATAGGTGTCATACAGCCTAGGTTCCTGCCACCAAAAACTGATAACAATCAGCCACCCTCTTGCTTGTTACTCCCTACCAGCTCTCCACCTTCCGAGCAACACCTGACACCTCCTCTGGTGTTAACCTCTGAGATTAGTAGAAGGCATGGAGCATGATGATGAAAATGAACTTCAAGTCAGGGAAACTCTGGGCTCCTCACTGCAGCCTTACCACCACATTCTGCAACTCTTTCTGGGTAGAGAATGAATGACATGATCAAAAAACAAATTTTTTTCGAGATTATGAAATACCCAGAAGATGACAGGCTATGTGTCAAACTACCATAGATCCTAGGGCAAGAGGATTTTTGCTAATAGCATGGTGAAGAGCATCCTTGACCTCCTTGTTCCTCAGGGTGTACACCACAGGGTTCAGCAGGGGGGTGATGACGGTGTAGGTCACTGAGATCAGCTGATCCTGATCCCTGGTATCTTCGGACTTGGGCTTGAGGTAGGCAATGGAGGCACAGCCATAGTGGACGATGACCACCGTGAGGTGGGAGGCGCAGGTGGCGAAGGCCTTCTTCCGGCCCTGGGCAGAGGCGATCTTGAGGATGGTGGAGATGATGAGGATGTAGGAGATGAAGACCAGCCCCATGGGCATCACAATAACAAGCGAGCTGATGATAAAATTAATTATGTCATGTAGAGTGGTGTCTGCACAGGAGAGTTTCATAACTGGGCGGATGTCACAGAAATAATGGGCCACTTCTCTGTCACAAAAGGGCAGCCTGAACACAGAGGAAATCTGAATTATGGCCACAAACAGCCCAAAGCTGAAAGCCCCCCAAACGAGCAGGGCACACACCCTCTTGTTCATGAGGACTGTGTACCTCAAGGGGTTGCAGATGGCCACGTAGCGGTCGTACCCCATGGCCGTGAGCAGGAAGCAGTTGTTGATGGCCAAGGTGAGGAAGAAGAACATCTGGGTGGCACAGCCAGCCAAGGAGATGGGTTGGCTAAGACCTGCAAGGCTGCAGAGCATCCGCGGTACAATGACCAGTGTGTACATGGTCTCGGAGGTGGAGAGCACACCGAGGAAGAAGTACATGGGTGTGTGGAGATGACGAGCAAAGCTGATAATGGTCACAATGATGACATTGCCAGCCAGAGTTAAAAGGTACAACATAAGAAATAGCACAAAGAGGATGACCTTGTGTTCTCGGAAGCTGGAAAACCCCTGGAGAATGAATTCACTCACCACTGTGTGGTTCTTGGTCTTCATGGATGAATTGTTGGGTCAATATGATGGAGACTCAGGCCCGTCAGTGAGTCAGAACATGCCTGTGCCCCGCGCCTGCTCAGGACCAGAGGGGCAACAAGGACCTGCTCCACGGGATGTGTCAGGTGCATGGGTCCTCCTGTGCCCCAGGAGGGAAAAGGCAGAAAACATAATCAGGAAGCAATTGCATGTACAAGGAGTTTTGTATAAAAGCACAGAAGAAGAAACGGATGGGATAGGGTAGCAGGAAGGATACCTGGGCTAGTTTGGAAGAGGTTTCCTCATGAGCCAGAACATGGGTGTTGGAGGCAACTGGAGCTAAAGAATTAGAAAATGCATAATTTTGAGAAGAATTTTCTCATGAATTACAGTTTCAGATTTTTATTTACCTAAAACAAATTGGCCAACCTCTTCCACTTTGTTGAAGTCACAATTTTGATCATCCTCTTAAAGATCTTACCTTCCGAGTTGCTAACTGGGACAACGCTCTCTGCTCTGAGGGGACCTGAGTGTTTGTTCTGTCCCTGTTCCACCTGTCTACATCTTTTCATGAACCCTTTTCACAAATCATTCAACTGCTTCAAACCTGACTGCCCTCCCGAATGTAGTTTTTAACCAGACACATTCCCCCTCTTTCTTGGGTACTGACGGAGCCTCCTCTTGCTCGGAGGGACCTCTCAGGACCAGCCGGGCCCTGTCGATGCACACCTTGTGTGTGTAGGTCAGTTACTAAGTGTTGGTTCTCTTGCAATGTGTGTATTTTCGTGTTTTGCAGCTGGTGCTTGGACATGAATTTTCACAGGTGGTCTGACTAATGACTAGGCTCTGAGCTCTCTTTTCTAATTTCTTTAGAATAATACACTGTACCTCTGGGGAAACAAGTTTGCATACCCTCTCTCACTATCTGGGGAGTTTTAGAGATCAACAAGTTCTCATTTAAAAAAAAAAACAGTTTAATGATAATAACAATAATAATAATAACAACCAGGATAGTTCCTTATGGCACTTTTTGGTTTATGAAGAGTGTTTATATGTATTATTTAACAGCACATCAATCCCATCTGTTCAATAACTATCTTCATCTTGCAGATGGGGAATCTAAGACACCTAGGGTTCGCTGGTTTGCCCAAAATTAGTAAGTCATAGATCCAATCTTCTCATTTTAAGGCCAGTGTGAATTGCCTTTACCACAACTGCCTGAAGAAGCATCATGGCTACCAAACAGGGGAGAAAGAAGACACTTTTTCCCCCCTGGCTTTTATTGAAAAGAATTAAAGGATTTTCCTCACTCTGGGAATGAGATTACATTGGGAAAAAAAAATTGGGAAAACTGGAAAACACTGGGGAAACCGGAAAAATTTTAGTATGTTTACCTTGATAAGTAAATGAAAAATTAGCATATTAGTGACCATGAGTGTCCGTTCTCCTTGGCTTAATACTTCTGCTGCCAATTACTTACTTTAAAGAAATAATCAGAGAGATGTATCAGGATATATGTGTAAGAAGCTTTTATGATATTATTTATAATAATGAATACCAAAAACAATGTAAATAAGTAAAGGAATAATGAATTATAATATATCCATCTGATGGGAACTATGGAGCTATTAAACATCTAATGTTCTGACATGGAAAAATATGATAGGTAGATAGATAGATAGTCAATAATTTTTCAAAAATAAAAAGAAAAGAAGAAGGAATAAACAATGAAGGGAAACATGGAACAGTACACACACCATTAAAAATGGGTTGGAAATAAATATACCAAAATGCTAAAAATATTTTTTTCTGGATAGTGAATGGAGAATCTTAAATGGCTTTTCTTTTTATCTTCCCTATATAATACAGATTTTCTTAATTATTTCTCTTCTAAACAGACCGAAAAAATAACTGTTAAATTCTTCTTACAATGAGACTCCATAATGAGGCTGCAGTGAGGATTGAAGAGAAAAGGAAAGAGAAAAGGTAAATGTAGTGGGTTAATTTACCTTGGAGAAGAGAAAGCTGACAGTATCATGTAAGACCAAGTTAGTCTCCGAACAGGAATGTCATAGAAATTTGAGCACCCAACAGCCAGATCCAGAGGAAATTAACTTCGGTTTTTAAAGAAAGATTGTAGTTGGAAAAAGAAAACCTTTCTGAGCAGTGTTGGAAGTGAAGTACGGCACGTGAGACACTCATCTTGAACGCAACATTTAGGGGGGCACCAAAAAAACTCAGTGATCAAGATGAACACGATTTTGATGCAGTATTTTTTTTTAAAAAGCTAATGCAAAAATCCGTGATGAACAAAATATTAAAATTTTAAATAGAGACAAAATAAAAATTCTGACTATCACCACCGTGGGATGCAAGCAGCTATGTGAGGGCAGATTTTGGAATTTCCTTACTAAAGATTTTGAGGAATAGAAAAATATAAAATATTTTCAAACTATAGGGGGAAATGGAGAGCAAATTATGTGTTCATTTTCTTTTGAGATGTGGTGATAGGCTAGTCTTGAAACCATTGCTGTTTAACTGAGATGCATGATGTGTTACTGAACAAGATAAAACCCCAATCTTATGTAACTGGAAAATCAATCTGACCTCCCAATCCTACCTCCGCTAAGGGAGTTGAGAAGATAAGCAAGGATATAGAAGAAAAAAGATCGAATTGAGCTTGTGCCTCCCTCTCCTCTCTCATCACCCCCTCGGGAAAACGAGGACTCATCAAGACGGCAAAAACCTGGTGAGTGTTAACACCATGATAGTAAGGTCATGACAGCAGAAACAAAATGGCAGCCTACTTCTGTGGAAGAACAATACTTTACACCACTTGCTGTCTTCTTGGATTCTGGATCTTTAGCCAGAAATATCCCTCTACCCTGAAAAAAAAAGTCAAAATATTTCCTTCTAGAGTAATCATGTTCTGCTTAGACCTGACAAGCAATCTTGGGCAAGGGGTTAATCTTATCTGTTTCATTATTCAAGTCTTTCCAATGGGAAGCAAGCTGGGAAAACCCATGTGCTTGGTGGCGTTAAGTCCTTTAATATAATGGAATCACAGGACCTTAGTACTAGGAGGTAATTTTAAAAGCAAGCATTCCTCACAAATAGTCCCCCAAATTCTGCTTCAGTGCTTCCAATGATTGAAAATTCATTATCTTACAAGTTAGCATCCTCTCTCTCTCTCTTTTTTTTTTTTTAAAGATACCAAGTTTACCTAAAAAATAAAACCAGGCTTTTTATATTATAAAAATGCTTTCGGGGAAAAACAGCCATCTGTACAAAAGGATATAAATGGGAACGTTAGATTTCTTTTCCTGTGCTTTGCATTCTCTGGTCCAGGGGTAAAAATGATTCATGTCTGTGTCTTTCTAAAATTTCTGTCTAGAAATTTTCTAAGTACAATTGTGCATATTTCCGTATCATTTCAATTTTACACAAATGAAATGAAACTGCACATACCAATTCACAACTAGCTTTTTTCACTTACTATTATATCTTGAATACTCTTGATAACAGTGGAGTGGATCTATCTCTTCATTACCAATGGTGCACACTTTCCCACTATACAGATCCATATAGATATACTATCATCTATTCTATTGTTGAGTAGCCTTGATTCTTAGAAAATATCACTTTCTATTGACTCAACATCTGTCTCCCTGCAACTTGCCACTTCCCCACATTTTCCTACCTTCTATTTCCTTTTCAGCTCGATAGTGGAAGATTATTATCATGTCTCTGCTAAATTTCATGTCTTTGAATCCATTACCACAGCAAGATGAGCATGAAGAAATATAATATTAATGGCATGAGAATCAATACAACCAAAAAATAATGAAAAACTTAGAGGGAAAATAATAAGAATTTCGAAAACACACACGGCATTCCATTTTCACTTAGTTCTGCCCACAGCCACTCACTGCTTCTGACCTTGGCGAAAGGAAGAAGGAATCACTTTCCAGATAGTGATTTTTAAAAGTCACTGAAAGGGCTCAATCTATTCAGAGGAAGCCGGTAAAAATACCTTGTGTTCAAGAGCCATTTACAAGGGAAGCTAAAACCTACAAAGCAAGGAAAATTCAGCTTTCTCTAGTATCAGAGAAAACCTCAAATTATTGCTATATTTCTTGAAGTTGAGGGCATTGGTTCCTTTGGCTTGAGAAGTAGTCCTGGAAAAAAATGCAGTCTCTTAAACTCCAGATTTTAGGAGCTTTGACTATTTATTATCCCCAAGGGAAGCAAATCCCTCGTGCCAGGTCTCCTGACACCATCCTTTTGAAAATCCCTCTGGGGTAACAAGAGCTAAGGATGAGAGAACCCTAGGGCTTGTCTCAAGAGCTTCGTTAGGAACTTGGGTAGCAGACAAGGGAGATGCTTTCATTTGTTTACTCACTGTTGGGGACTGTTGGGGTTTCAGAAACCAATACTGCATTGGGTTTAGTCAAGTAAAACCACGGGGACACTGGATAAGCTTAAAAAGAGAAGACCCTATATTCTAGTTTTTCAGGATCAGAGAACAGAAAACTTCCTGCAACTTTTCCAAATATGATCAGGGCACACAGAGGGGAATGGCGGCCAGGGCTTCTCTTGTCCAGTGTTGGCCCATAGCCACTTTCCTTAAGGCTCACCAGACATACATCTCTGCCTAGCTCCCATTGAGGGAGACCCACCTCCCACGCTTGGAAAGACAGAGGCTGCTGTCAGGCCCATTCCTCATGCTCCCTTTGGTTCATTCTTGGATCTTGCTGGAGAGAGAATGACACAGCAGATCTCTGCCCCAGTTCCTTTAGTTTCTGGTTCAGCGTCACCATCTCCATCAAGGTTCTCTGGGCACAAGGGAGATGTCTGAGGAGCCATTTCAGCTCTGCGCTGCAAAAGGTGATTGCTGTAAGGGTCTCCCCCCCAGACTAAGAACTTTCTTTCTAAAACCATCCTATTTCCCCTTGGTTAAAAACAGTAATATGTGTTCATTTTAGAAAACACAGAAAATAGGGGAAAAAAAGATCACATAAATCACTTATGATCTCCAACTTAGAAATACCAACACTATTAATATTTTGGTGACTAATTCTCTAATTGGTTTTCTCTGCATTAATGTGTGTGTGTCTGTTTACACACACATACACCCTTATGTTTACAGCAAACACAGAATGACTTGTTTTCGTAGCTCTTTCTCCTTTTCAGTAATATGAGGTCATGCCATACAAACTTCCTTACATCCAGTTCATTTTTTCTCTTAGCCATGTACTGTGAGCCTTTCCCACGTAAGCATTTTTCCATCCTATCCTTTTCAAATAGCTGCCTTGCCTTCTCTCTTGTATGTGTAGTGTGGTGTCAGGATTCAGATGGGCAATGTGCATTGCAATTGGTTGTTAAGTCTTCAAAGGCTCTTTGAGACCAGGTCAGGGTCTCTCAACAGTGACACTGCTGTTCTCAGGGGCCTGATGTGTTTTGTGGTGTGGTGAGGGGTAAGAGTGTCCCGTGTGTTACAAGACAGTTAGCAGCTTCCCTGCCTCCGCCCACTAGGTGCTCCCAGCATCCTTTCCCCTCCCTGCAGCATACGGGGGGGAAACCAAAAATGTCTCTAAGTATTGTCAATACCCGCTGGGGGGCAAAATGTTCCTCCTTTGAGCATCTTTGGTCTAGAGCATTCTACCATCCTCCACCCAGTTTTTTCATTTCATGGGCAGGCACCTTCAGGATACCATTCATGCATTGTACCATTTTTCTTTCTATGCCCTGTATTTCTTGTAAATTTGAAGTCAATTTTAAAGGCTTAATTAGATGCAGGTTAAACTTATTAAACTATATAAACTATATTAAAATATATATACTATAAACTGCATTATACTATATTAAACTATATATATAAATTATATGTAAAACTGTATTAAACTATATATATGCATATATATATACACACACACAACTTTGCATTACTTCAAGTAGTTATCAGATTTAACAAATAAAAATAAAGGATACTTCGTTAAATTTGAATTTTAAACAAACAGCAAATAATTTTTTAGGATAAGTGTGTCCCAAATATTACATGAGACATATGTACTAAAAATTATTGTTTATCTGAAATTCAAGTTTAGCAAGGCATCCTGTATCTTATCTGGAAGCCCAATCAGGAGGTGCACCCTGTTTGGTTTTCCCACCCTAAGCAATGCAAAATTGATCAGCATTCCGGGTAGCAACAGCCTGGTGCTCTATTCAAATTGATCCCATCAATATTTTATCATTTCATCTTTTGATGACTTTTGTCTAAATCAATTTTTTATTAGAAGTTGCCAACAGTGCTTTCCTAATCATGCCCTTTCCCTTACATTTATTCTGTGAAACTGTTTGTGTATAGAAGTTTCTTTTCATCCCTTAGGGCCAGAGAGCGACGTAGGACTGAGTAGAATTGGAATCAAACTTGGTCCGCCTGATCTGAGTCGAGCGCGTATTCCCATATATCCAGTGGGGGGAAATTCACTCTTTTCATGTTGATGATGCAGGACCACACACCGTCGTACTCCAGCAAGCCCATGTATTATAACCAGCAGAGACGTGAGGTGGCAGGAGGATAGCACGGGGGTAGGAGTGGGGTCTGCAAATGTTAGCAAACCCACAAGCAATCCTGTAAGCAGAAGAAACAAAAGCTCTAGAAACAAGGGATCAATGATGGCATCCAGAGGAGAAGAGGGTGATGCACACTAAAGGATCTGCAGTGTTCCTCTGCTCTCCTCTCATTCTGGCCACGAAGTCTGAGTGACACACTTCAAAATAATCCTTGCAGTCAGTATCTGGCCAGCGATGTGCCCTAGAAAATCAAATTGCTTGTGGTTTCTGAAAGAACTGGACTTGCTGCCACAAGGACACCATAAAAGGCAGGTCAGAGGAGACTGACTCTTCTTCAGCAAGGTGACGTGTGCCTGGGGTGAAGGGCATCTACACACCAGAGCCAGGCACCACAAGGGACTTGATCTTCCTTTTCATTTGTTGACTTTATTATACTGTATTTCCAGTAAATTAAATGTATAATTAAATATCCTGTGTTTAAAATAATAGAAAGGATTAGAGGCTATATCTTGTCCACATTCTATATATCTCAGTAGGGCTGGCAGGCCATCAGTTATAAAAGAAAACACTCGATGATATTACCATAGGAACGAATTAAAGAGTATGGCCTTAGGTGCTGGTTTTTCCTTAGCATGGATGCAAAAACGAGATTCATGTTTCTCACGAAAGATCAACAATGGGTGACAGAGTTGTCTAGCATGCTTCAAATGCTCTTCAAGAGCTTTTCTTCTTTTTAGAAAATTGTCTCTAAGGAAAAGAAGGATTTATTAGGCTGCAACATCATGATAGAAAAAATCAATGAGTTAATTGCTCATTTATACCTCTAATAAATATTTATTGAAGGTCTACACATGCCCTGCACTGTGTGAGCACCAGGTAAAGAGCAATGATTCAAACACACATTGTATGTGACGAGGAACCAGACAAAAAAGATGTGAATTTCATAGATTGTTATGCATTCTTTGATAGGGTAAGACCAGAGTAATAGGGTTATAATAAGTAATCTTCTGACATGCACTTTAATATACTAAATTGCTTATATCCACCAGGAAGCAAAAGCCACAAAGATATGCCTGGTCTGGTCTATTTACCATGAAAAATGAATGAATTAGCATTTGGAGTTATCTAGTGAGTTTGAGTGATGTCTCAGAGACTGGTCAGCTTCTGTGAGTTTACCATTGAGATGCGAGGCTTGCGTGGCTAAGACACAAACCCTGGATGATGAGGGCTACACCAAGATTTTCGAATGAGCAAATTCACTGGGCTGTTCTTGGTTCCCCTACTTGATAATTCAGATGCATTCAGCGCTGTGAGTCACTTTCAGGTTTGAAACGTTCTTCAGCCTGTATTTGTGACACTTCAATCTCCTGGTGTTTCTCCTAAAGAGAAGTTTACCGGCTGCAGTCATGTAGCCAATGGTATGCACCTGCCAGTCCGTTCTGCAGAGTGGATGGTGAGTGTCACTGAATGTGGTGACTCACTGAACTTGGGATTGAGAGAGTCAACTGCCCTGTTATCATTTCAGTACGTGATGAACCTAAATACATGAATGAGACACCCACTCATGCTTTATCACATCACTCTGACTTAATTCTCCATCTTGTTATTACATATGGTATGTTTTAGCTCTTTTATTTTCTCATTTCTTCAGGATCTTTCTCCCCACACTGGAGTAGCATAGTCCCTCTTAGGAGCACTGGTTCTTTCAGCCTTTGCTCAGCCTGAATCTTCAGTTCAAACAAACGAACAAACAAGCAAATGGAACCTCATAATTTAGTTCTGCGTTGGCTACCAGTGAATGGTTTAGAAAACCCGCACAAAGCATGCTCTGCAGCTCGGGCTTCTCACTCCCTAACACAAGGAGTTTAAATTGATCATCTTTAAGGTCCTTTACCTAATTTAAAGTTTTATGATGTTTTTCCCTACTTTGGGACTGAGGATAAAAACGGATTAGGAACCTGAAGATCCCATCTGTCTCCCAAGTCACTTCTAACAGACACCCCATGGTTATCCTCAATCCTACCATCCTTCCCGTATTCTGCTTTCAACTCCGTTCTCCACTGACTTCCGCTTTCAAATCTATCGCGACCTCCCGCTTCCTCTTTTCACTTCCACCCATGTGAGCCAGGATCATGGAAGGCGAGGGCATGACAGCTCCCGAACTGTCACCTGGCAGACCGGAGAGGAGAAGCAAGGACTCATCAGCCAGGCTGCAGGAACCACTGTTCTTTGGGAACCACCACAGGGCCACACCGTCCACCTAACGGAGCTGCCTGAACTGCTCCAATCCCAGTTGCCGGCAAATGTTTGGATGCTAGACCTGCAGAGGACCTTAGGGCTTATGTGGTCCAACCTTTCCATTTCAGAGACACAGCTGTGTTGAAAGGAGTCTCAGCTTGCGAGGTATACACGTGAAATCGCTACTTTTCCCCGAAACTATTACTGTGGCTCCATTCTTGTTGGGCAGCATGCTCCCTAATGACATCTTCGACCACCTTCGCGACCTTTTCATCACTTTGTGTTACTAAAACCACCTCACTGGAGTTATTAAACACAATCCTGAGTCTTCAAGTTTTAACTTCATATTCGATGTGAAATTCTCTCCGGGTTCCCTCACCCCCTGCTCCTTCAGCTGCCCCCGAGCCCAGAACAGGGTTTGTGGCGGCAATGGCTCCATCGGTGTTGGGAGGTGAAGGGTGGTGACCACGCCCCTGCACCCCTTTCTTTCCCAGCATGAGCCCCTCATTGTTGGGGGGGAGGTGAGAGGGGGCGCAGAATGAGACGGAGTCGCCCACAGCGTAGGCGCGGTCACTCCGGGCTTGGGTGTAAGTGCCATGCCTGCACATGACTGCCACCTCATTAGAGGAGGTACGGTTGTGGTAAGGTCCTCTTTTTGTTAGTTGTCTCCATTTCTTCAACATTATTGACTGTTCTTTTCTCTCTGTCAGGTATCCAAATGTAGGCGCTCTCAGAGGGGGGCCTAGGGGGGCTTTTCAGAGCAATGTAGGTCCCACCGTCTGCCTGCTCCAGCCTGCCCATCCGAGGCCCCACCTACTTGGCTGCCAATGCAAGCAGTCCACTCCACAGCCTGATGTTACTGGAGTCCCCTCACCTAAAGAGTCGCTCTTTGGGGGGAGAGGCAAGACGGTGGAAGCCCCTATCACCCCCTGTTTTGCCTGTCTACTCCGTGGGACAGAGGCTCGGTCTTGCCACATGAAATGGTGACAATGCATGCTAACTCCCAGCACCCACTATGTCAGGTCCAATCACTTCTTTCCAGACTTTTCCTGCAGCTCCACCAGCTGCAGGAGCTCTTCCAGAACTGTGTTTCATAAAGCGTAAGGCAAAAGATGGCCGTGAGTTCTCAACTTATTGGAGGTGGAGGGAATGACTCAATAATCCCAAATGTTGTGGGAAAAGTACAGGGACAGCATGCTGAATGCCTTCTCTCCTCATATTTAAGAACCTAGCTATTCAGACCTGAGTGTCAAATCCTGGCTCTGCTGTTCACTGTTTGTATGACCTCCCTATTTTTTGAAAAACAAGGATGCTACCAGTACCATTCCATAGGGTTCCTGTGAGTGTTCAATGGGATAAAGCAATATGACTTAGAGTAAGTGCTTGATAAATGTGTATCACTGTTGTGATTCCATGTTTATTATTTCTCTTGGAACACATTCCAATCTCCCCTTTATTATTTCTGACTATGGAAATCAAGATTTTGACAAAGTCAGATATGGTTGGGGGAAACTCCCCTTCTTGCATCTCTGTACCCTACACAGTCCTCTGTCCATTGCTGTGCACACAGCAGCTGCTCAGTGAGAAATGCACTAGAGTTTCTGCGACGCAGCACGTTTCTGAAATGCAAATGCGCCACCTACTATGGGTAAACCCAGGAATAATGTCAATATGATGTGGAAGCTAGTTGCCACAAGATTTTCCCCAGCATGTGAATGTTTACTGCCAGGGAAGGGCGGCTGGACCCAGACCTCACTGGTGCAGTTGTGACGGCCAGGGCCCGAGCACCCACACAAGGAGCAGGTGTTCTCCACAGCTTAGTGTCACCATACGTCTGTCTGGAGAGTGCTCACTGCCTGGTTTTCTCCGGCTTCTGTGCATTTTCACCTTGTCATCTCCTTCCATCCACCGTCCTTTACCTTTGAAGACGATCAAGTCCTATGTCTACTATTGATTTTATTCACTTACTAGAGATTTAACTTTTTTTAACCATTTAATTTATTTAGCAGAAATGCTAATGTTTGTATTAGTGCTCTGGTTTTGCATGATCTGCCACAATATTTTTTTCCCAAAATCCTTGTCATTTTTAGTGTGTGTTTTTGCAGAATGCAAGGACTTTTTAAAATAAACACATATGATGTTATAGCAGAAGCACCCTTGTTATGTTCATGAACTCTTAACTGAATTGAATGAAAACCATTTCTCCCTTTTTGTGACTCAAAGACTTCACTCTTTCCACTACCTGCCTCTGCCTTCCCTCATTGTGTGTCTCTGCTTACTGGATTATTCCCATCTGCTAGCAAATAAGACCTGGCACCTCCCATAAAATACAAACCCTCTCTTGACCCCGCATCTTCCCTCATCGTCATCCCACAGCAAAACTCAGACCGGCATGCTCATTGTACTTCCTCACATCCTATTCCCTTTCCAACCCACTTCAGCCTGGCTTCCATACCTACCAGTCCCCCAAAATTGCCATTGAGAAGGTTCCAGAAATTTCCATATCGTTAGATCCAAAGAAAAACTTTATTCTCTTATCTTCACCCCTCCACAAAATTCAATACAAGCAACCATTTCCTCTAGAATGGCACTCTCTCCTCAGCTTTAGTGGTACATTCTCTGAGATTCTTCCCACCTTACTGATCATTTCCTCTGGTCTCTTTCTGGGTCTTTCCCTTCTACCCATTCTCTAAATATCAAAATTTCTCACGACTCTTTCCTGGGACAAATATCTTTCTCCAGCAGCTCTTTCTCTCTCCTTGGCTGATCTCATCTTGCTCCACTGGCTTTAAACGTAGGCCAATAATTTTCAACCTTATGTCTTTGGTCCAGACATTTCTTCTGGTCTCCTGACTCTTATAACTGCCTGTTTGGCATGAACACATCAGATATCACAAAAACCCTTCAAACTAAAGCATCTCCAAACTGGAACACTTGGTTTTCCTCCCTACATCTGGCATTCCCTCAGTCTTCACCATGTAATGAATGGCATCATCACCTACCTAGTGATTAAAGTCAGAAACTTGGGAATCTTATTTTATGCTTCCCTCACATTCCAATCTGTCAGCGAGTCCTGTTAATACCACTCCCAACAGATGCCTGAACCCCATCCACTTGTCTTCACCTGCACTGCTACCTCCCCAGGCCAATCTATCACCGTGTTTTATTGTCTCCTCCCCATTTCCCAAATGCCACTCAGAAAATCTTTATCACACATAGCTGCAATGGGTGCATGCATGTGTGTGTGCAAATACGTGTGTATATGGATATGTGCATACCTGTATTTGATGAAGAGCCATCAAACCATTTAAAGGTGAATACACACAAATGCCTCTGTGTGTGTGTGTGTGTCCCATTGCTCAGTTTGATTGATGGTTTTTATTACCCTTCAAATAAAGTCCTGACGCTTCCCCATGTTGCACCAGGCTCCCACCGCTGCTCAGCTGCTAGATACACATCTAATCTCATTTTTTGCCTCTGTCCCCTTAATCACTACTATGCTTCCATCCTACTTGTCTTCTCTTAATTCCTGGAATTCTCTAAATTCCTTCTTGTTTGGGGGACTTTGAACTTCCTATTGCTTGAAATAGTCTTGCCCTAGCTTTTAGCTCGGTCCATTCTCTCATGCTCTCATTTTTTTTTTTTTTAAGATTTTTATTTATTTATTTGACAGAGAGAGACACAGCGAGAGAGGGAACACAAGCAGGGGGAGTGGGAGAGGGAGAAGCAGGCTTCCCACGGAGCAGGGAGCCTGATGTGGGGCTTGATCCCAGGACCCTGGGATCATGACCTGAGCCGAAGGCAGACGCTTAACGACTGAGCCACCCAGGCGCCCCGCTCTAACTCATTTTTGTTGAAAGTCCTTCCTTAACCATCCTAAGCTAAATTACCCTTGTGATTCTGTATAGCAAAGTTATTTACTTTTTACAAACCTTAATTACAAGCTGTTCCTATTTTATTTGTTTACTTTTTAATGTCTGTCTTTTCCAATGGAGGTTTCACTCCGCGAGGGAAGAAATCTGGTCCTTCTAGTTCTTGTTCATATTACCATCACATTACAGAATGCTTAGCACATGAATGTTCATTGAACAAATAAAGAAATGAATACATATGATGAATGATGTTTTTGTGCTAAAACAAAATTCTGAGTGTGTTGGGTTTCATGGTAGAATGATCAAGTATCAGTTCTGTATCTCTATTTAAGTCATTCCCATATCTGAGTATAATAATTCAGATTCAGGGATTGCCTGTTTGGAAAAGTATGTTGTGCAAAATGATATTAATAGAGTGCAAGACTTTGTTCACTCTGGAAAATTAGGGCATATGATTAACCAAAACTCTGCCAGCAATCTATGTTCAAAATCTGACTTCAAGGAGGTAGCCCTTGATAATTAGACATAGTTCTCTTTTTCTCTTAAAGATGAACATTTTGACATTATTAAAATATATTGTAAATTGGTATATCTAATTTAGTAATTGAGAATATAAAAATTATTTCTTATTTATGATTATATTTACCTTCTAATTAACTGTTGCCCCATAGGTCACGTGGAGAGGATTTTCTTCATGCAACATGACTATGGCATGAGCTGTGATAGAAACAGACTCATAGGGGTGCCTGGGGGGCTCAGTCGGTGAAGCGTCTGCCTTCGGCTCAGGTCACAATCTGGGGGTCCTGGGATCGAACCCCGCATCGGGCTCCCTGCTCCGCGGGGAGTCTGCTTCTCCCTCTGCCCCTCTCCCTGCTCATGCGCTCTCTCTCTCAAGTAAGTAAAATCTTTAAACAATGAAACAGACTCATAGATGCAGGAAACAAACTGGTGGTCACCAAAGGGGTGACATAGCTGAAGGGGATTAAGAAGTACAAACCACCAGCTGTAAAATAAACGAGTCACAGGGACGTAATGTACATGCACAGGGAATAGTGTCAATAAGACTGCAATAACTTTGCACGGTGACAGGTAACTAAACTAGACTCGTTGTGGGGCTCATTTTGTAATGTATAAAAATGTCAAATCATGGGTTAGCCTGGTGGTGGGTATTGAGGAGGGCGCATTCTGCATGGAGCACTGGGTGTTATGCACAAACAATGAATCATGGAGCACTTCATCTAAAACTAATGATGTAATGTATGGGGATTAACATAAGAATAAAATTTTAAAAAAAATGTCAAATCACTCTGACGGACACTGACACTAATAGGATGTTGTATGTCAATTATAGTTCAATTTAACCAAACCAAACCCAACAGACGGTGGCTGTGTTTGCGGCAGCCTGTTCTGTGGTACATCCTGTGCCACAGGAATCTTCGCTCCACTTTTCTCCTTTTGAACCCACTTTCATGGCTGCAAAATGACTTAATTTGATAGTCACTGGATGCAGTTGTAAATTGTAAACAGCAATGCAAATGTCGGCACTGAAATGAAGTGGCAATTTTATTTTTATTTATTTTTTTTAAAGATTTTATTTATTTATTTGAGAGAGAGGATGAGACAGAGACAGAGAGCACGAGAGGGAAGAGGGCAGAGGGAGAAGCAGACCCCCCGCCGAGCAGGGAGCCCGATGCGGGACTCGATCCCGGGACTCCAGGATCATGACCTGAGCCGAAGGCAGTTGCTTAACCGACTGAGCCATCCAGGCGCCCCTGAAGTGGCAATTTTAGTCACAGAATGGTCATCTGAATGATCCATAACATATTTTATTTGTTTAGATTATCACCAGTGGAAAATGTATGTATTTTTCATTTAAAAAACTTGCAGATCCTTGAGCAATCCTATGAGAAACACTGGCCAGTAGGGACAGTCATCAAAACATCCTGAATTTTCTTTCTTTCCTTTTTTTTTTTTTTTTTAAGATTTTATTTGTTCATTTGACAGAGAGAGAGAGAGCACAAGCAGGGGGAGTGGCAGAGGGAGAGGGAGCAGTGACTCCCCGCTGAGCAGGGAGCCCGATGCGGGACTCGATCCGAGGACCCTGGGATCATGACATGAGCCGAAGGCAGACGCTTCACTGACTGAGCCACCCAAGCGCCCCATCCTGAATGTTCTGACACTGAATCTCTTTCCAATATTCAGTCCACTGTTCACATCCCTTGTCAGACCAGACATTCTAGTTTTGGGTCTGACACTGGAGGTCTGACCCAAAGTCCTCCACTGTTTTCTTGAACCTCTGAAAATCTTGCCTGTTTTGAAGGAAAGGACAATTTCTCTAGAAACTGCCCAGTTTAAAGCACCTATCTCACCTTTGTCTGGCCTTCCTCGTTTCTTCAAAACCTAGACCAGTGCTTTTCAATCCGATCAGACCCCATCTTGCGGTATATATTTGGTCACACTCTCCTTGCTCTCTTGATAAGAATGCACAGATCATGGACTCACCTAGCAGAGGTGGAGTCGGGGGGCTATAGAAAGTTAACCTTTATGACCCCTCACTGGTGTGGGCCCCTCCAAGGTTCTGAAGGAGGTCATATGCTTTTGTAAAATTTACAGAAGTCAGATATTTTAGCCACATTTGGATGAGATTTCCTTTCCTACTGGCACATGAGAGTAGCTTCAGGAAGGTTCTGGGATCCAGCTAAGGAGGATGTGGGTTGAGGGTATTCTGTCCTGGTTTAGTGTAAGAGATGCATGGAGTTTGCAGTTCCTTCCAGGTAGGGTAAGACACGGCGAGGCACTTCGAGCCATCATGGTAGGAATGGCCTCCAGGAAAACTCCACCGAAGAGCCAACTGTCTTGGCTTCGGGACACAAAGGTAGAGGGCCAGTGGTCAGGCTGCAGCGTGACCGCATCCTCCAGGACTCGGCGCTGGAAATTTGCGGGCAGCGAAGGAAAACCGAGGTTGAAATATCTGGAGTCAGAAGGTAATCTTGTCAAAACTATTTCCCGAGTGTCAGATGTGTGTAAAATTGTAAGCAGAGGATTTGGTTCATTTCTGTGTCTAGTGAAAATGGAAGGAAGTTCTCGCCCTTCAGGAATATTCTCAGTAATGTGAAATACAGAATTATAAACACACCATGATGCTTTTGTCTTCTTGTTCATGGAAAAAAACAGTGAGCATGTTTCATAGAAACTGCATTTTCTATGTACCCCAAGTATCAGTAATAGAAAAAAATACTGATCAGCAATGCTAGGGGAAAGAATGAGTTGTATTTCTAGTTTCTCTATTAAAAGTGATAATACGAGGGGTACCTGGGTGGCTTAGTCAGTTGGGCATCTGCCTTCGGCTGGGGTCATGATCTCAGGGTCCTGGGATCGAGCCCCGCATTGGGCTCCCTGCTCTGCGGGGAGCCTGCTTCTCCTTCTCCCTCTGCCTCTCCCCGCCTGCTTGTGCTTGCTCTCTTTCTCTCTGTCAAATAAATTTTTTAAAAAATGATAATACAGTATCACTGTCTGATGAAGAGGATCAAAGAGTACTTAGTAAAGATACATAGGAAAAGAAAAGTGTAAGAGTGCAATGCCTAGCAGCGAATTGTTATTTTTCCTGGATTTTTATAATGTGTGTGTCATTTTTCGGCTTTTATATATTTCATACCTTATTGGGATATAATTTCTTGTTCTAAATAGTCATTCTAATACCTAATACTGTATTCATAATTTTCTTTTCTTTATTTGATAGAGAGCGAGTGAGAAAGAGAGAGAGAGAACACAAGCAGGGGGCAGAGGCAGAGGCAAAGGGAGAAGCAGACTCCCTGCTCAGCAGGGAGCCTCTGATGCGGGGCTAAATCCCTGGGATCATGACCTGAGCTGAAGGCAGACGCTTAACCAGCTGAGCCACCCAGGAGCCCCTATATTCATAATTTTCTATTCAATTTTTAAAGAGGGCCCAAACTGTGGGAGTTCTGGATCCACCTCTCCTACACACATAAAGTCTTAACATAAAGAAGAAATAAAGGGAAATAACTTTATGATAAGAAAACATATCCATGATGCGTGTGCTGGCTACGCGCACAGCCCGAGGGGAGGGCGAGGCACCAGTGCAAAGATGAGGAAGTGTGCACCTGCTGGGGTTCTGAGTTGGTCCAACAGTGAGCCAGTCAAGGATGTTGTTCCAGGAAGAGCAAAGAAAAATCTTTACATGGGCATTACACGGGTTTTTTTTCCCTAGAACATCCAGCATATAGGAAGAAATGTAAAAATTCTTTGCATTTATTAGTCAGTCAGATTCAAGACTCAAACAATGATAAAACATCTGGCTGGACATTCAAAGGTTGTGCAGAAGCAGGACGATTCTTTCTGAGGTAAGGCTGTCCCCAGTATTGCGGGGTGTTCGGTGCCCACTAAACGCTAAATATGCATGCTGCATGCCCATCGCTGCAACAAGCAATACACAACCCCCTTCCACTCCTGCAGCCCCCCCCACACACACACACACGCACACGCACGCGCACGCTCTCTCATATTTCCTGATGGCCTTCGGCAGGGATGACATTCAGGGAATATGATCTGAGAGGTTCAGATGATTCCCTCTGTCCTCATTTTTCAACCCCCCCACTCATGCCCATCCTCACCCTCAGAAACACATTGGTCACAGGGCTGTTTAGCCAGGTCCTGAAGGATTAGGGCTTCAGTTACCTATTAAAATGCAAATGTCCTTGGCTGAGCTAAGACCTCTTGTCCTTATCTGCTAACAGCCTAAAGGGATTCCTTTCAGAGAAGGCTGTTTCCATTTTTTAACGGTGTAATTCTGTGAGGAAGCATAAAATAAACTGGCCTACACTACATTTGGCTGGAGGGCTGACTACAAGATGGGTTTTTCTGTCTCAAAGCATGCCTGGGAACCACCCCGGGCCCCCAGAGAGCAGCTCCCCCGAGCCCCCCAGCCCGCTCTGAGAGTGAGTGGCTGTCTGCTCCCCCGGCCCTCCTGGCCCATGTGTGCAGGCTGCATCATCTGACCAGCTGTGCCCCCAGGGTCCACCAGTGGTCTTTCCAACTTTTTCCCAAGGACGCGCAGGAGGATCTGTCCCTGCTTCTCTCAAGTCCAAAGGCTCCTTACAAAATAATGACACAGTAAGTCACATACACGGCTTTCCTGTCTGCCAGCCTCTCTAAACCTTTCACTACATCAACTCATCCAATAACAACAACAGGTACTATCGCCAGATCCATTTTGCTGAGATGGGGCTGAGGCACAGAGACACCGAGGAACTTACCAGGAGCCACACACATCATGAGTGATCTGAGCTGAGAATGACAGTCCCCAGCCTGTTCAGAGCATGGACTTGTAATCAGTGTTACACTTAATCTCTGTGAAATATGCATGGACAATAACTTAGTTTTATCCTTTAGGTTTTAAACTTTAATGCAATAGTCTAACATTTTATAAAACTTTGTGTTTTTTTTTTTTTTTACCATCACTGTTCCCTCTGAGACTCTTCCTTATAATTCTGTTCTCCCCATTCTGAAGGAAAAGTCAGCTCACCTCAACTGATCTGTGTCTGTTGGAAGGCAGGAAGGCAAGTGTGAGGTCCTCTGGGTCTCCGGGCTGGAACACAGCATTTACAAGCAAAGCTCCTCGTCAGTTTGCTTGAGCACACCTCGTGGCCCAGACTGCTCCCTAACTGCAAGGTGCCACAAAGACACCTCATCTGGAAAGTGAGTGGCGGGTTACGCATCTCAAAGACAGGCAGCGTGATACCCCAGATGGCCATGGTTGCCCATCACGCTCAGTCAGTGGTCCAGCCCTGAGGGATGTGGGGAGACCTATTCAAGGACTTTCTCTGTAATTTACAGTTTTAGGGGACATCCAAGAATTGTAAGACTAGTTAGGAAATCTTTTCCCCAGTCTACTGCACTTTTATGACATTGTGCCTGACCCAGGCCCTTTGGCCACTGGCAAACTTTGATTGGATATCCGGTAGGACTCACCTATAAACAGATATTAGCTCTTGTTATACCACTATATAAAATCCAAATACTATGGTCACCTTTAAGTTTGAGCAATAGTATGTTTTATTAAAAATCAGGTACTAGAAATATATTTTGTGTCTGGTCTCCATTCAAATCATTTCTGTGAAAAACCCCACTGATTGTCCCTTCTGTGTTAGAAAGAAGTAAGTCTCTAAAGATGGAAAGAAAAGACCATCTTTGGGATTCTAACCTGAAGTCTCATTTTTCTTTTCTCGGGGGGAAGAATCTCTGTCCATACCCAAAGTTGTTGCTTCCATAACCCCTGTCCCCATCTCCTTGACAGTGGGATCTACTTTGGGAGCCCTGGGAGTTTCCATTTGTTTCTTTTGGATCCACCCAAAGCAGGCAACTGCTCATGTCAAGACAAGAATAAAACAAGTAGTAAAACCACTGCCTTGATTGTGAAAATCCAGGAGGCAGCCAGCACCCGCTGTTAAGCAGACAGATTCCCGTCCCGGTGGCAGAAAGAGCTGATGACCTCCTGGACCTTAAGAATCTGGATTAAAAGGCAAGAATCTCTCTCTCTTCTCTTTAGCCACATCTATGAGCTATACATAATGAATATGCAACCGTGCCAACAGCACTGTGTGGCTATGGGTTGAGATGCCGTCTTGTGAACCCAAGAAAAGAAACTGTGGATAGAAGAGGAGGTGAACCTAGACCGGTGATTTTCCATCTGTGGGCTACAGATCCCTAGGAATGCATGCAGTCTTTCTGTGGGGTCTCGGAATCCAGGTGCACTGTGTAGATGGCCTGGATGGGCATTACATGGAAGTGGTTGTGAGCACAGGCTCGTTAGCAAGACCACATAGTTTCAAATTTTAATACCTCCACTTAGCAGGTGCGTGCCTGGACAAGTCACCCAACTTCCTTGTGTTTTAACTTCCTCGTTCTTTAACCACATGAAGTTGGTGGGACCAAAACAAATTAGTTATGTTTCATACTCAGCCCTGTACCTAGTGCTCAGGGGTGATCATCAGATGCATCCACACCACAAGCAGACAGCTACTTGGCTCTCTCGTCTTTTCACATCCAGTTTCATAGGGACCTTGCCTTGTGCTGGAGAACACAGAGAGAAAGAAGCCAGTAAATTGGCCCTTCTGTCTGTTTTCAATTTCGGAGAAGGGTACCCAGGCCCCGAGACCCTATGGGCTGACCCCTCCTCTGCCAGCATGTCCCAAATCATGAAAGCTCCCATCCAAAGCCTTTCCTTCTGTACCCAGCTGCAGAGACAAACCACAGCTCCCAGGCCGTGTAGTTTGAGGACAGCCATTTGGGTTTCCCTTCTCCACTGCTACAGAAATACAAATTAAGGTTTCCAAGAACCAACAATAGGTCAGAATTTGGGATAGAGATGCTCTATTTAGGAATACCCCAACTGTAAAGCTTGTGGGAAGAGGTGAGATTAAGATCCAGTCTCCTGGCCTCAGGGAGACACTCGTTGATATGGACAGGCAGGATACACCAAATGAACAGCACGCTCCACCCAGAGAGTGCATGTAAAATTCAGAGGACTTGGTTTTTGTATAAGATAAAGGATGTATGGGACTCAACCGGCACATCAACCCGTTAGTCCAGGGTGCCGATTCATTCCTCTCGGTACCTGTGGTTGTGTCCCGTGGGGATGATTTCTTCTTCCTGATGTTGGCACTGCTGGTTTTGTAGTCATTTTTGGTTTTGTTTTTGGGATGGATGCACAGGGTGGTTTGTTTTGTTTTTTGAGCTTTAATGAACTGCTTTTGTTGAATCCACAAAATCTTGGCCCTCACCACTGCCAAAACACTACCTCCATTTCAAGGGCGACACCGAAGCAACAGCTTTAGGATGGTGCAGCAAATGAAAGTGGTCTCTCTCACCTCAAAGCCTGTACTCTCACCCCCTAGGAGACAGGACCTCTCAATGGGCCCCACTCTACCTCCCATTCAAGTAGGAGGTGTTTGGACAACAGTGGAGTCTTAGGAGGAAGCTTTCAAAGAGACCATGTGAGTCCTGGGAAGGTGTTTGTCTCTGAAGGACAGTGTCATTGTAGAATCACTGTCCTGGGAGAAAGGAATATCCCATAAGTGCCCTGGACAAAGTCTCAACGAAGTGGTGAAGTACAGCTGTCTCTTTCATGATCTTGCTATTCAACCATTGCCTTCCAACAGCACCCTGAAAACCGCATCTACCCCACTTCTTTCTCCTGCTCCCCACCCCCATCGAACGACTTCTATGTTAATTCTTCCATATCAGGCTCTCTTATCATGATAACGGAGATGAGTGAGATTGCTTACGTAAACTATACTGGTTATCACAGGAAAGTAGATGACTGTCTGCCTTAACCCAGTTGAAATGCATGAATCTCCTAAGAGTCTTTAATAAGCACTGGTAATAAAGGAGGGAAAGATATATTCATTGAGCCTCTTCTACATACCAGACGCTGTGCAATGCACTTTACGTGTTTATTAACTTCTTACACCTCATGCTAAAGCCGTGATCTCGATGCCATTATTGTCCCTATGTTACAGGTAAACCGAATGATATAAATGCTGGGAGTATTTGAATTCAGATCTTTAAATACAAACAACTTGCTTTTTTCAAAATAACTTGCTGCTCTCTTTAAAGACCTGTCCCTAAACCATTGAGTGGCCTATAACCAGTCACCAGTCTTTCTTATCTGGAACTCTCTATTTATGAATCTTTGTAGCCCCAAGTTCTCTAATGCCACAGAGGCTGGAAGTTTTGGTTAGGTCTTCCTGCGGAGGAACTTTATGTTCGATTTAGCAGACCTACTCCCGCAGTCTGTGAGGAAAAGCATGGTGAGACAGAATGGGGCCTTGCTTACCTCATACTGCCCTGCCTACTTCAGAGTTTTGGCAAGGACCAAATAGAATAAATACTGCCTGTGATAAAAGCCTCGTGGATGGTAATGACTACAGATATTTGTGGAGATATCATCTCGGTACCAAATCCGGGGGGCAGGTGACCAGCTCCGGCCTAGAGCTAAAATACGGAATAACTAGTCAAAGGGGTTCTGGGGGGAACAGAACAGGTGTGGGTTTAAAGGAGGAAGGGCGGCCATGCCGGAAGATTAGAAACATAAAAACAGATAAAAGCTGGGAAAGGAAATAAATTATAGAATAGACCCAGATCCCTGTAAGTTATGGTCTAACACCTGTCGTCCTGTGTTGGGAGCTCCATCAAGACCCAGTGGAAGAGAAGGAGTCTGAAAATATCCCCAGTTTGGCTGCTCAGATAATGGATCCTCAGGGAATAAGATGAAAACATGTGGATCAGTGGGCTCGTGGACCAGCAGGAAATTAGGTAACAAGAGGAATGGCAGCTCTGGAGAACCACAACCGAATTTCAGCACTTGCTGGCCTGGCACAGGAGGGCACTAGCAGGTAAATGTGAAATTGCCCAATTAGGCACCACTCTATTATCACCAGAGAAGGCAAACCGAGGTGCAGCTGATGAGTTAACCAGATAATTATACAGAAAACATTTCCTTCTCCTTTTTGGCTTCAAGTTCATTTTAAGGCTTCAAGTCTCCAGTCCAGTTGACACTTGGGAGCCACGGAGGAGATGCCTATTCCCAAGGGAGGCCCTGCTCTGCTGTGGATGACATTGCTGCTCTTCTGTAAGTAGACGTTCAGTGACACCCCACAGGTCCCACCCCAGAGGGACCAAGATGGATCTGGGGAGCAGCTGGGGTAGGAATATTGACAGTTTTCATGGTGACTTTTTCTAAGCCACATGCAAACCATGGGGCATCTCCCAGGGATTCTGGACACAAGCTGGAGAGCAGAGCAGAGCAAATCACGCTGAGCAAGACTTAAGGGGGAGCAAGCCTGAAAACCTGTCCTTGCAATCACTCTGGCATCTCCCAGAGGGCAAGGGAAGGAGGACAGAGGAAAGAGAGAAGTTCCTTCTCTCCAAGGGTCAGGTTCCTTAGAAGTTGCTTGGCCTTTAAAACTCCATGGATGTAGACCTCATCACTGTACCCATATCTCTGTCCTTAGGAGTCCTAGAAGCCTGGGCGTAGCCACTAACTTTTCTCTTCTGAACTTTTGCAGCTCTAGATGGCATGTCAGCAGGTGAGTGAGTCCTCTGTCCTTGCTCTGTCAGCCTCAACATGGCTGGGTACAGCTCCCCCCCTCACTGTTTCCCTTCACCCCATCTCCTCTGCTTTCTAATGGTTAGGCATCGCCGCTCCCTGTCCAACCTGAGCCCCACTTCCACCCTGCCTGTCTTCCTTCTTTCCCCCATTCAACAGCTTTAAAAGAACCAACTCATTCTCTTGAGACACCCCACCTCTTTTTTTGCAACAACCATGTCTGTGGAACATCTAAACATCCAAGTGTCCCCCAGGCACCACCACACAACCTCTTTCGGTTCCTACGTCATCACCACCTTAGCACTGTCACCATTTTGTAGTTGAGGCCTTTGTCTAATTAAGTGCCTTGCTGGAGGTCTCACAGCTAGCCAAGGGCCAGCTTCTAACACAAGCCCCTTGGGTCCAAGTCTAGCTCTGTTTCTGCACCCTTCCTCATCACCACCTGCCACTTCCTAGGCTTTGGTCAAATTTGTACCACATTTCTTTTGTTCCTGAAAACCTATTAAGGCTGATTCTCTCGGCGCTTTTCACTTCCTTCCAGAACTGACATGAATTTTTCACTCCATATGCACTCACAGTTAAATAGTCATAAAAATTTAGAGCTGGGAAAGACTGTTTCATCTAGTCCAACACATTTATTCATCCATTAGTCACACATTCATCCACTCAGTAAATATTTAATGAACACGTTATTATGTACCAACCATCGTGCTGAGCTAGGGCTGAACAGGACGGACATCGCCTCTGCCTTACCAGAGGCTACAGTCCTCACTGGCTTGTTTATTTTTTAATACCCCACACTCGTGTCCTGTCTTTCCCCCTAGGTTGGGAGCTCCCTAGAGCCACAGTACTGTTTCTTCCTTCTGTAATCCTAGGAATCAGGACAGTTTCTTATTAGCGGCAGTCCAAGGGTAGACTGACCATTGACTGACTATTGCCATGTCTGTACTTTAGAGCCTGGACAGTTTTCTCTGCCCCCTCCCCCCATCTATGTCTCTTTCTACAATTTGATCTCCTCAAAGATACCTCGAAACCTACAGTGTCCTTGAACCCACCATGGAATAGAATATTGAAAGAGGATAATGTGACTCTTATATGTTATGAGAACAACTCCCTTGAAGTCGACTCCGCTGTGTGGACCCACAACAACATCAGCTTGGAAGAGACATCTTCACGTTTGAACATTGTGAAAGCCCAAATCCAGGACAGTGGGGAATACAGGTGTCAGAACGGAGCCACCCCGAGTGAACCGAGTGAACCTGTGTACCTAAGAGTCTTTGCAGGTAAGTTCCAGGACTATAGAAAAATAGATCCCCCTATGTGAGGAATGGCCCATCCAAAGATAGGGAGAGATCAAGTTATTCCAGGGTTAGCACACCGGGGTGGGACTCTGGTCTCTCAGTCAAGACCTGCCCGTTGCTCTCCTTCTACCCTTACTCCTGCCCAGCCTTGCCTTCTTTCTATGTTCTGGCCATCTCCCACCTCCCCCTCTACTCCACCTTATCTCTCTTCTGCTTGGGGCAGATGTGTATGATATGTACAAATGGTAGGTTGGATATGTGAATGTTGCAAAGAGCTGAACTTCTGAAATAGGATCAAAAGGTCTGATTGTAAAATTTGCTCAACAAATGTCCTCCATGCTATTCCTTATGTTCCACAAATAAGTGAAACCATATGATAACTGACCTTCTCTGCTTGACTTATTTCACTTAGCATAATCTCCTCCATGGAGGACATTAGAAGAAGGAAGGGAAAAATGAAGGGGGGGAAATCGGAGGGAGCGATGAACCATGAGAGACTATGGACTCTGAGAAATAAACTGAGGGTTCTAGAGGGGAGGGGGGTGGGGGGGGTGGGTTAGCCTGGCGATGGGTATTAAGGAGGGCATGTACCACGTGGAGCCCTGGGTGTTATATGAAAACAATGAATCATGGATCACTACATCAAAAACTAATGATGTATTGTATGGTGACTAACATAACATAAAAAAAAAAAAGGCCTAGTTAACCTAAAGAAGTTTCAGCAAAGAGATTAGAAACCCTGTAGCAAGTAAATCCATGTGACCTGCTGGATCAGTGTTAGGTAGCTTGTTGAGGGTCAAATACTACAGTTAGCTCTGGGTTGCTTTGGCTTGAAGAACTTAAGATCTTTAAGATCTTAAAGTCTTTAAGATCTCCCCAGCATTGTGGATTATAAAAGATCTTTAAGATCTTTACCTTTAAGATACCTTTAAGATCTCCCCAGCATTGTGGATTATAAAAATATCATTCAAAAGGCACATCTTGGCTCCTTAGTATGTTTTATGATACATGGAAGTGATATATTAACTGAAATTGCAAAACTGCCTATTTCCTACAATCCAGTTAAAAACTGTATTCATGTTACTAAAGTCACAATACCAAGTGTAATAACTTTCTTTAATGAATCACAAATAAAAGCGATGGGAAAATTAAAAAAAAAAAATTTGCTCAACAATTTCTATGCACCACGATCTGGATATTAGGTTGCACTCTTGGTTTTGAAAGACATCCATGTAGATCCCTCACAACCTTCACTTTTACCAAAGAACAAATCTTACGTTTGCTTCAACTTTGTGACTCTCTTCCACTGCCAACAATTAGCACAGCTTGCTTAGGCCCATGTGGTTAGTTAGAAAATGCCGGATGAACAAAGGAAGGATTTCATTTAAATGGTTAGGCCACGGATATATTTTACTTTATATTTTTTAATGTAAATATATTTAAGGTATAAGCTTATACCTTAATTGTATTTTCCTCTTGAGTGAAAAGAGGTGTGGCAGCATCCATACTCAAATTCCAGATACAAAGTAAAGTAGCGTTATTTCCTTGGAAGAGATTCTAGAAAACTCCTCCAGGATTGCTCTAAAATGTGCCTGCACAACCTAGCCAGAATTTTGTCCAAAATTTTCCTTCAGTGAGTGTTTCAATTCTTACAATGACATTAGACAGAGAACTCGACTCTTACATTTTACAGAATCATTGTTAACACGTATTTGTTGAGTACCTACCCCCGAGGTAATGGTGTTGGGCACTGGGGATATAATGTACGGATCAGACATGGCCCCTGGCCTCCTGAAGTATGGAGGCAAACGAGGAAGAGGACATTGAGTAACTACGCACACATAATTAAAATTGGCATTCATGTTCTGGGGAAGTTTTGGAACCAACTATGATTAATGGTAGAAGCAGGGAGCCCCTAAGAGGCCAGAAGACAAAACAGACCTGCCCCTAGGTGAGGACTCCCCGGACAGGATAGTTTTATTCCGCTTTAGTGACCAGAACTGTGCCGACGGAGCTGAAGGGAGTACTGGCTTTCAAGCCATCCATGGACGGACTCAGCAGAAATGTCAGAGTGGTTTTCTGGCCCCTGACTCACTTTTCAGGAGGAGAGAGGATTTATCAATATAGAGGACAGACTCTAAGCATTATTTTGTGTTTCCTTTTTACTGACATTGTGAGCCAAGAAATGGCTTCTTGATAAACCATGGTTTTTGACACATGCTCTGTGCATAACCACTTTTATTTTTGTCTCTCTCTGTGTCTATCTATCCATTTGCTGTTACATAACCTAACGAATGCTCTTCAGAGTGGCTGCTCCTTCAAGCCTCTGCCGAGGTGCTGATGGAGGGTGCGTCCTTCCACATCAGGTGCCATAGTTGGAGGAATATGAAGGTCACAAAGGTGACCTACTACAGGAATGGCACAGCCCTCCAGTACAACTATGATAACTTCAACATGCCCATTGCCAATGCCACAATAAGGGACAGTGGCAGCTATTTCTGCACAGGGTGGATTCAGAGGCTAAATCGCACCTCTGACCCCCTCAACATTATTGTGAAAAAAGGTGAGTTGGTAAAGCAAGAGGGGTGCCCATGGCAGGGGAAGGGAGAGAGCGACCCCCCAGCCTGAAGTGGCTGCAGCATGCAGCAGGGGACAGCAGTGGACAACAGTGGTGCCTTGTGAGTCTGCTGGCCTGTGGGTGATACCTGTTCACACTGTGGGGTTTCTATGAAGACTACATGCGATATTGGGAAATGGATGTGTAGCCTGTTACGTGCTACCCAAGCATGATGGATCACAATTCTTGGTTTGATCTCAAAGTCCTCTGTTGCTCCTGGGGAGAACACTTATATTTATCAAATTGAAAGGGAGTTTCAAAGTTAAAGGAACAAAGGCTGTGAGGAGCTTGAAGATGCCATGCTGGCGGAGGAGAGCTGGGGAAGGAGATCCATGGGCCACGGGCTGGGTGCCCAAGTCAGGAGGAGACAGAGGCTAATGAAGAGAGCTGGGCTGGTAGGCTGCCTCCAGGGCCAAAGATAAAGATACTCCTTCCTAACTCCAGAGAAGAGAGGGAGCCTTTGGAATATCTGCCTTGCAAGAAGGAAATTAGATTTTTTTGCTTGGCAGATTTGGCTCATACTAATGTCTAAAAAAGCACGAGACCAGAAGCCAGAATAAAGCTTTAATGCCAATTTTCTGTTAACTAGTCTGAGACCTAAGTGCTATTTAATTGTCGTTGGCCTTCTAGTATCCTTATTTGTAAAGTAAAGGGTTTGGTCTAGATGCCACTTGGGGAAGTTTAAAAATACTGACGTTTGCATCTCATCTCCTGAGGTTCTGATTTAACTGATTTGGAGGACTGGGCATCAGTATTTTTAAAAGCCCTTTCAGGTAACAGTCATGTGCAGCCGGTGCTGAAAGCTGCCAGTCTAGATAATCTCTGGGAAAGGGGGTTTCTGACTATAATAGTCTGGGGCTCTATAATTCTAGGGTCATCACAAAAATCAGCACCTTGCAAACAGAATAACAGAATCACAAGAGAGGCGAATTGGAAGGCAGCTTGAAGAAGCTCTAGCCCAGTATCTTTGTTTCACCCAATAGGCAGGTGGTAAATGATGAATGATTCAGAAATGAGGCAGGGGTAACCCCCACCCCTGCCCTGTCTCCTGTCCACCCCCAAATCATATGTGGGCACTGGTCCTGTGAGCTCCAAGAAAGGGGCCATCTTTCCTCCAACCTTTCCCCTTGGGCACACTGGCTAGAGGAGCTGTAGGCAGGGGTTATGGGGGAGATCTCAGGAGTCCTGGGGCTCCAGGAAGCATAGACAGAGGAACCTAAATCCATGGGTGTTGCTCCCTGGTCCTGGATGCCATGTCATGCTAGAAGACAGAGGACTGTGCTAGGTCCTTCTCTTAGGGAGGATGAAGTCCTGAGCCTCATTCATCAATTCCTCATATGACTTATGTTTCTTGTTGCATCTAGATTCGTCCAACTGGAATGGTCACCGAAGCAAATACTCCTGGCTACAATTTCTGATCCCATTGTTGGTGGTGATTCTGTTTGCTGTGGACACAGGACTGTTTATCTTGACCCAGCAGCAGTTGACACTGCTCTTGGAGACTAAGAGGACCAGGAAGAGCAAAAAGCCAGACCCCAAAAAGAATTGATGTCACTGCTTAAGAAACATTAGCAATAGCAAACTTCTTTCCGGCATCTGCAATCCCTTCTCCATCATCAAACACAGCTCCCAATGCACACAGGGAGGTCTGCACTCAAGGCTTTAGAGAACTGCTTCATTAAACAACTCAAACTGATTAAGTAGCATGTAATAGTAAGTTCTCAATGAACGTCAGTTAAATAAATAAAAGAATGACTAGATTCATCTGTCAAAGAAGAGTACAATTTGAATAAAAGAGGTATGAAACCAGGTAACATGATGCTTCTGAGTATTTGAGGCTTGCTACTTTCTTTTTTGTTTCTAGAGGCAGGTACCATGAAGTTCTAGACTAGAGATGTCTTCTCTTAACCACTCTAAGTCTGGACTAGGACTACAAAGACATGGGGGGGATGCTGGTGAGATTGACCATTTTTATGCCCACTTCAATGTACCATTTATGAGCTTCTAGCTTTTGCTGAATCTGGGGCTATCTTGGGCCCTAGGACTCTGAGGGGTGAGGCTCAGTCTAAGATTCCCCTGTGATTGTTTCTCCTTCTAACATCTCTCAAACTTGTATCTTGAATACCTTCTTACAGCAACTGAACTAAGCATCTTGGAGAAATCCCAGCAAATAATCACCAGAACTCTCAGCTCTGAAAACAGGGATCTCAGACAAAGCAACCTTTGCTTTCCCACCCCCACTCCACCTTTGGCCATGGAGACAGTTATACGGGGGCCTGGGGAAAGGATTAGGGAAGAGAGGCAACCTATTGTCCGTGCTGACCATGAGTTCACAACAGTCAATGAGATACCAGAATATCTATAGCTTCACTGTGTTTTAGAACAATTACTAACATAAGGAGGAAGTGAATCCAAGGGAAAATTTGTGAATACCCATGAGACCAAGAAGTCCCATTTTCTAGAAAGGGCAACCCTCCTACACTGTTGGTGGGAATGCAAGCTGGTGCAGCCACTCTGGAAAACAGCATGGAGGTTCCTCAAAAAGTTGAAAATAGAGCTACCGTATGATCCAGTAATTGCACTTCTGGGTATTTACCCCAAGGATACAAATGTAGGGATCCGAAGGGGTACGTGCACCCCGATGTTCATAGCAGCAATGTCCACAATAGCCAAACTGTGGAAAGACCCAAGATGTCCATCAACAGATGAATGGATAAAGAAGATGTGGTATATATATACAATGGAATATTATGCAGCCATCAAAAGGAATGAGATCTTGCCATTTGCAACGACGTGAATGGAACTGGAGGGTGTTATGCTGAGCGAAATAAGTCAATCAGAGAAAGAATGTATCATATGACCTCACAGATATGAGGAATTCTTAATCTCAGGAAACAAACTAAGGGTTGCTGGAGTGGGGGGTGGGATGGGAGGGATGGGGTGACTGGGTGATGGACACTGGGGAGGGTATGTGCTCTGGTAAGCACTGTGAATTGTGCAAGACTGATGAATCTCAGATCTGTACCTCTGAAACAAATAATGCAATATATGTTAAGAAAAAAAAAAAGAAGAAGAAGATAGCAGGAGGGGAAGAATGAAGGGGGGGGAATTGGAGGGGGAGACGAACCATGAGAGACGATGGACTCTGAAAAACAAACTGAGGGTTCTAGAGGGGAAGGGGGTGGGAGGATGGGTTAGCCTGGTGATGGGTATTAGAGAGGGCACGTTCTGCATGGAGCACTGGGTGTTATGCACAAACAATGAATCATGGAACACTACATCTAAAACTAATGATGTAATATATGGTGATTAACATAACGATAAAAAAATTAAAAAAAAAAAAAAGAAGTCCCATTTTCTCCAAAAGATGTTTTTGGACCACAAAGCAGAGAGAATTATTGGAGCTTTATTTTTCTTCTTTAATATAGATATCTGGTATGAATCTCCTTAACACTCTCTAGTTGTTTTTTGTTTTGTTTTGTTTTGTTTTGTTTTGTTTCCAAATCACTTCAGAGAGGTAAGAAATGACCAGATTCCCAGTGAATAGCCTTGTCACTTGGCTTCACGTAAACAGGCCTGGTGAGTGGAGAAGAGATTTTTCCTGCAATAACAGGAGAGGAAAAGTCCCCGCAGGAGGCTCCTTGGTGTTGCTCTGGACACTTCCCCCTGCCTTTAAGGGAAGACAGAAGATCCATGAGACCTTGAGACCATGGTCTTGCCACCACCTTCACTAACATCATCTTGCTTCACAGCGTCCTAGACATGGCATCATACACATCAGACCAGAGAGCAAGCGACTTACTCCTTTGTTGGGTCTAAGGCCAAATGACCCAGAGTGAAGAGTTAGGAGATATTTAACATGGACAGGAAGTCCAGACTTGATCAGCTTAAGATACAACTTCTGAGAGGTTTTCTAGGTTCTGGTGTATCACAATTTACCTCCACCTCCCCTTTATCCCCACCCAAGCTTGCAAGGGCTCTGCAGAGAGCATGAACCTGGATCTTTAGGCCCCTGTGAACTAGCTGTGTGACTGGAGAAAGTCACTTGCTGGTGTCTGAGATTCCATTTCTTTGTAAAAAGAGGGGTTTGGACTAGACAGCCTCTAAGCTTCCTCGAGCCCAGACATCCTGTCCTTGGTGACTTGAAAGCCTACTTCCCATGCAGTGACTACACAGGCTCAGAGGCTCAGAATGCATCCCCAAGAAGTTCTGGGGTGAATTCTCCCTTCATCCTCCACACATTGTCTTCACTGTGCTCTTCCATGGATCTGAATCTCAGAGTTGTCTGAGAATTCGTCTACCATTCATTTCTTCCCATTTTCTTCCTTCCCATACATCGCTTCTTTCATAAGGAATGTGGAACAGAATCAGGGCTTAAATATTTTGTGGTGCTCTGAAATACTGCATTTAAAAAGATATGTTTTTATTTTTATATACATAAAATACTTTGTCTATGCCAGAGAGGGAGTAAGTACATTATACCAGTGATTAAAATGGAGATAATCCACCCCTGTTTCACTCTTAGGGCCTCTTCTGCTACCTCCAATCTCTTACTACCTTGGTCTAGGCCAGTTCACAGAGCAAGTTTTCTTTCCCACAGTTGCTGTTCCAAAATGGCTGCCACAAATCATCATGAATTCCCAACATTAGAGAATGGTTTTTTGAAAATCAACTCAATTAACTCCCTACTGGTGGCCAGGGAAAGACAAATTCCTTTGGTCACCTCAAGCATGCAAACTCAGACAAAAGATCCACCTTGTCAGTATGTTGGGGAATTGAGCGCTTGAAGAAAAGTTCTGCTCTTTTTCTCTTCTCATGAAATGGGACGTGGGACAACAAGATCATCTACTTGACCCCAGAGATGGGAGATTTACATTGAGAATGGCAGAGGCACCGGCCAGCCTGGGCCCCTAGATAACCTCGAAGAGTGGTCCGTCCCATCGTCCTGCCTTAAGTCGTCTGCCCAGCTCTGGACAGTTACTCACCAAGCTCAAGTCCCCATCTGGTGCTCCATCAATCTCCATAGCATTCCCACCCCCAAACCTTTTACCCACAACTGTGCCCAGGGTCACTATCAAGTTAGCTTGTACACATCACTTGTAGCATCCACACTCTTTCCCTTCCTGAAAAGTGGAATGACATACCCTCACATTTAGCCTTCCCCGTGTTTGAAATTTTAAAAATATCACTGAGAGTGGTCAGCAATCTCACTGCAAGGTAACTGAATGGAAATCCAGGGCTGCAATGCAACTGAAAATTGCTCACCGAAAAAATTCTGAAGATAAAGGAATGACTTCTTGTGGATTCTGAGAAAAGTTACAATTTTTTATTTTTTTTCACCAGTTTCCAAGAGGATAATACTGTACTACTACCAACTAAATGGAGCCACAGGAAATATACTTCAATTAATAGGTTGAATTTTCTTAAAAATTGAAAGATAGGAGCCACTGGCCTTCAGCCCTCACTAGAATACGTCAAGGCTAAAAATCTGGGTTCTCCGCTTGCCAAGTGCTGTTCTAGAAGTGGGATCCTAAAACACTACAGATTAGGACCCTCAGAAAACAGATTCTGAAACAGATTGAAATGTGACCGGGTTCTTAGTGAGCGCCCTCAGCACCAACACCTGTGTGAGAGTGAAGGCGGCGGACCCCCGCAGAGGGAGAAGCTGAAATGCAATGTAGTCACAGCAAAAGCCAAACCATTTCACAGACAAGAGACCTGGAGCTGGGACAGCCCTTTGTAATCACCTTAGATCGAAGTCTGGGGACCGGTCTTTACACCCTGAAGTAGACAAGTCTTTGGAGGCAGGGTGCCCTGGGAAGATGTGTGACTCTGGAGAAAGTAGCTCTTCAGCAAGAACAATTTCCAAAGAGCCACTCAACTGACCGCTGTTGGCCCAGTGCCCTCCCAGCAGCTTGGGGGAATGAATGTGTGGGTCCTGAAGGTGTGCCATCTGAGTAGGGTAGCACGGCACCCACTGAGTATAACTGCACTAGAAGAGAGTGAAGCCCCGGCCATCAGACCTCTACTTAACAGCTTTTTATCTGGATTAAGCAGAACCACTAAGCCCAAAATTTTTTTATAATTTCAACTATTCTCACAGCAATGCGCTGGTACTATCATTTCTAGAAATATGGACATGGAGGCAAAGGTATCTTTGGTCTCCAGGTCACCTTCACACACTAAAGTTCTTTGCAAAGTCAGACATGTTAACTGGACTCAGAGATTTTGTTAATTTCCACTGCCTTGTCCCATCCCCCGCAACTGGCAGACCTCAGGACACTCTCACAAGTGATATCTTGCCTGTGCAGGGTCACTCCATGGTGTCAGCTTGATTGCGGGGACCCTAAGAGCTGTGTCTGGAACTCAGGTTATATATGCTCATTCCTTGGTGTAGAAGGCCAGAGTGGAGCGGAAGGATGAGGGAGAAAGGACCCACCAGAGCGCACATGTTCACCTTCTGTGATGCTCAAATAGGAATGCTGTTTTTAAGTCAGTTTTTAAGTTGGGAGTATCTCAGAAGAAACTTCTGAAGATTAACCTCTGCAGGCTTAGGAGTTTACCAGAAAATTTTTTATTTAAGTCAAGCTTCAGACTTCTGCTCATTAATAAGTGTTTTCAGAAGTTGTAGTTAAAGTACTTACATTCTTAACAACCTATCAAAGAGTTTAGGTCTACCCTGCAAAAGAATTATGCTTTGCTTGGCTCCTTCCAGCTTCTGTGCTTTTCACTCCCAGGTTGGAAACATGGAAGGTATTGAACTTTTCATCATGTTCCCCTTTACATCTGGTGTTTTCTCACCTAGCCATCTCCAGACAGTGGACGACCCACCTCTGTGCTCTCAGTAGCTGATGACTTTTTGCTTTCCCACATTTGCACCCTTCATTCCAAGGAATGGCCAGGTAGGGCAGTTCTACCACTTGGAAAGTGTGTACCCAACCCCCTGAAGATTCCTCAGGCTGTTCTGGGATATTAGCAATTAGCAAAAACAGATTATGTGAAAGTCCTCAATGTCCACAGAAGAGAATATGCATGTGTCTCCTCGTTAAAAAGTTTGCACAAACTACTCTACATCCCTACCAACAACAGTGAAAGTCTTTCTCAGGTGGCTTCCAAATACTTTGTTCATGGGCTTTTTAGAACGCTGCTGGTTTTGTGTCTCAGTGGAGTTGTGTAGCTGTGTGCACGCATGTATGACAGGACACAGCTGGGAGTGACCCAGGCAGGTAAATCCTTCCCCTCTAGTCTTGAGCATTTGCCAAGCCATTTTTTTAAAGATTTATTTATTTGTCAGAGAGAGAGAGAGAGAGAATGAGCAGGGGGAGGGGAGAGGGGCAGAGGGAGAGGGATAGGCCAACTCCCTGATGAACATGGAGCTGGATGTTAGGCTCAATCCCAGGACCCTGGAATCATGACCTGAGACGAAGGCAGATGCTTAACTGACTGAGCCACCCAGGTGCCCCACTGATTGATTGATGTATTGATTGACTGATGGGAAGCCACTTTTTATCCTCTCTGAAGGAGGGCATAGGAAACCATGACAAACTCAAATGGAAGCCCACAGTTTGGGTCCCTTTACTTTAGTCTATTCTTCTTGATCTCGTACTTAGAAGCATTACTGAAACAGCATGAAACCAATATATATTTACAAAATCAAATAAAAGTCTTTCAATAATCTCTCCTTGTTAAGAGGAAAGGAGCTTCCACCCTACAGCTCTGTGCAGAGCATCTTTGACACCCTTGTTCCTCAGGCTGTACACAACAGGGTTCAGCAAGGGGGTGAAGACTGTGTAGGTCACGGAGATTAGTCTGTCCTGCCCCAGGGAACTCTGGGACTTGAGCTTGAGGTAGATGATGGAGGCGCAGCCATAGTGGACGATGACCACCGTGAGGTGGGAGGCACAGGTGGCAAAGGCCTTCTCCCGGCCCTCGGCTGAAGTGATCTTAAGGACTGTGGAGCCCTCAATGGAGGCAATCTTGAGAATGGTGGAGATGATGAGGATGTAGGAGATAAAGACCAGGCCCATGGGTAGAACTTGGACACAGACACTGACAACAAAGTTGATGATCTCGTTGACAGTGCTATCAGCACAAGCCAGCTTTAGCAGGGGCCTCACATCATAGAAGGAATGAGAAATGACAAAGGCATCACAGAAGGGCAGGCCAAACACAGATGTCACCTGGACAATGGCCATGCCCAGACCAATTCCCAGTGATCCGCATGCTAACTGGACACAGGCCTCTTTACTTATGATGACCGAGTACCGTAGCGGGTTGCAGATAGCCACATAGCGGTCGAACCCCATGGCCGTGAGCAGGAAGCAGTTGTTGATGCCGAAGGTGAGATAGAAGAAGAGCTGAGTGGCACAGTCTTGGACAGCAATTGGCTGCTGGGGGCTTAGGAGGCCAGAAAGCATATGGAGAATGATGGCCACAGTGTAGCAGGTCTCAGAGAGGGACAGCATGCTCAGGAAGAAGTACATGGGGGTGTGGAGGTGATGGTCCAGATGAATAATAGTCACGATGACAATATTGCCAGAGAGAGTCAGCAGGTACAAAGTTAAAAAGACAGCAAAGAAGACAAGCCTGTGCTGCCACCCAAAGGTGGAGAACCCTTCCAAGAGGAACTCCGTCACAGCAGTGGAATTTGGCATTGGCATTGAGTGGGGTCTAGGTCTGGACAAAGGACAGGTGTGCTGAGCCAACCGTGCAAGAGAGTAGGCTAAGTCAAGGCCTTCAGTAAAAAGTGTGTCCACTGGCTGAGCAATGCCCTGGACCTCAAGGGTCATCGGTATCGCCTTTGCCCACTTCTCTTCTTTGGCTCTACAGAAGTGTTACCCCAGGACACTGAGATTGATGGCAGAGAGAGATCTGAGAGAAAAAGTAGAGACAGAGTAAAGGAAAGATGAGTAGAAGTAATTACCCAGACATCGGAGAGGTGAGTCCAGGTCAAGAAGAAGCTCAGCACTATAGTTCCTCCTCAAACACTCTTGAATTCGCTGGGAAGGACCCAGTGAGGAACAGTAACTAAGGTGGAAGACAGAATATAGCTGAGGCTGATATCCTTTCAACACTGGTCAGAATGCACTGTCACTGCCAAATGCCCCAGCACCATCCTGCAATGATTTCTGCTCCTCCAGAACCCTATCTAGGTCCTAGGCTTCACTTCCTAAGCCCTGAACATAAAACTCCCCAGTGATCATGAAAGACTAGAAATGGGAGCATTTCAACAAAAAGTTTCTCCTGAAAACCCTGCACCAAGTATCCTCTAGTGCCATGGACAATGGTTTGATAAGGCATGGCAGGTATTCAGCTTATCTTCTTGAATTCTAGCAGAAAACAGGATGGAACAAATCCGAGGATATCCCTTCAAGTAGGGAATGGGTTTTCCTAGTGTGAGAGCAAAGATAAAATTCATCTGACTGGAGAAGGACCAGATGTTCTATTTTTTCCTTCAATTTTGCATATTCCAAGTTGAAAGAGGGATAGAAATGACCTCACCTCATGTTAGCTCAGAATTGGAGACTATACAGTGGCAGGTTTAACCTTGTCTTTAAACCCATATCTACTCCTGATAGAACCCACCATGTTTAACCATTACCTCCATTCAGAAAGCTAAGAATCATCCTTTTCCATGTGGAAAACAGTCCCTCCTGAAATTCTGTCCTTTCTGTCCCCTCCTCCCTGTGCTTTCTAACAACACCCAACTTCTGAGCACAAATAATCATTCTCTGTAGGGACTGCAATGGTCTCGCATGCAATCAAGCTTCCTCATTGCAATGACCTTGGTCCAAGTCCAAGCCTGCCTCCTGAATGTTGTCATAACATTCTTTAAAAAAAAAAAAATCTGCTTATGGGATTCATCCAAAGAATATGAAAACACTAACTCAAAAAGATTTATGCACTCTTATGGTTATTGCGGCATTATTTTGCCAGCAGCCCAAGTGTCCATCAATAGATGAATGGATAAAGATGTGGTATATATACACAATGGAATATTACTCATCCATAAAAAAGAATGAAATCTTGCCATCTACAACAACATAGATGGACCTAGAGAGTATAATGCTAAGTGAAATAAGTCAGAGAAAGACAAATGCCATACAATTTCACTTACATGTGGAATTTAAGAAATAAATGAACAAAGAAAAAAAGAGATAAACCAAAAAACCAGACTCTTTATTATAGAGAACAAATTGATGGTTACCAGAGGGGAGGTGGTGGGGGAAGGGGTGGAATGGGTGAAGTGTATACTTCTGGTGATGAGCACTGAGTAATGTATGGGAGTGTTGAATCCTCTATATTGCACACCATAAACTAATGTAATGCTGTATGTTAACTCTACTGGAATTAAGATAAAAAATTTTAAGATCTGCTAATGGAGATTTCCTGCATAAATTCCTTCAGTAGCCACTCAAAATTTTAAGCATATTTAAAATCATTTGTAAATCAAGTATAGTAATACCTCTTAGAATCACCATATTAGAGGGGTTAGTGTATTTGAAGAGTTTAACACAGCACTGGATAGGGGTAGGGGTCTTCAGGCCATCATTCCAGGATTTATAAACAAGCCTGTGATTATCCAGCCTTGATTTTATAAATTTCATCATTTCCCTTCCAATTGCTCATATGGATTTGTCATGTGCTTTAAAAATATTTCTTGAAGTGCACTGACCAGATCCATGTACTGCTAATAAGTACTATTCCAACACAGGTGTGGATCTGGTAGAACAAGATTTTTAGTTTTGCTTTTAATCCCGCTCTTGAAGATGCCCAACATTTTCCTTCACCCTTAGATCACAGTGGCCCATCCAGCTAATATAGCTAAGAAAAACCTGTAGTGACATCCAGATTGCGTCCCCAGGTTATAATGGATAGTTCAGAATCTATCACTAGAAAACCACAGTTTTCATTATACTTGCACACTTACATTGAAATTCATCCAGGTTATTCTTATAACTTAATTTCACTGTCCTGGCAAAATATTTTACTCATGCCTATAGCCTAGAATATTTCTGTTTCTTTCCTCCTCCAGACCATTAGTCAGTTCTAAATTACCAACACCTGAAACAACTCTATTCCAGCACCATTACACAGGTAGACTCAGCAGAAAAACCAGGAAAGGGGCACAGAGTGGGATGGGGAAACAAGAAACACTGGCAAGAGTAGGATTACTCATCTAGGGTGTAAGAAATGGAGGTGAAGAAGGAGAGAGACAAAAAGGTAGGGAGGGTACAGATGATCAGCAACCTCGAAATTCAGCTTATCTTTGGCTTTGAGGTTACTACCCTTTCTTCCTTTCAAATAAATGATCAAAAAAAAAGTGAAACAAAGCCTGTCCCTGACCCAATCTTGGATGAATATTCTACAACATTTTTTCTGCAGGGAGAACTTTTTTTCTCATCTTTCTCTTTTTTTCTTTTTTAAGTCCACTGTGAATAATAAAATTTTGCTTCAAATCCAAGCAAAACCATTTTTTCAGGGGATCAATGTGTTGAGTACATCACGAAGTGGGAGTGCAGCGCTGGTATTAGGAACACAAAGATAACCAAGCAACAGTCCTTGCCCTCACGGAGCTTAGATTTCTGAACAGCTTTTTGAACAGGACCCAATTAGAGGTCCCTCAAGTCTCATGTCCCTCCTCTCTCCATTAGTTCACATATCCACACTTTCAAGATGACAAAAATCTCAAGATTCGCGATGAGAGATCGTGCCGCCCCTTCTACAGACTGTCCCCGGCTCCATGACAACTCCACTATAGTCAGGCTGCACCATCCCACAGATACGGAAATGAAACTCACCAGCGGTCTGCTTCTCTGCTCTGCTGAGAGTCACAGCCCTCCACTCCGGAAATGTGACTGCCTGCAATAAGAGATATGTTTTGTTTTGTTTTTTAACTAATAGTTACAAAGCATTTCCCAGATTTTTGTCAATGCCCTTCCTGAAATTATTTAAAATCCATCAGTGACTTGAGTTTAGATCACTGTAAAAATATTGCCATCCTACTAAAAGTCTACGAATTTTCTTACTGAGGGTTGCTAACATCTTACTAAGCAGAGCTGTGGTTTAAAAGAACTCCTCCTTCACTGGCTAATCTTGAGATACCACCCAGAATGTGATACTGAAAGGGAACTAGAAAGGAAAGAAATAATGCATCGCCCCATCTTCCAATGCCTGAGCCTACAAGTGAGGGAGAGAACAAGTCACACTAAGTTCCTCTAGATTCCCACAACCTCCTCCAACAGAAGCTCCTCTTTGGGTCACAAAGCAGTAACTCTGGCTCAAGGTTTGTTTGTTTTTTTGTTTTTTTTTTTTTAAGATTTTTATTCATTTGAGACACAGCAATACAGAGAGAGAGAGAGAAAGCATGAGCAGGAAGAGAGGCAGAGGCAGAGGGAGAGGCAGAAGCAGGCTCCCCGCTGAGCCAGGAGCCCAAATGTGGGGCTCGATCCCAGGACCCTGGGATCATGACCTGAGCCGAAGGCAGCCGCTTAACCATCTGAGCCACCCAGGCGCCCCTCAAGGTTTCTTAACAAGGTGCAGATTGCTTGTCCCAGACTCCTGGGTCTCTCTCTCCAAAACAGCACTGACTACTCCCAAGTGACCAATAGCAGAGGGCACAATCCAAACAGCACGGTGTCTAGAGACCTCATTACTCAGGAAGTTCATTTCCTAATCCCGGGATTAACATTTTGAGAGATAGAATTGGCTTAGCTATTAGGAGAAATCTCTGGGGTGAAAAGGCTGATTTCAAAATTTGTTAGGTTGGGCCATGGTCCTGCTAAGGTATGTGTCATACTTTCTGTCCATTTCTCTGGTGCCAAAGGAGAGGCACTTAAGACCTTATGGAAATGGTTCTTCATATGTGGTGCAAGGGAAGCAACAATTGTCAAGTAGGATTTAAGCATGGACCCCTGCGGCCGTGTGCACAGAGGGCTGACCTTCAGATATCCCGCCTGAAGCCAGTTTAAAGTCCCAGGGTACCCTCAGCAATCCAGTCTCTGACTTCTGTTGCAAGAACTTGAAACTTTTTTTTAAAGTTTTAACTTAAATTCCAGTTAGTTAACGTAGTGTAAAATTAGTTTCAGGTGCACAATAAAGTGATTCAACACTTCCCTACAACACCCGGTGCTCATCCTCAGTGCATTCCTTCACCCCCATCACCTGTTTCACCCACCCACCCCACAACCACCATCAGTTTCTCTACAGTTAAGAGTCTGTTTCTTGGTTAGCCTCTCTCTCTTTTTGCCCCGTTTGCTTGTTTGTTTTCTTTGTTAAATTCCACAGATGAGTGAAATCATATGGTGTTTGTCTTTCTCACTTTTACACCTTTTTTTAAATTGAAGTATAGTTCACACCTGACGTTCACATTAGCTTCAGGGGTGCAACGTAACTATGTGTTATGCTGCGCTGGCCACGAGTGCGGCCACCATTTGTCGGCACGCAATACAGTGACCATATCACTATGTCCTCTACGCGGTGCCTCTCCTCTCCGTGACTCACTCTACTTTTAACACATCTCTCTCATCTCTGCTCTGCTCGCCGCACACCCTGCATCATTCTGGAGCTCTTGGTTCAGTTTGGCCAAAGGCCTCAGCCTTACCCGGCCACCTTCCAGATACCACATCCATCTTACCACCCACAGCCCACACAGATGTAGCTTTAAACTAGGTAAAAGTTGGCACGCAGCTGTCACGTATTTTTTAACTCTTTAGTCATATTCGTTGCATTGATCTTACATTCCTAATTCAATTGTAAGCACCTTTAGAGACTCTCATTCATCTCTTCTCTCAGGGTATTTACAGCTGCTACTAATCAAAGTAATTACTAACACTTCTGATACATGCTTCTTATACGCTAGGTACTAAACTATGCAATGTACACGTTAACTGAATCCTAACAATAAATCTATGAGGCAGCATTACCATATGCATCTTCAGAAGAGAAAACAGGCACAGATATGTTATGGAACTTTCTCTAGGACACGGAGCTGATAAAGGAGAAACCAGGACTTAAACTGGAAATCCAGCTTCAGAAGAAATACAAGCACAAGTCTGGACACAGAATAATTCTCCATAACTATTGGTTGGATGGGATGTAACTTGAAATCGTGCTCAACGGTGGTACTGCTGGTTACAGTGATCCAGGAAGGCAACTTGGTTATGGTGGAAAAGGAGCAGATTAGTTCTGTTTACCACGCTTAGTGTCCAGATCTGCCACTAACCTGGCTGGCGTTTGGATGGACACGTCTCTGATCTGGTCCTCCTTCTTCATCTGTGAGTGAGGATGTCACAATATGACGATGGTGAGGACAGGGATGCCTCGCCAGATGTTGCCCTCACTCTGCATCCTTCACGTGGCTTCATGTAATGCACAGTAACATGATGCAGTAGATGGATATTGAATATTACTATCCCCATTTTACAAATGAAGAGACTAAGGTTAAACAAGAGAAGTGGAATAAGTGGGCTTTTCCAGAGTCCACCCCACCCCCACTCTTCACATGCACAGAAAATCAAAGGACCGAATTCTCTCTCTTCCATCTCTAAAGTGATGTTAGAATGACTATAATAGGTGGTGCATCTTCTAAGTCAGTAATTGATTGAGGGACCAAGATTCCATAAAGAAAGGACATAGAAATTTTAGCCTAAAACCCACTGTTTGCAGCTTCTTCAAGGAGCTATAATTTGTTGCTTTCATCAAAACACTAAAACAAAATGAGAACATCTGGCTTCAGGGCTACCCTCTACGTGAGAGGGTAAAGTGGAAGTGAACCCTAACAAAAACTAGAACCAGCTTCAATCTCACTTAGTCCCTAATTACTAATATGCTCTCCCCCCTAGTCTAAGTACCTGCTAGGAGATAAAACAGGAAGATCATGAACTGTAGAGACTCAATTTATCTTTACAACTTTTTCACATAGGCTGGGGATAAGCAAACCACTACCTGCTGACCCAGGAACGCGCCATCTCTTTTCATATAGCCTACAAGCTGTTATGATGGTCTTTACATTTTGTAATGATTGCAAAAAAGTTTAAAAAGGAATACTATACAGTGGCTAACTGAACATAATAAAAAATTTTTTTAAAAAGGAATACTATTTTGTGACATGAAAATTGTATGAAATTCAAATTTCTGTCACCATAATTAAAGGTGTTTTCTTCTTTTTGTAACCATAGTCACACTCACCTGCTTATGTACCACCTGTGGCCACTTACGTTGTACTATTAAATGGCAGCATTTAATAGCTGTGACAGAGACTTTGGTCCACAAATCCTAAATTATTTACTATCTGGCCCCCTTCAGGAAAAGTTTGAGAACTCCTAATATAAAGTGTCCAGGATGCAATAAGAATGCACTAACCATACCAGGACAAAAGACCAAAGGGCTAAGAATTAAGAAGGAAAAAAATAAAGCACTCAATAGAAATAGACTCATAAAAAAGTCACTGTATTAAAGTTATTAGATACAACTCAGATAAACAGATTGTAGGAGCGAGTCCTAAAGTGACCCACAATTAGTCACATCCATGGATAATCCTCTCCCCTTGAGTGTGGGCAAAACTGTGACTTGCCCTACCCAACAGAGTACAGCACAGGTAATGGGATGTCATGCCTGTGCTCATGTTACCTCCTATAAAAATCCATCTTAGCAGACAGGAGCAAGAGACCCTCTCTTGCTGACTCTACAGAAGCAAGCTGCCAAGTTTTGAGTGGACTCCCAGGAGGTCATGTGGCAAAGAATATGGGCACCTTGAGAGCAAACGGAGAAAACACAGCCTCCATCCTAGAACCACAAGGAATGAGTTGTGCCAACAGCCACATGAGTTTGGAAAATAACGCCAAGGTCCAGAAGGAAATACAGCCCAGCTGACACTGTGATTTCAGGTTTGTGGGGCCCTGAGCAGAGGACCCACTCAAACTATACCCAGAACACCTGACCTGTGGGAACCATGACATAATACATGTGTGTTGGTTTAAGCTATTACATTTGTGCTTATTTGAGAAATATGAGAAAGTGAATGTAAATATGTCACATGTAAAAAATTGTGGTGATTTGTTGTGAAGCAATAAAGAACTTATTGTGTTGAAGAAAATAGGTGACAGATTGTGGAACCACACAGAGAACTGGAAAATATTTTTTTAATAAAGTAAACACATCAGCAGTAAAAAATATAATAACAGAAACTAAGAACTTAATAGTTTAACAGCACATTAGAAAAAAAAGTAGAGATAAAAATCAGTGAATTAGAAGTCTGTCAGTAGAAGATATCCAAGCTGGAGCACAGAGAGGGGGAACATGCAGTATATACCAAAGAGTGAAAGAACCATACAGAACCCAGCAAAAGGTCCAGCATGTGTGTAATTGGAGTTACAGGCGGACAGGAGAGAAAGAATGTATCAGAAGCAAGAAATGAAGAAACATGGCCACAAGTTTTCCAGACTTGAGGAAAACATCAACATACAGAGTTACCCTGAACTACATGCAAGATAGCTACACACACCTCCCCACCCCAACAAAATGGGTGTAGACATATTGTGTAAAATGGCTAAAAGAAAGAAGATTAAAAGAAAAAGTCTTAAAAGTAGCTAGAGGAAAAAAGATACATTATTTTCAAGGAATACCAGTAAGACTATGAATTGGCTTCTTAATGGCAATAATGAGAAACAGAAATCAATGGAATGCCATCTTCAAAGTGCTGAAAGGGAATGGCTGCCAAATGAGAAGTCCGCACTCCAGAAAATATCCTTCACAAAGAAAAAAAGGCAAAACGAAAACAGCTTCTGAAATGGAAAAAATTAGAGAATTCCTCATCAGCAGACTTTCATTAAAGAAATATAGACTTCTTCAGATAGAAGGAAAATCCAGGGGCGCCTGGGTGGCTCAGTCGTTAAGCGACTGCCTTCGGCTCGGATCATGATCCCAGGGTCCTGGGATCGAGCCCCGCATTGGGCTCCCTGCTTGGCGGGAAGCCTGCTTCTCCCTCTCCCACTCCCCCTGCTTGTGTTCCTGCTCTCACTGTCTCTCTCTCTGTCAAATAAATAAATAAAATCTTAAAAAAAAAAAAAAAATCTAAAAAAAAAAAAAGAAGGAAAATCCAACCAAATGAAAATAACCAAAATAAATTTTAAATAACAGAAAAAATAAGTGTATGGGCAAGTATCAATTAATATTATGCTTAATATTATCCAATAAATTAATGTCTTGTGGATATCTAAATATTTGTGGAATTAAAATATACAACAATAACATTAAAATGGGGATAAATCAAATTTAGATTTCACAAAATCTTTCCTTGGTCCTTGAAATGCAATCTATAAAAAAAAACCATTAATATGATGTATAAATGACAAATAAAAGGAATAATAAAAACACCTGGTTATTCCAAAGTAAGATAAAAAGAGAGGAAAAGTACATAAAAAATGGGAAAAGTAGAAAACAATTCCTAACTTGGTATATTTAAACCCGAAGATATCAGTAATTTCATTATAAAATGAAATGTAAATTTCATTACATGTAAAATTAGAAATTATAAATTTCATTATATATAATAAAATTTAAATTTCATTAAATGTAAAATAATAATCCAATTAATGGGGAAAATATCATGTAAACACTAATCGAAAGAAAATTATTGTTTTATGTAAATATCAGAAAAGAAGACTTCATGTTTTAAAAATTTGAGGCTGATTTTATGACCTGATATCTGGAGCCTGGAAAACATGCCACATGTACTCTAGAAGAGTAAGTATTCTGCTCCTTCTATGTGTAGTTTTCCATAAACGTCAGATCAAGTTGGCTGACAGGGCTGGCTGTTCTATAAATTACTAAAATCGAATTATTGAACTCTCCAACTGTGCCTGTTGCACTATTTCTCCTTTCAATTCTGTCCTTTTTGCTTCACAGATTTTGGGGCTCTGTTCTTAGGTGCATATACATTTATAATTTTGTATCTCCCTAACATACTGACTCTTTTATAAGAAATATATATGTCTCGGGCGCCTGGGTGCCTCAGTTGGTTGAGCGACTGCCTTCAGCTCAGGTCATGATCCTGGAGTCCCGGGATCGAGTCCTGCATTGGGCTCCCTGCTCGGCAGGGAGTCTGCTTCTCCCTCTGACCCTCGTCCCTCTCATGCTCTCTGTATCTCATTCTCTCTGTCTCAAATAAATAAATAACATCTTTAAAAAAAAAAAAAGAAAGAAATATATATGTCTCTTGTAATATTCCTTGTCTGAAAGTCTATTTTGTCTGATATTAACATAGCCATTTCTGCTCTCCTATGGTTACTGTATGCATGGTGTATCTATTTACAACCTTTACTTTCAAAGTATCTGTGTCTCAGATTATAAATGCACGTCCCATAAACAGCTTATCAACTATATCTTGCTGTTTAAAATCCAATCTGACAATCTTTCCCCTTTTGTTCTGAGGATTCGATGTACTCACTTTTAATGTAGTTAAGGCTGTGAATGGATTAATGCTTTTCCTTTCACTAGTTGTTTCCCAAATTTCATGTCCTTTCATTTCTCTTGTTCCACTTTTACTGCCTTCTTTTCTGTTAAAAACTTTTTTATTGTACCCTATTGATTCTTCTGTTGATCTTAAACTAGATTTTTTTTTTTTTAGTGTTTGTCTGATGCATAATTAAATTATCACAATGTAGTTCAGGTTAACACAGAGTTGATTTCAACGAAATACAGCAATATGGAAATATGGCTCCATTTCCCCCTCTTACTCCTTTGCACTATTACTGTCATATAGCATCTTTAATTTTTATAAATCCAATTTATAAATCCATATGGTATTATAATAATATAACTGTTTCTAAATAATGGTATTTTTTAAAAAAGAAATTACTACAGGAAGAAAATTAAAAGGTAGACATAAACACACACATACACACTCCTCTATGATGACTTATATATGTTACAGAGGCAGCATTTCTGGTTTTCTTCGTTCTTTCCTATGGAAACAAGCTATTGTCAACTGTCATTTCCTTTCACCCTAAAGAACTTCTAGTATTTCTTGGATGGTAGGTCTGCTAGCAACAAATTCTCTCAGTCTTTGTTTATCTGGATACACTTTAATTTTTCCCTCACTTTTCAAGGATGCTTTTGCTAGATACAGATGTTTCTGTTGTTGTTAAAGTCTTTTCTTTTGGCAATTTGAATGCCATTTCACTATCCTGTGGTCTCGATTGTGTTTCCTGTTAAGAAGTCAGCTATTAATCATAGTTTTTTCTCTGTACATGGTGAGTCACTTTTCTTTGGTTTTCAAGATTTTTGTCTCTTTGACTTTCCGCAGCTTGATGTCTTACATATGGTTCTCTCTGCATTTACCCAACTCAGGATTTGTTGAGTTTCTTGAAGCCATTAATGTTTTTCATCAAATTTGGGAAGTTTACAACCATTATTTATTTAAATATTTCGTTCTGCCTTGTTTTCTGGGAATCCCATTACACCTATGTTGGAGTGTTTACTTCGTCCTACGGATCTGTGAGAGTCACTTTGTTTTCATTCTTTTGTTTCTGTTCTTCAGACTGGATTCTTTCTTTTTTTAATATAATTTTTTGTTTAAGTAGTCTCCACACCCAGTGTGGAACACAACGCGGGGCTCGATCTCACGACCCTGAGATTATGACCTGAGCTGAAACCATGAGTCAGATGCTTAACTGACTGAGCCACCCAGGCTGCCCCTCAAGACTGGATGGTTTCTACTGTCAATTTTTGGGCTCCCTGGTTCTTTCTTCTGCCGTCTTACTTCCACTGTTGATAGCATTTCAGTTATAGTTTTCAACTCTAGAATTTGCATTCCCTTCTTTTCTATGGCCTCTACTTGAGGCTCCCTATTTGTGTGATTGCTGCCATTCTATATATATAATTTTTTTGAACAGAGTTTCCTTTAATTCTTTGACTATATTTATAAAATCTGCTCATCACAACTCTGCTGTAAATGGGCCCATTCAGAACTAACTTCTATTGACTACATTTTCCCCTGAATTTGGGTCACACTTTTCTGTTTCTTTACACAACTTGTAATATTTGGTTGGTAACTGAATATATCATAGCAACTCTAGAAAATTTATATTTTTAAATGTCAATCATTGTTCTTTTCCATTTTCAGTTATTCTTTTCAACTTAAATGCAGAGACTGCCGTGTATGGATGCTGATGTCTGCTCAGTTTCTCAATTACGTTTATCTTTGCAGCCTGGCTTCCCAGGGGTTTCCCTGTGAATACATAGCTTAACGGTTATCCAATGATTTGGGCAGAGATTGTATGTAAACACCTAGAACCCATACCCAAACACCTAGAACCCATCACCTCTGCTGATTAATCCATGCACAGGCTGTTGGATGCATTCAAAATTCCAGCCAGTTCTCAAGTCTCCCTTGGGCATTCATAGTTTCTCTGAAGCTAGAGATGTAGAACTTATTTCAGCCTTTCTATGACTCTCACATTTTCAGGATCTCTCAGTTAAATTTATAGCTTATTTTTTCCTCACTCAGAACCAAGACCACAATATCAGAGTAGCGGAGCTATGGGTTTCTCCCCAAATGAGTCTGCGTTAAGCCAGCAAAGCTGCAGGTTTTTGCCCAACCTCCAGTGCAAATTATAGACTGAGCTTTCCGACACTCAAGCTGCTGGGTTTTCCTGCCAACCTCAAGCAGATAAAACTACAGTTTCTACCCTCTGCACTGAGAGGGGAGGCGGGGCTGGGGGCAGACAGTGATGGGAACATCCCCAAATGAAAAGAGCACATACTCTTGCCATTTTTACCTGAAGCTCTAGCAATTTTGGGAGCATTAATGTTTCTTAATGTGTTATCTGCCTTTGGTCAATTTCCAGTGCCCTTAAATCATTGCTTATATCATTCCATTTTCTACTTGCCTTTTTTTTTTTTTTTTCCAGAACAGAGCTGTTGGCCTCACTTGCCACCATTACTACAAGTTCTGTCTGCCTCACTTTCTCTCACTGCCTCCTGATCCATAACTAGTGACAGATTCCAGATTCATAACATTGAGAACCAGGGAAATGTGTGCAGGGATTTATTCTAAGTTTGTTAGAGGAGAAAGAAACATAATGTTCAGACAGGCAACACGTATCGATGTGTGCCCTTAAGTAGAGATTTTGTACTTCATCTATCTGCTCAAGGAGATAGGAGTAGCTCTTACAGTTTGCTCAGTTGCTGAACTAAAATATGGACTCGAGAGTGGAGAACCTAATAGTGTCTGGTCCCTGCAGCCTGTGGTTGAAGTCGTGAGATATTACCAGTGAATGTCTCCCTGATTTCAATAGGGAGAATGAGGGCCCAATGAGTCAAAGGTCAAGCGGCATCACAAAGCTGTCAGAGGTAAAGACTATGTGTGGTTATGGAAAGAGGTAACGTAGTAACAGGAATTGCTTGCTTATGGAGCTCCTTGGTGTATCTAACTGATTATGGTGTTCCTAAGACCGAAACAGAAGGGAAACTATATAATAGTAATCTATATAATAAATACAGACCTATATAATAGTAACAATATATCTTATAATTTATAATATAAATTATATCTATCTATATATAATAGTAACAATACATTTTAAAATTATCTAGGGCTGACGAACATAACCCTGACTTGAGTTCTGTGAACTGGCTGCAGTCTAAGATTGGGTAAGAGACTATGATTCGCTATTATAATGAATTAAGTCAGGATTCTGTCAGGCCCCCAGAGGAGATCACAGTGCAGGATCCTCAGATTTTTGGAAAAAAAAAAAAACCATACGTTCTTTCCCTAGATTGGAATTCTTCTGAGAAATGCCTCCTGAATCCCTTCTGAGTCCTGGAAAAGGCAGGTCACTTGACCACCTACCCTCCGATGCCTGTCGTGAACTGGTCTTACTTGTCCCGTGAGCCAGTGGCACTGAGCCTGCCACCCTGGTCCCAGCTCCCGTCATGTTTGCATGGGACAATCCTCCCCTGGTTCCAAACTTGCTCTTCTCCGATTCATTTTCTACTTCTCCACCAGACACTTTGAAATGCACATCTGACTGTGCTCTTCACCTCCTTAAAAGCTTTGCTGGCTCCACATCGCTCTACAAGCTTGAAGTGCGGCAAGGCCCTCACGCTCATGTCCTCTGGTGCCTTCTAAATTCATCCCTCCCTCAAGCTTTCTGGGCACAATTTGGCTTTGTTTCAGTTCTTGGAATGAATTACTATCAATAATCTATCAAGTCCTTCCCTCATGTTTTTCTCGGTCCTAAATTCTCTTCCCTAACTTCACCTTGTTGACCCTCATTCACCTTAGAGACCCCAGCTCAAAATCATTGCCCAGAGAAATATTTAGACTCCCCAGACTAGCAAAACTTCACCCCCTTTATTATATGCTCTCATGAAACCCTGTTTTTTTTGCCTTGCAGCATTTATTTTTGTTTGTAATAATTTACTGGTGAGATTATATGTTTGAAAACTGTCTGGTGTAGACACTGTATACTCCACAAAGATGCCTAATCAAGGTGGAAAGTGAGGGATAAAAGCAGCCCACTGTCCATTTGACAAGTCATACACCCTTGGTATAGAGCTCCGTCTGTCCACATGAAGGGATGCTTTTTTCCTAGCTGCAAAAATACACTGTCTCCTCACCAAGAGGTGTGCATGCAGCTGCACCTACCCAGAAGAGGCTCCTTTTACTAATCTGCACAAAGATACCCAATGGATTAGCAAGCGATGGCTCTATTTGCTTCCCTCCTTGATGAGCTCCATGAAAGCAAATACCATGACTGTTCTTTGTGCACTTGGACTGCCAATACTTAGCATAGTGCTTGCAACATAAGTAGATGTGCATTAATATTTGTTACTTCAATAAATTGAGGTGTGATCCTCAGATGTAGAATAATAGGCACGTATTTTATTTTTCATGTTTCTTCTGGGTTCCTTAATTTTTGACAAAACGTATTTGTTTCTACAATGCAAACTGCTCTTGTGAATCAGTACATAAAGGTAGAGTTTTGTTCTACTAATTGCCCACGGTCCTAATCAGGCCCCTGGGATGGAGCCTCAAGCTCTTTCTCTGCTACCACTTGTGTCCTGGAATGGTTCTCAAGGGCAAGTCTCTGAAGTCCTGCATCAGATGGATTCAGGAATCAGTCTGTGAATAGGGTTTTAAGAGGCTTCAACTTTGCAGGAGGATCTGCGGAGGCTTGAGGAATCAGTGCTCTGGGCCTTGAGCTGGTCACCACACCCTGAGCTTCCTTCAGACACCCAGGAAATGCTGCACGTCTAGACTTGGGGTTCAATGTCTCCCTCACAGGCCTCACGAAGATTCCCATTCTGAGTTCTTTTTTTTTTAAAAAAGTCCAGATGCATCTGCAAGTAAGAGAATTTCTCTCATGTCCTTTGCAAGAAGTAAGTGGTTGTTAGTAGAAAAAACAGGAGAGGAGAATTAATTTTAAATTTTCTAAGCTTCTTCATTTTCCTGTTCTGGCTTTCTGGTGATTTTCTTAAACATTAGAGTTTCACACTTTCCCCGTGTCTCCCCTGATGGCTGATTGAGTCCTGGTGCCTATAACGTGCCATTGAGTATTCTCATGTCTGTAAGTAAATGGTGGGGGGATCTATTAAAAATTATAGAGGGAGGAGAGAAAATAAGACAGCCTTCCTAACCCCAGAGTTGTCATCTACCATTGATGTTCCTAGTGTCTTGAGTGAATGAGGCTGAGGGTCAAGCAGTTTCATACAGCTGTTTGCCTCCTTCCCTAAAACCTGAACCTCATGCCTGAACATCCATTCAGTAGGGTTTGGATTCCATGCAGGTGTATGGATTTGGAGACATACTTGTGTTTCACACCTGGTCTTCTCAATTACTACATAATTGAGTATGACGAATAGTTTACCCTTCTGAGCCTCACATTCTTCATACATAAAATGAGACTATTTTATTTCCTTGTAATTACTAAACTTTAAACTATTTAGCCTGTCTTAATAGGCTGGTATATATTTTGGGGCATCTGGGTGGCTCAGTCGGTTAAGCATCCAGCTCTTGATTTTGGCTCAGATCATGACCTCAGGGTCGTGGGATTGAGCCCTGCATGGAGCTCCGCACTGGGCATGGAGTCTGCTTGAGGTTCTCTCTCTCTCCCTTTGCCCCTCCACCCCCCCTTTCTCTTTTTCTCTCTCTTGCATGCACATGGTCTCTCCCTAAAAAAAATAGACTGGTATTATATTTTAAACAAATGTTAGTTCCTACATTTTGGTTTCTAATGACCTCAGACAACTTTATCATTCTATCTGAGGTCTATATGCTACTTTGACTCCCTTTACTTAAAATGCTTAATCCCGGTTCAGGTTCTTTGCCCTGCTCTCATTTAGCAGTGTAACATGGGGACCTCCAGATCACTACTTCCAGAAAATACACTTGGCAGAATATGTGTGTGTGTGAGAGAGGGAGAGATGTGGATGTGAATTGGGCTGGAGCTGGAGACTCTAGGGAAAGAGGTGATGAACTTGCAGCAGAAAAAGAGAAAGGGAACACCAATTCCTCTGAGACTTGCCCTCCCCTCCAGACATTTGTAGCTATGTTAGGAACTAAAAGGAAATTGAGTAATATGTACCAAGTCCATGTTCCTTCACAGAGACATCAAAAACTCAGAATAAGATACAGTGATTTCTTCTGTTTCTTAATGTCTTCCTAAAGAAGGCTCATGCACTTCCTTGTGTAGTGTTACATGTATCAGTAGCTCAGCTGGGGCAGAAAGGTTCTCCTCCAGGATAAAGATCTCTTAAGAGCAAAGGACTCAGTACAGGGCAAGGAGAGCTGGGCCCCCAGGTTATCTTTGCCATGAACTAAATGTGTGGTATCAGGCATCCTCTATCCTTTTTGGGATTAAGTTTCCCCACATTTCTACCACATCGTTACTTCTGAGTAGATGTATTATGACTTTGAAGAATAAAGGAAAAATGTAAAATGTAAAAGAAAACACATATAAATTTCTATAATCTTTTTTAAGAAAAGAGCTATCCACCAAAAGTCTGATTGAGGATTGGAAAACTAACCCAAGATTAATGGTCTATGTTGATGATGATGGTTTGCCAATATTTAGCTCATCCATCCATGTTTTCCTATTGTTCCTTCATGTCTTTTTTCTCTGGAAGTCTCTCAACTTCTGCAACTTAATGAGCCTACAGACTCTATCCCTTCTTGTCTGCCTGGACGCCACATTTCTGTCTGTCGCTTGAGTGCTTCACAAGCTCCATTTGTCTGAAAGGCCCCTGATGGGAGAGCCCATGTCCTCCACCTCTCACTCCCTCCAGCTCAGAAATCCTTCAGTACTTTGCTCTGTTTCCACTTGTCCATGTCAGTACTGCTGGATGAATCTGGCGCAGGTGTGGGGCTCCTCCTTCAGACCAGAAGCACCTCCAGAGTTTTCCTTCACTTATCAGTTCTGTTGACACAGTGATCAAAGGCTTGACATACAGCAAAAATTGAGTTAAGTTTTGAGGATGCAGAAACAACTAAGTATGATCTGTCATCAAAAAAGGTACAATCTAGTTGAAAAGTTAGATAATAAATCATTTCAATTGAATGTGACAAGTGTTATCATGTAAGAATGAGAGAGGCTGAGAGAACCAAGATGGGAGGGATGCCTTGATGGAAAGATGGTGAGGAGAATGACCCCAAGGGACGCTTAAGAGAAATTGAAGCTATCCTCCATCTCACTGCATAATATATATTTATTGTGGACACTTTGGAAAATTCAGGAGAGCAAAAATTCACCCATAATTTTACCATGCAGAATCATGCACTACTAACATTTACATGATTTCCCTTCAGCTTTTTTCTATGCACATTTTCATGTAATTGAGGTAATTTTGTATATATCACATCCTGTTTGTAACTTATTTTCCATTGAATTACATAATTTTCATATGCATCATTTAAAAGCTACACAAGTTTTAAAATATTGTATGTTTCTATTTACAAATGTCACATATATTCATTTATGTATCTTTTAAAAGATTTTTTTATTTATTTGAGAGAGCGAGCGAGCGAGCATGAGAGGGGGGGAAGAGGCAGAGGGAGAAGCAGACTCCCCGCTGAGCAGGGAGCCCAATATGGGGCTCGATTCCAGGACCCTGAGATCATGACCTGAGCTGAAGGCAAACACTTAACTGACCGAGCCATCCAGGTGCCCCCATTTATAAATTCTTAGTCTTTTTTGTATTCAGACATGTTCACAAATACATGAATATAGATCTTTACTTTCTTTACTATATTGGGTTCATATGATCCTTACTGTTTTGTGGTATTTCTCCCATTTAATAGTAGCATGAACACTCTTGATGTATAATGTTAATTTTTTATTGTAAAATAGAGTATAAAGAGTTTATAAAATAAATGTACATTTTAAGAAAAATAACAAAACAAACACCTAGCTACCCTCTGCCCAGGCTAAGAAACAGAAGATCACTATAAATCTAGAAGTCTTGTAGATGTTCTTTCCAAATACTTCAAATCCTCACCAAATAGTCACGATCGTGAGTTTCAGGTTAAAGCACTTGCACATTTATAAACAAATTATCCCTAAATAATATATTAGTCCTGTTTTCTTTTGAACATTAAATGGAATACACACACACACACATCTGTGATTGGCGTCTGTTATGCAACATTATGATTTTGAGGTTCATGCAAGTTGAAGTGTGAAAATGTAATGAGTGCCCTTAGCGATCTTTAACAGTAGTCTGTAGACCTGTCCTGTAAAGGACCAGGTGGTAAACACGTTAGTCTTGTGGGCTGGCCTTACAATTTCTGTTGGACTACTCAGCTTCACTGTTGCAGTGTGAACGCAATCCACACATGTATATAGTGGGTGTGACTGTGTCCCAATAAAACTTTATTTACAAACAGACTGCTGGTCCATGGACTGTAGTTTGCCCACCCATGCTCTATAATTAAGTCATTCGATGCTCTGTAATATATTGTCGGTTTACTTCAATTTATCCTGCTTTTGAAGAATATTTGTTCATTTCAGCACTTTTTCCCCCCTATTATAAGCAAAGCTGTTTTAACTTTGTGTGTCTCTGTAGTTGTTCTGGATTAAATTCTAGTGGCTCATCGGACCCGTTCATTTTCAACTTGAACAGGTAATGTCAAACTGTTTTCCAAAATGATTGTATCAATTTACACTCCTCAGGAGCTTCCCCGGCTCTTTATCTGTGATAGCTTTGATTTTCTGCAGTCTGATGGGTGTGAAACTGTGGCCTGTGGTCTTGTTTTCCCCCGGCTACTAATGATGTTAATCTGTTCACATGACATCTGTGCTTCCCCTAATACGAAATTCCCACACACTTTTAAAATCTATCATTAAGCTGATCTTTTTTTTTCTTTTTATGTTTAAAGCTCTAAATACCCTAGATACTAGTGCTCTACCTGTTGTTTTTGTTGTATATATCTTTACTTGTTTCTTTTTTTGGAATTTGTTTTGAAAAATGGAAGTTAATGTTTATGTACCAGAATATCATTATTTTCTGTATCTTTTACTACCCCAAGCTTTATAAATATTCTCATATATTATCTTCCTAAACATTTCATAAAGTGTTTTGTTCCTTCTTAGGTTTTTAATACACTTGAAATTAAATGGTTTTATGGTGCAATCTGATTTCACTTTTCCCCATACAGGTACCAACTATTCCATCATTAATTGACTACTCTGTGCTTCCCACCAGCCTACAGTGTCAGCTCCGGTGGGAAGAGTCCCCGTATTTCAGAACTCTGTGTTCTCCCATTGGCGTGACTCTAGCTCCATGCCAACACTGCACCTTCTTAATTACTGTAGCCTAATAATAAGTAATGATGTTTGAAAGGCAAATCTCTTCCTGTGTTTCTTCAAGAGTGTTCTGGTTTCTCTCAGGTCTTTGTACTTTCATATAAATTTTAGTGTCAGTTATCAATCTAGCAACCAACCAACCAAAAACAATCCATTTGAGATTCTGATTGAACTGCATAGAATTCATAAATCATAGATCTAGGAATTCATAGATTTTTTTTTTGGATTTTAATTTTATTTTATTATGTTATGTTAGTCACCGTACATTACATCATTAGTTTTTGATGTAGTGTTCCATGATTGTTTGTGTATAACACCCAGTGCTCCATTCAATACATGCCTTTCTTAATACCCATCACGGGGCTAACCCATCCTCCCACCCCCACCCCCAAAACCCTCAGTTTGTTTCTCAGAGTCCATCGTCTCTATGGTTCGTCTCCCCCTCCGATTTCCTCCCCTTCATTTTTCCCTTCCTACTTTTTTTTTTAACATATAATGTATTATTTCAGAGGTACAGATCTGTGATTCATCAGTCTTACACAATTCACAGTGCTCACCATAGCACATACCCTCCCCAATGTCCATCACCCAGCCACCCCATCCCTCCCACCCCCCACCACTCCTGCAACCGTTTGTTTCCTGAGATTAAGACATAGATTTTTGATAATCGGAATCTTCACAATCTCAGATCTTCCAACTCATAAGCAGGGTCTTTTGCTCCATTACTTCAGTCTTTGGTGTCTTCTTTAAGGTTTTGTGATTTTCATGAAGATCCGTATTCCTAAGTACTTTTTATTTTTAAGCTATTATAAATGATAGTCCTTTTAAATTTAATTTGCTATCAGTTTGAAGTACAGAAATTTGATAGATATTTATACCTAAATTTTATACCAGAAAGCCTGCTAAACTCTTAATGTCAATAATTTATCAGGAGTTTCTTTTGGATTTTCTATGTACACAATCACATCATCTGTAGAGAATTTCTTCCTTCTCAATCCCTTTATCTTTAATTTCTTTCTCTTGGCTTACTGGATTGGCCAGAACATTCAGTACAATGTTGAAGAGAAGTGGAGAAAGCAGTCACCCATATCTTATTCCTAATCTTAAAGAGAATCCTTCAGTATCTCACCACTAAGTATATGTTGGCTGCAGAACTGTTGTACACGTTTTACCAGCTTAAAGAAAATCTTTTATTCTTAGTTTATCAAGGGTTCTTATAAGTAACACTGAATTAAAAAAAATTTTTTTTGGCAGCTATTGAAATAATCCTATGACTTTTTCCCTTTGAACAGTTTATTGGAGGAAATATATAATTGGATTGTTTTAATGTTAAACAAATTCCACATCCTGAAATAAAACCAACTTGGTCATGAACGTATTTTACACATTGTTGGATGTGGTTTGATGACATTTGTTCAAGAATTTTACCTGTGAGTGAGACTGGCTTGTTTAATTTGTCAAGATAATTTCAGCTTCGTAAAATGAGGTGAGAATTTCCTCCTTACTACCTAAAATAGAAATTATGTATCACATTGAAATCGACTTATCCTTGAATGTTTTATAGCACATATTCATAAATTTTTCTTGGCCTAGAGATTTATTTGTAGATTTTTCACTCCTGTCTATGTCTTAAAATAGTTTTCAGGTTTTCTACTTCTTTATTCAATATTGATGTAATTTTTTTTCTAGAAATGTATCCATTTCATTGAAGTTTAAAAACCTATTGAGGTAAAATTGTTCATAATGTTACTTCTCATCTTTCAGAGTCTGAAGCTTCTGTCCCTTAACTCATAATCGAGTTTATGTCTTCACTTGTTTTTCTCGGTCAGATTTTCATGAGTTTACCTGAAGTTTATAAACTTTTACCTTTATGGATCTTCTATATTTTATCATTCACATCTGTTTCATCATTATTGTTTTTTCCTTCTACTTTATGTTGTTTTTATAACTTCTTAGAATGGATTCTCATTAATTTTCTGTTTTAAAAAACAAACAAGCATTTCCAATGATAAACTTCCTTCCAATCATATTTTGAATGCATGATACATGTCGTGCTACGATTCTTCTATTACTGCTCAGTTCTAAAGATTTTCTAATTTCCATTATAAGTTCCTCTTTGAACTATAAGTTAGATTTTCAAACATTTCCAATTTTTCAAGTTTTTTGTGATAGTTTCTAACTTAATCACATAGTGGACATTTTAGGAAAACCCAGTTTTAAGAAATTTTTGAGACCAACGTCATGGGCCATACATAGGGTCAGGTGTCCTTGAAAAGAATGCTTTACCTCAAACGTTCAAATAATGTTGCTCAGATTTTCACTATCTTTATGTCAGTTCTAGGACTGAGTCTACCACGTTCCTGGAAAAGGCAGTTGATTCATCAAGTTTTTTTTGTTTTTTTTTTTTTTAAAGATTTTATTTATTTATTTGAGAGAGAGAGAATGAGAGACAGAGAGCATGAGAGGGAGGAGGGTCAGAGGGAGAAGCAGACTCCCTGCCGAGCAGGGAGCCCGATGCGGGACTCGATCCCGGGACTCCACCAGGATCATGACCTGAGCCGAAGGCAGTCGCTTAACCAACTGAGCCACCCAGGCGCCCGATTCATCAAGTTTTGAACCAGGTCTTTGCGATACAGAATCTTTGCTCTTGATGGTGTGCTCACCAGGGGGCAGGGTGGTCTCTGGTGTGAAGGGATGGTGTTGACCTTCTCTTTACCTTTCTGATTTGAGATCCTCAATGAAGACAGCCAACCACACAGAGGTGACAGACTTTGTTTTCCAAGGTTTCTCCAACTTCCAAGAATATGAACTCATACTCTTCGCTGTGTTTCTGATCGTGTACATCCTAACTCTGGTTGGCAATGTCATCATTGTGACTTTTATCCGTATCAACCACCACCTCCGCACCCCCATGTACTTCTAAGTGTTCTTTCTGCATCAGAGACTTTCTACTCCCTGGTCATTATCCCACGCATGCTTTCCGGCCTCATAGGTCTGAGCCAATCCATCTCCCTGGTGGGCTGTGGGACTCAGCTCTTTTTCTTCCTTGGCTTTGCCATCACCAACTGCTTCCTGCTAGCAGTAATGGGGTTTGATCGCTATGTGGCCATCTGCAAACCACTTCGTTACTCAATCATCATGAATTGGAGGGTCTGTACCATCCTGGCATCCTCGGTCTGTGTCTCAGCATTCTTGCTCACTCTGATTCGGGCTGTGGCCATTTTCAGACTGCCTTTTTGCAACTCCCTGATTGAGGATTTCTTCTGTGATGTTCGGTCTGTGTTGGACCTAGCCTGTGCTGTTCCAATCATTAATGATACCCTGACCTCAATTATCACCCTGTTGGCCTTCACAGCCCCTCCCACCTTCCTCTTCATCTCCTAATCCTCATCATCTCCACCATCCTCAAGATCGCCTCAGCTGAGGGCCGGAAGAAGGCCTTCGCCACCCGTGCTTCCCATCTCACGGTGGTTATCATCCATTATGGCTGTGCCTCCATTGCCTACCTCAAGCCCAAGTCTGAGGACACGAGGGATCAGGATCAGCTGATCTCAGTGACCTACACAATGGTAACACCTTTACTGAACCCTGTGGTGTATATTCTGAGAAACAAAGAAGTCCAGGGTGCTCTGAGGAATTTGGTGGGTAGGAAATCCCTTCCCTAAGATGAAATCTCTACCCTATAAACAGGCATGCATGTTTTCCAGATAGAAGCTCATAGGTAAAGTTATAGAGCCCGGGTTTCAAGCGATTGGTGAAATCGACATCACAGCTAGGGCCAGAGCAGAAGTGAAGTGAAGCTGGGGACCAGCTTCTAATAATTGATTCTCACTTCCTCAACCTCTTTGTTAACATAATAAAAACATAAGTCACCCTGAAGACTTGTAAAAAGACACCTATTGGCCCTAATCCAGGGGATAATTACAGGGTCAGAGGGTGATCTAGTGTTTATCTCAAGCTCAAATTTAAAGTGACCAGTCCACTTTGCTGAAGTACAAACCACATTAAAGTCATACATGACTAAATCTTCTTTTAACGTCAAGTTGGATGTTTGAACAAGTGGTTACTGGAAACGATACTGTGCCAAAAACTAATCGCCTTGTGTTTTAAAAAGATAAGCAAAGACAGAGATATCTTTTAGGAAATGGGTTTGGGATGAGCTAAAAACCTTCTAGAGAGAAGATTTTCTAGCAACCCCCTGCAAATTTCCTGTTACTCACATGTGGGGTACCAAAGGAAAAGGATCTGGGGTAGAGGAGAAGGGGAGTGAAGTACAGAAGACTCCTGGCCACACAAGACAGCCATGGAGCCCTGGCCAGGTGAGCAGAGTGCACAGACCTGGTCTGATCCTTTGCTTCTTCAAGCTGAACATAAGCCACATGAAGGTGTCTTTGTGGGGTTGAAAGCAATGGCTCTCCCGTGGACAGGATGACCAGTGGGCTCAGAGGAAAAGCCCACAGAAGGCTCAGGGAACAGACTGCTGAAAAGAATCCTGTGAAACTGACTAACAGAAGAAAAATCAGAGGTGGACCCAAATAAGAGCTTCCAGTCAGAAGAGAGTAGAAGGCAGAAGGACAAGGGGACAGTTGGTGGGGCAAGAATTCGGGAAAAATCCTTTGGACTGGGTCTTCTCCTGCCCTTCCTAAACCAAGTCACAAAGGCAAGGGAAGAGAGTTCAGTGAGAATATGAAAAAGTGTCAACAAAATTCCTTTCTGATGAATTAGGTAATATTACTCCTAAAAAGCTAAAAAAAAGTCAGAAGAGGATTTTTGACATGAAAACTTCCATGAGGTTAAAGCAACTGAGTTAGAAATGGAATAATAAAAGACTATTTACCGTTCCTCACGTCAAAAATATAAAAATGAATCAGGGTGAATTTTAGACTCAATTTGTGAGACAAAATTGGTGTTGAATAACATGATGATGATTAGCAGTTGTAACTGCTGAGCAAATCAGAGTTACTACACTGAACGGTTTGTAAAAAGATACACAATATGTGAGTACATGGTATTCTCAATGTGGAATATTTTTGAAATGAAGAAATATCAAAATGTGTAAAGTGATTATGAATTTTATAGGCTAAGTACGCAGATACATATAAACCTAACTTTTAGAAGGTTCTACAATTTAATTAATGTTGTCATTCTGAGCTCCCAATCTGATGGATGGAGGAAATCACCTGGTCCTTTCTATGCAAACTGGGGCAATTTAGTGAATAAGGCACTTTATGAGTAACCATAATTAAATTCAAAGTCCTGCTCCTCCCCTTTCTTCCCCCATTCTCCTTGGGGTGAATCAATCAAGTTCTGGTCAAGTCTTCTAGGGATGCCTAGGTGGCACAGTTGGTTAAGCATCTGCCTTCAGTTCAGGTCACGATCCCAGGACCCTGGGATCAAGTCCCACATCAGGCTCCTTCCTCGGCAGGGAGCCTGCCTCTCCCTCTGCCTGCTGCTTCCCCTGCTTATGCTCACACGCTTTCTGACAGATGAATAAAATCTTAAAAAAAAAGTTTTCTAGTTTTCTTGGCATAGAGGAGAAGGAACCTACTTGGTCCATGGAAGGTTCCAACTGCCCCATGTCGGTTTCTATGAAGATACATGACCCCCAGAAGCCATCTTGGGTGGCATCTATCAAGAGGACTCCGGTGTCATCATGTTCTTTAACCAATGTGGTCCCTGCACCTCATCTTCCTTATGACTTTTCTAGGGCCTCTGGCCCGCCCTCAGCCACTTCTTGAAGACATCTAGGCATTCAGCTGCACCCTGGCCCTGTAATGAATAGGACTCAGTGGGGGTGTCCCCATGCCACCCACCCAGATGCATCACTCACTCATGTCTGCTCCACCAGGATGCCAGCTTTTTCTAAGAAGCTTCTCTGTGAAGTGAGAGCATATCCTTTCTGCTTTTATCAGATACCTCACCCTTCCATCCCACAGCAGGACTTAGCTGGCAGGTGCAAGACTGGGTCTTCCCTCATATCCAGCTAATTCTAATGTTGACTCCACAAAGCTGGATGCCTTTATTTTGTTTTGGCAGAAAAACCTGAATTCTTCCTAACTCTACAATTTGCATCGTACATTTCACATATAAAGTACTTCAATCCTTAAGCTTTTGATATTCAAAATTATTTGTAAGCTAAAAGAGGCTTTCCTCTCTGGAAAAGTTTGCTAAAGTTAAAAACCATTTCAGCTTTTAAGACAAATGTTTTAGTTATGAGTTTTAAAAAATCTTTTTGAAATTCAATTGACTTTTCTTCTGGGTTCTTTTAGGTTTGCCCTGGGGCAAATGAAAGTCCTGTGAAACAATGAGGAATGTAGAATGTGAAAACAATGTAGAATTTTTATTCTGTTGCATTTATATATTTATTCTACGTGTCAACATTAATTATGGATTTTTTTAATGTTTTATTTGCTAGAACTAGTTATCTGCCATTATTCTTTAGAATTTTTTGGAATGTTTTGCTTGTTTAAATGTTTCACATAAATTTTAGAAGCAGCTTGTTCAATTTACAGCCCCCACCCCCACCCCCCCAAAAAAAACCCAAAAAACGAAAACACACAGCATTCTCAACACAGTTAAACCCATATAAGCAAACCACACTCTGGTACTATTTTACTATAATCCTACTGCATTTATAATTTATGGAAAATTGACATCTTAATGATCTTGAATCTCTGTATTCAAAAACAGTGTTATTTTCCATTGGCTCAAGTCTCCTTTTGAATCAGGAAATTTTACATTTTCCTATAATCGTTTTCTAAAAGTTCTATAGTTTTATGTTTTACATTTAAGTGATCTCTTTTGAGTTAGTTTGTTTAAAGTGTGAAGTTTAAGTCAAAGTTTAATTTTTGCTTTCAGATAGCCAATTACTCCAGCCCTATCTTCTTTAAAGGTGATCATCCTCCATTGAATTGAATTTGCACATTCGTCAAAAGTCCATTGAGCAGATTTCTATGGCTCCATTTCTGGGTTTCTTTCTGGTCCAGTGATCTATGTGTCTACTTCTCCAATACTGCACCATCCTGATTAACACAGCTATACAGTAAGCCTCAATATTGAGTCAGGTGAGTCTTTCCACTTTATTCTTTGTCAAGATTGTTTTAGTTATTCTAAGTCCTGTGTATTTCCATACCAATTTTAGAATAAGCTTATGTCTACAGAAAACCTTGCTGGTATTTCATAGGAATTGCATCAAATTTATAGATGAATTTAAGGAGAACTGACAACCTTACGATGTGGAGTCTTCTAATCCATGAACACAATAGGTCTCTCTATTTAAATCTTGATTTATCAGCATTTTGTAATTTTCAGCATGCAAATCTTACATTTTATACCTAAGCATTTCATTTTTCTTTGGAGAAATTGTAAATGATACCGTGCTTTTAATTTTGGTTTCCACATGTTCAGTGTTAGTTTACAGAAATATGATTTTCATGTGTTGATATTATATGTTGTGACTAAGTCACTAGTTCTAGGTGTCTTTTGGGGGGGGTGAGACAATTATCAGTTTTATTTCTTCTTTCTGATCTGTATGCTTTTCTTTCTCCTGCCATATTGCACTGACTAGAACTTCCATTACTATGATAAATAAGAGTGGTGGGAGCAGACATTCTTGCCTTGTTCCTGATTTTTTTTGGGGGGGGGGGCAAAGGGATGGAAGCATTCAGTCTTTATCATTAAGGATGATGCTTTCTATAGGCTTTTTGGATATGTTCTTTATCAAATTGAGGTAATTTTCCTCTATTGTTAACTTGCAAAGAATTTTTGTCATGAGTGCTAGATTTCATCAAGTGTTTCTCTATGTCAGTTGATATAATTATATGACCTTTCTTCTTTAGTCTGTTAATATAGGGGATACCATTGCCTGATTTGTGACTATTGGTCTAGCTTTACATTCCTGAAGTAAATCCAATTGTTCACGATGTGTAATGCTTTTTATACATTGTTGGATTTGGTTTGCTAATATTTTGCTGAGGATTTCTGCATAAGTTCATGAGAGATGCTGATCTGTAGTTTTATTTGTACAGCCTTTACATGGTTTAGGTACCAGGATAATAATACTGGCCTCATAAATTATGGACTCAAAGTGAGTTGATCAGTATTCTACCCTCCTCTGTTTTCTAGAAGAGACTATTCATACTTGATGCTAATTTTTCTTTTATAGTTTGACAAATTCTCCAGGGAAACCAACTAGGACTGGAGATTTCCTTCTCATAAGTTTTTAAATTATGAATTCAATTTTTTAAATAGTTATAAGACTACTCATTTTATCCAATGTTATAGGATTATTCAGATTGTCTGGTTTTTAGTAGTTTGAGGACTTGACCCATTTCAAGTGGTTGGATTTATAAACAAAGTTGGTCATAGTATTTCCATATTATCCTTCTAATAGCTGCAGAATCTGTACTGATACCCTCATTCCATTCCTGATAATGGTGACTCATGTCTTTTGTCAGTCTTTCTAGAGATTTATCAACTTCACTGATTTTTCGAAGAATCCATTTTGTTACATTGATTTTTTTCTATTTTCCTATTTTTTATTTCATTGACTTCTGTTATCATTTCTTTCTGCTTGCTTTGGGATTTTGCAACTCTAGTTTCTTGAGATAGGAACTTTAGATCATCAATTTGAAAGGCTCCTTCCTTCCTTATGTAAGCATTTAGTGCTATAAATTTCCCCCACAGCACTGCTTTAGCTGTATCTGCATTATAAATCATACAATCATTTCCATTGTTTCCTACATATTCTCTTGAGACTTTGTCTTTGACCTGTGGATTTGTTGGAAGTATGATACTTAATTTTTGTTTTTAGAAGTTTTCCTATTGTCCTGTTATTAACTTTTGGTTTGTAACCTGAACATTTTGCCTATTCCGTTAGAAGACTCTAGATCCTATTTAAATCTTTTACTTCAGCAGGTAGTTGCCCAGTATAGGGTTAGTATGCAGGGTCTGGCCTACTTTTGTTGCATGTGGTTCCAGGGACATTTAATTTTCAGAACATTTTGTTTTTTGGGTGTGTTTATCTTGTTTGATGCTGTTGAGATGGTCCTGCTGGTGTTGCCTGAGGGCTAGAAGGGGTTTCCCCAAGCTGGGCTGCTGACATGGAGGAGAGTCTCAGCCTGTGGGGACAGAGGCTTCTCTAGGCAGGTGCTTGTTAGGATCACATGCCCCTCATAGGTGGGGATGGAGATCCTCTCCTACTAGTACACCCCATCCCTAAACTTGTGTCTCTAAAGGATGGAGGGAAGTTGGAGGAAGGAGGGAAGTATCAGGCTCACAGGGTCAAAGAGGCTTCCAGAACTGGCTTTGTTGGTGGGATCAGTAGCCTTAGTGTTTCAGGTTAGGGAGAGAACACACTTTCCCCGGCTACTATTAGTGGGGCTCCCTCATCAATCCACTTGCTAGTGGTGCCAGGCTCACCACCACCTGTTTGATTCAGGATAGGAATGAGCCAGGTTGATGGTCAGGAAACACTGGGGCCAAGGTGACCTTATGCTGAGATGGGAGAGGTTAACATTTCCTGTCACTATGCTTTTCCTCCAGACCTGAGGTCACAAGTTTAGCTTCCTCTCATCATCTCTCAGAGTTCTCCTTTGGTTGCCTCTTGGGTTATTTCCAGGGGTTATGGTTTTACTTAAGGGGAGAAATGAATCTATGCCATTTTATCTGTACCAGAAATTCATTTTTCTATAAATTTTACACATTTAAGTTTATTCTTTGACATTTCTTATAGTTTTGCAATTGAAAATGGCTTTTCTTCCATTATTGACTTTTATTTCTATGCAGCTAGGATAATGATAAATCTGAACACAGACTCCTTATAGAATAATTTTAATGTAATAATTTTTCAGTGACTCCTCTTGGGTTATTTTCCAAGTATTCTATTATATCACCTGGGAAAGATTATAATTCTACCACTTCCTTTATAGTTTTTATACCTTTTAATTCTCTTGAAGTAATTATGTTGTTCAGTATAACAGAGTTAAACGATAATGGTTATAGTGATCATTTTGTTTCATTTTATTTAATGGGAGTGTTTCTCATTTCCCCCTATAAAGCCTGATGCTGGATTTTTAGTTGGGATACACACATTTTTATATTAAGGAATTATTCATCTAATCCTATTTAATTGGATTTTTAAAATGAAGAATAGAGGTTATATTTTATCATGGATCTTTCTCAGCACCTAGAGAGAAATGCATACATTTTTTCTCTGTTTATATGGTTCACTAAATTAATAGATTTAAAAATTCAGAACCCTCCTTGTATTATTGGTATGATAGCTAACGTATTGAATACTTACTATGTTTCAGGCACTTTTCTAAGTATGTGTGTTAATCAACTGATTTCATCCTCAAAACAATTCTATGTTGTAGATACTGTTATTACTCCCACTTTATAGGTATGAATACTGTTATAAAATCACATAGTTCATAAATGAAGTTTTTAAACTCCAAGACTTTGGGATTCAAGAGTTTTCCTATTGATCACATGCAATATTACATTACACTTTGCCACAGTATACTATTATTTTAATCTAGCACTGGGTTCTCTATTTACTTCAGTGAAATCCGTATTTTGTGTCTGCATGTGTAGAGCAGGCAGCCCAAGATGGGCTACTTTGGCATGAACACTATTTTGAGTTAAAAGCAATCAAAATCCAACAGATTCAGGAAAAAGCTCTTTACCTCCCCCTCAACAGGATCTCAGCACCAAGAAGAGTACAGAGATTCCTCTTTACCTAAGAAACTTATCTGCATAATAGAGCACCTTTCCTTTCCAAACATCTGCTCTCACCTTCCCGCTAACAGTCTTCCTCCCCTTTGTATCCACAGACCCTACCCCTCTCCTGAGCTCACATAAGTATCATGTTGCTGACTGTCTTTGGAATTCCATGTCTATGTGGATTCCACATACATTTGCTATTAAACTTGATTTTGTCCTGTTAATCTGAATCATGTCAATTTGATTCTTAGTCCAGCTAAAAGAACCTTCAAGGGTCGAATAAATTCTTCCTCCCCAACACATGTGTATCCTGTGTACATGTGATAATCAAATCAGGCTTTGTTTTCAATGCTGTTCACTTCATCAAAGAATTTGAAGGGTTTCCTCTTTTTCTAGGCTTCCCACCTTTTTAAAGACCATTGTGCTTTATTCCTTAAAGTTTTCGTAGAATTATCCTCTGACTTTACGTCATATGATTTTATAGCCTAGAATTCTCTGGAACTGAGACTCTTGTGGAAGGGAAAGTTTTGACCACTTCCTCTATGACTTTTTCTAAAGAAAAGGTCGCTTTAGATTGGTTCCTGTTGCTTTATGCCAATAGCTGTGAAGAATAAGGGGAACTCTCAAATTTATGATTCCAGCTGTTGTCTTTCCCTGATTCAGCCACCAGCTAGTTGCTGCCTGCTTTTGACACTTCCATTTGGAGGTCTAGGATTGTTCCAAACAAAACACATTAAAAAAAATTAGTATACATCCCCCCAACTAGTAAATGGCACCTTCTATACCCAGCTACTCAATCCAAAAGCCAGTGACCCTGTCTTGAATCCTATCTCTTCCTCTCTCCTCCCCAGCACTGAATCTGTCAGCGCATTTCTATGCAAAAGAAGGCAAAGACAAAAGCCTACTAGCACCACAGGGTGTTAAGCAAAACAAGGTTATAAGGGGAAAATCTTCAAGAGTGCACACAATCTCCTAAACTCTTGTTAACCTGTTGAGCTTCGGCTGTGCATAAGTGGGCTGGTTATACTGTGGGAACGGCACATTTATAAAAAGGGAGAAACAGGGATCATTTAAGTGATTATCTAGCAATAGGAGCTCCCAGGTGGAAACAGCCGTGTTAGAAAGAAGGGCCACAGCGAGAACTCAGCAGCTGGTGTTAGCCTCTTCTTCCACCAAAGTTTCTTAGAACTGCTGTGTCAGCTCTTTGCCAAGCTACTGAAAGGAGAGAGAAAATGAGCCTTTAGGGCCATCTAGACTGGTATCTCCTGACAAGCTTTGTCAGCTCTACCTACAAAGCACAACATGAATTTATCATCCATTTCCTTCCATCTCCACTGAAAGTTCTCTTATCCAGAAATAATCTCTATGCACTCCCCTTGTTTATTCTTATTCTTTTCTAATCAATTCTCTACATAATGGCTATCTTCTAAAAATGAAAACCAGATGACACCCTTCCCCTAATTAAACTATCCAATGGATTCCCACTGCACTCGGAATAAAATCCACTTTCCTCATGGTGGCCTACAAGGCCCTACCTATCCTTGCCACCCATGTCTTTAGGAAGGACCTCATCTCTTACTGCTAACCCCTGCTACTCCAGCATCTATCGACATGGAAGGTTTATTCCCACTTACGATCTTTATACGTGCCATTCCTTCAGATGAATGACCACATGTTTCTTATAAATCACAATATCACAACTCGTTATCAGAGTCACCAGCAAGACCCCAAGACCTGACCTTTACTGCCCACCTGCGTGTACCCAGCAACATTTGTCCCACATTTTCCTATGCTCTTCTTTCCAGTTTCTCTCTTAACTCAGGCAAAAGACCTGATGGGCACAGCATCCTGTGGTGGAAACCAAAACTACCCCTCAAGCAGTAACAACTACTCTGAGGAGGAGCCAGCAGGCCCCAGATCAGTTTGAGCTCAACCCTCTATTCACATCTGTGCAGATGGACCACAGAGGGACCAACAGTTACCTTTACCCCACTATAATGCTAAACTCTCCACCCAACGAGGAGCACAAGCCCCATTAACAAATATGCACATCTCCTTAGGGCGCATTTGTGACCTTATGCCCACCTCTACATAGGGTGACAAAGATCCCCTTTCTAAATATTCATCCTGGGGGGGCACCTGGTGGCTCAGTCGGTTAAGCGTCTGCCTTCGGCTCAGGTCATGATCCCAGAGTCGTGGGATCGAACCCCACATTGGGCTCCCTGCTCAGCAGGGAGCCTGCTTCTCACTCTCCCTCTGCCTGCCTTTCTGCCTACTTGTGCTGTCACATAAATAAATAAAATCTTAATAAATAAATATTCAGCCTGGGATGCCTGGGTGACTCAGTCGGTTAAGTGTCTGCCTTCTGTTCACGTCATGATCCCAGTTTCCTGGGACTGAGCCCCACCTCAGGGACTCCCAGCTCAGCAGAGAGTCTGCTTCTCCCTCTCCCGCTCCCCCTGCTTGTGCTCAGTCTCTCAAATAAATAAAATCTAAATAAATAAATAAATAATCCTACTAACCCTAAATAAAAAGGAACCCATTCATCCTTGCTGGGGGGTTGGGGGTTATGGTTTTGGAAGCTATTCCCCAAGATCTCTTTATCTGCTTCGAATAAAGTTTCCTTTGTGTGACAAGTCCACCAGGTGTGGTTTCTATGTGTGACTCACAAGGAGCAAACTCATGCTAATTAGGTTACAGTAGTAACCTTTTTCACCAGTGAAGTTCAGCTGCGTGGGTGGCTCTGCACAAGGAATATGTGGTTTAACCAAAGCTGGTATTATGCCAGGTAAGACAGGAGCAAGTAAATTAAAGGTAAAGGCAAGGCAATAATTGACAATGGTAGTCTATGGAGTCTCAACAGTGTGGGGATGAAAGTGAGAACAGTGAGAGCAGTAGCCGAGAGCCTGGGAATGACAGAAACACACAGAAATATGGACTGTGGGACTCTATAAATTGAGAAATTATTTGGATTAGGGTACCAGTGAGAATGAGCTGGAAAGAAAGCCATAAATCAATAGATCTCTAGAAAATATAATGGAAGTAGCCCATTCCTAAATGAAACAAAACATAGCAAATTCAAGGGAATTGGAAATGTGCATTTTCTACATGGGGAAGATTTTAAAACCCTATGAAATAAAAACATTTCTTTTTAAATCTTGCTTTGGATGGAAAGCCTCAGTGTTGTGAAGACTGAAGACGTTTATTCTCTTTAAATTTCTATGAATACAAATAAGAAATCAATAAAAACACTATTAATTGTTAAAAATGTGAGAATAACTAGAGAAATTCCAAAGAAGAACAATGGCGGGGGTGGGGGGGGTTTGCATATGGTAGCATCACATAGTACCAATATACGGTGTTTCTATTATTCAATGTATGACCTAGGGGTGGAAACATTTTCCCTCTTCTAGCTTCTTTGGATGGTCTAATAACTGATATAAAACTGATGTAAAACAGATTAACAGGAGAAAACCAAAGTTTAACAGAATATATACCTCCTGTATGCATGGGAGACACCCAGAAAAACTAAGTAATTCCCCCAAATAAAGCCATTACCTTAAATATAAGCGAAAGACAGAGGAATATGTTGGGGGATAGAGGGGGAAACATAGAAGGTGATCAGGAAAAGCACAGTAAACCAGGGTAAAGCTGTAATGCAGATTTGATAAGACTTTCCACAGAGGGAGTCATCTCCATCTTCCCATACAGAGAAGGAGACACCCTTACAAATGGAGATTTCCCTTATAAATTCAAAGGTCTCTTACAAAAGGGTCAATTCCACTCAGTTTTCAGAGCTTCACCTGTGTGTGCTGTTAAAAATAACCAGCTTAAACTAATCCCCATGCCAGAGACACACACTTTGGGGTAGCAAATTCTGCTTCCCTTTCAGTGGTGTTGAAACAATGCCTAGTTATTGGGAATAATAAAAGGTATATCTGATTTAAGAAATATTTCTAAATTTGTTTCTTACAACCAATTAAATCACATATTGAAATATAAAAGGTACAAATGAAAAGATGGGTACTTTAAAAAAATAATCTTGTAATTAGGAAGGCACTGATGCACACATAAATATAATACTAATAAAATTTCAAACCCATAAACTCAGTAAAAGTGATAAATGGAAGAAAGCTAACTGCAACATGTATGATAGGAGGCATATTTCTCCATTATAGAACTCATTATAAGAAAATGACAATATAATACAAAAAATGAGCAAGATACGTAAATAGACATTCACAGCAAAGGAAGTACAAATGACTAAAAAGCATATGAAAAGATACTCAGCCCCATTCATAATTAAAGAAAAATCAAAGAAAAAAATAATATACCATCTTTACCTACCAGCTTGCCAAACTGAAAAAATTGGTCAAAGCCCATGGTTGATGAAGTGTGGGTAAGGAAGCATTCTCAGTTGCACCAAATGTATATGTACATCCTATTCTGGTTGCAGTCTAGCAATAGTTGTTAAGTTCTTAAATGTACAGATCACTGACCAGGAATTTTACTTTCAGGAATGGATCCTATAGATATGCTCCCAGGAGTGCACAATTCTATACAAAGAGTGGTTCTCCAGAATACTCCTAAAAAATGTCAAAAACTGCACATAGCTTAACTATCCACTGATACAGGTTAAATAAATAATGTTGTATTCTTATTCTACAACACCCAGTTGTTCAAATGAACGCATAAATCTTCACATACTGATTTGTCAAGACATCTCAAATGTATTGTTATATGAAAAAGCTTATAACAGTACACAGAATATGCTCAGGTATATGCCCAGAACATTTCTAAATTCTATTTAGTAGGTTTGGTTTTTGATGTAGCAGAGGTTAGCAATTTAGAAACAACTTCCTATGTATATTAGACGAGCAAATGTGCAAATATATTGAGACTATGAACCAGGTTTTTAGTGCTGTAGACAGGACTTATAAATATGGAAAGGGGCAATACCAGAGTATCTGTGAGATTGTTTGAATTGCAGATACCATTATGAAATCATGGATTTTAAGATGTAGATGTTAATACACAGACACCAAGAGACATACCACTTTTTAGCTTTTTCACTGCGAGAGTCTAAAAGTCATCACACAGCAATGGCAGTAAGTGTACCTAGGACCCAGATCTTGGTTTCTAAGTATAATCCTCCACCAAAAGGTACCAGAGCTCCCTCCAGAATGGCTGATTCCAGGGCCAGTGCCAGGGAAGTACAAGACGAACCAGAACATCTTATTGGGCTGTTGTATAAAAGAGTTATTAATGCATAATGGAGACAGGTCAAAAGAACAGAGCAGCCAAACTAAAGCTGTTCCCACTGACCTATTCTGTGATGATCTGGACATCAAAATAATGTTATAGTATCTGCCATTATCTAGTAGTACCCATACTACCTAAATCTGGTTGTATCTGAATAGATATCTTCCTTATATGTAGAATGCCAATCTACAGCAGGAAAGATGGAGTTAGAAACTCATCAGTGGAGCCTGAAACTCCAGGGTCAGAGTTTGATGAGGAACAGAGTATTAATCTTAGTAGATCACCCTAAAGAAAGAGAAAATACTAACTTTACATGGGTAAAATGGTCATGTGATACCACCTTGAAAAAGAGAAGATACTGATATGGGAAACAAAGGCAGAAGAAAAAATTATTAAATTTCCTTACTACTTACAACCCATTGACAAGTCCTTGAAACAGGCAGAGTGACCTTCCTCTAGGGACTCAAGTGCCTCAATGTTGACACTTTGCTAAGGGCAAAAGGCAATCTTAGCCTGACCTCCCCAGGACCCTGTAAAGCTACTTTAAAAATTCCTTTGGAAACTTTTTTTCTACCCCCCCCCCAAGAAACATGTTGGCAATCGCCCCCAAGTACCTGTCTCACTGATACACATTCAAAGGGTCTCATTGAGTAAGGGAAGGTGGGGCTAGGTAGGGAGAGATAGGTAGGGGACTACGGGATCAGGCTCACAGAAATCCCAGAAATACTGAGGTATAAGAAAACCAGAGATAAGGGAACAAACCAGACCACCCTGCCCTGGGCATCAGATGTGGGGTCTTTTTATGGCAGTCACCTTGTGACCAACAAAAAACGACCAGACCCCAAAGAAGTAGTAAGCCATTAAGGATGTTATCACCAGTCCTTACTCAAACCAAGACATCACAAGAATGATAAGGCCACAAGCTCCCTGGTCAGTTCTAAATAAAAGACCGTCAGTGGAGGCCCACGTTGGCTGTTGGGACCCTCTCACTCCCAAGGGCCTTTCCTGTATCCTTGTTTAATAAAACTCCATCGCTTTTCTCACTCTCCTTTGTCTGCGAGATTCATTCTTTGACTCTGTGAGACAAGAACCTCGCTCTCCCGCTTCAATAGGTCACATCACTAATTATTGGAACAAACTGACATCATGCAACTCCCAGTAGGACACATTGAGAATGATACTGCATCACTTTTGTGACATTCTTGTTAAAAACTCAATCTGAATTTAATCATGAAGGAGATTAAACCAAAGGATAAATACAGAAGAGAAGGAACTGAAAAAAAACTGGAGATGAATGTGAGGGAAAAACTAGAATTTCTAGCACTCCTCAGGTCAACCCAAGATAAGAGACATTTTACAAACACACTTGGCCTGTCATTTTCAAAAGTATCAAGGTTGAGAAACACAAAGAAAACCACAGTACCATTTCCGATGAAAATACACTAAAACAGGATGACAAAAAGCAATGGGTATCTTGGATGGGACCCTGGGCTGTAAAGAAGCTTAGCTATAAAGGACCTTATTGAGACAACCGGGGTAACTTACAATGAGTTGCGGGTTAGACAGTAGTTTTACCGAGTTTGATACTAACTAATCTACGTATGGATCTCTCTATGTATACACGCTGATTCTCAACAACTGTGCTGTGGTTATATAAGAGAATACCCCTCTTAGGGAATACAGACTAAAATATTTAAGGTATAGTGAGACAATGACTTCAACTTACTCTCAAGTGATTTGGAAGAAAATTAGAGAAGCAGAAGAGGATGGAGGAAGGAAAACCTGATGAAGCAAGTGGGACAAAATATAAATAATTGGGTATCTGGATAAAAGATGTTTGTAAAGCAATTTTTGTACTATTCTTACAAGTTTTCTCTAAGTCTGAAATTGTGTCTTTAAAAAGTGTTTTAAAAAGCATGACATAATTATTCTCTTTAAAGACATCCATGCAGGAAAGGGTTAGCTCAGGAGAGCTTGCATTGCTCAAATCCTGCATACTCCCAGGAAAGGCTCATCTTTCAGACTGGCCCGTGTCCATCTCCTGGGAGAGGAGTTCTGAGCCCCCGAATTATTCTGTTCGATAAACGTTTTGTATGTCGAGGCCTTGAGCCAAATGATACCTGTCTGATCAGATAATTTATATTAACAACGTGACTTACGGTGAAACTGTTCTTGTTCCAGAGGGCTGGAGCCTGAGTACCTGAGGTCAGTAATGTGGTGTTGTAGGACCATGTGACTGACCCCTAAAAAAAACCCCGACCCCAAGGCTCAGGTGAGATTCCCCGGGCGACACACTTTGCACTTGCTGTCATGCACTGGTGCTGGGAAATTCACACATGTCCCCGTGACTCTACTGGGAAAGGACACTTGGCAAGCTGATGTTGAGTTTCTCCTGGACTTTTCGCCACTGCTCCTTCCCCTTCATTGATTCTAATCAGCACCTTGCCACCGTAATAAACCATAACCGTGACTGCAGAGTTCTTCTGCATCTGGGGGGGTCCTTCCAAGAGAATCATCTAGCTCGATGGTGATGTTGAGGACCTCCCACAAAAGATTAAAGACCTTTAAAAATACGGGGAGATAGACTATACAATCAATTCATCCCCCTAATGATGTTTGAATTTAATGCAGTTCCAAGCCTGACCTAAAATTTGTATGGAAAAGCAAGGGTCTAACTACTTAATAAGTTTGGCTGCTCTGATCTGATAACGAAGATTTATTATCAAGTTATCATTGTTAAGACAGTGTAATCTTGGCAAAGGGAGTCAAATAGACCAATGGAGGAGAGAGAGTCCCTAAACTAACCCATGTATGTGTACAACTGTGATATGGCAGACAGAATTGTAGGCCAGTGGAGAAAGGAGGCTCTTCAAACAGAAGTGCCAGGATAATTGGTTATCCATGTAAAAAACGAAAAATGCATTTAGACATCTATCTTACCACCTATACAAAAGTCAACAGATTTAGGGCGCCTGGGTGGCTCAGTTGGTTAAGCGACTGCCTTCGGCTCAGGTCATGATCCTGGAGTCCCGGGATCGAGTCCCGCATCGGGCTCCCTGCTCGGCAGGGAGTCTGCTTCTCCCTCTGACCCTCCTCCCTCTCATGCTTTCGGTCTCTCATTCTCTCTCTCGCAAATAAATAAAATCTAAAAAAAAGTCAACAGATTTAAATACAGGCAGTATGTTAATATGCTTAGAAGAAAATAAGATTATTGCAACGTGGAGGTAAAACCTCCAGGAAGATGCAAAGAGAGCTAACTATAAAAGACAAGAATGATACAGTTTCCTACATTACAATGATTCTGTTCAATAAAAAGCACCGTGAAGAAAACGAAAAAAATAAGCCACCAAATGGTAGCGAATATTCCTGTAACATATTAAGGACAAGAGGGTGGTGCTTCGAGTATTAAAAACCTGTTACAACTGAACAAGGAAAACACAACCCGGTAGAAAAGGGGGCAGTGACATGAACATGTATTCTGTGGAAGACGAATATTCACAGCCAATAAACTTTGAAAAGATGTTCACCTCTTTAGGACTCAGGAAACTAAGTTAAAACCACCGTTTCACCCCCACAAGTGTGACTGAAATTAGGAAGTCTGCTAAGTGTGTGCAAGGATCTAGATGAGCTGGAATTCCCTGTACTATTTGCCTGTCACAGTGTAAATTGGCACAACCATTTCAAAACTCAATTTTGCACGATCTTGTAAAATTGAACATTTTTATATCCCTTGAGCTAGTCATTCTCCTAAAAGATAAATCTCAGAGGAACTTTTCCACGTTTGCTCAAGGAAACATGTGTTGAAATATCTGAAACACTGCAATTTAGAAGAATACAAATCCGGAAACCACCACCGTAGCCCTCACCAGGAGGGATAGGGAACGCTGTGGCATGTCCACACGGTGGAATATGCTAAAGCAGGCAAAGTCCGAAACCGCAGCTCCCTCTGCATCTTGGAAATGTAACACTGAAGTTTTTCAAAAGCAAATCCCAGAAAACGATATACAGTATATACTTTTTATAAAGCTCAGAAACAGATATAAACAACATAACTGCTTAAATACACATATGTCATAAAGGTATGAAATAAGACAAAAATCAACACAAAATCAGATAGTAGTCGTCACTGCTGGTGTTGGGGGGTGGGTGAGAAATGTGTGAGCCCAGTTAGAGTGGAGTGAGGAGCTCCCAGATGTTTATTTTGTTACGCTTCACAACTTACATCATTTTAGACATAGTGTTAAGCATAAAGTGTGTTAAAAATGATAAATATCGGGTGCCTGGGTGGCTCAGTCAGTTAAGCGACTGCCTTCGGCTCGGGTCACGATCCTGGAGTCCCGGGATCGAGTCCCGCATTGGGCTCCCTGCTCGGCGGGGAGCCTGCTTCTCCCTCTGACCCTCCCCCGTCTCATGTACACTCCCTCTCTTTCTCGCTCTCTCAAATAAATAAAATCTAAAAAAAAATGATAAATATCTTTAAATAAAGATCATAACGTGCCAAGTCTCCACGTGGTCACAAAAACCCATACTACGGCCATGTCGCAACTGGAGGCTGCAGAATCTTGTGCGCCAAGCCAGAGCGTCCTTAACTGTGAAACAGTTTAGAACTTTTGTCTGCCTTTCATGGTCATCATCGGACATCTCAATGTATCTTATACTTTCTAACCCCGACGTCATCCCAAGCTGCTAATGTTAGATTAGGCGGAGATGGAAAATCTCCCTTTTGGGGAGGGGTTCACGTTTCCCCTTTGTATTCCAAGAATCCCTAGAACTTAAGCATTTCAAACAAAATGATCAGGTTTATGTAGATACCTAAGCAGGGAAATCTGAAATTAGTCTAATTTTTATCTTCTCTCAACAACTCACCTCCACTGAGGGCCGGAGATACAGGTCATCTGCTGACTTGCCAGGGCAGCCTGGGTTTCTTAAAAATGGACACAGCAGCGCCCATTCCGTATGCCCTCCTGACAGCATGGCACGTCCCACGAGGAGGTAAAGTTTGCACCCCTGCCCTTGAGACCAGGCAAGCCTTTGTCTGGACCAACACCACGTGGTGAGTCCGAGGTTAGGTCACAATGGATCACACAGCTTTGGGGGCACTTGCCCTTGGAATCCAGAGCACCAGGCTGGGAGGAAGCCCAGGCCACCTGCAGGGGCCACATGGAGGCCTTTCAGGTGACAGCCTGGGATCACTGGACTGGCATGTGAGCAAGCCCCAGCCTGGCCGCAAGTACAGGAGACCAGCCACCAGAGAGACAGATCCTAGCTGCCCTACCCCGCTAAGTCCCCGGTACTCGGTGATGCTGCTGAGTAGAATGTCCGAGTTTCTGCCCAAGCCCCCGCAGAGGTGGCCAAGCGCACCTGCCCGAGGCCAGGCTGCGGTAAAGGCACCTTGCGCGTTCCCAGGACCCAGCCTCCCTGGTGCTTACGCGGCCATCCCCTGGGAAACCTACTGCCGTGAGCTGCTCAGCAGAGCCCTAACCACAGTCCTCCTTCCTTTTTGGGTTACTCAGAAACTCAGGATTTGGCTGGATTTCCTCTCTCACCCCTTGAAGCATAAAAGGACAACTTCTCTACTGGGAAATTAGTTCACTAGGTCACGCTGCTCTAACATGGCCTAATTCGGACCACAGCGCTCAGACCATAACAGCAGGAAGTTCTCCCTGCCCTGATGGTGTGTGGCCAGAGGTGTCCCACTGGTCTCTGGCACAAGAGGCTTTATATCCGCTCGCCACTTGGGGGAGGGTGGCTCTCTATGCCGCTAATTGGATTCGTGTCTCCAGTGACAACTAGGGTGACAATTTGTTCTCACTAGAGCAGAGGGAAAAACCAGCAAGGGGACGCCCAAGTGAGGGACAATCCAATCCCACTTTGAGCCCAAAGCATCAAAGGCGGTAATGCATATGACGATATCACGTGGTGGCAAATAACAAGGGGAGAGGTTGAGATGCTAACTGTATCAACGACCGTTGAATGAAAAATATGAGTCTCCTACGAAACTCGAGTTTGGCTAGTCTTTCCTCTTAGGTCTCTGAAATGGATAGGGAGAAGGGCAAATACTAATCACCAGTTTATATTTGTTGTAAACTCTTCATATTATAATTTTCTAAATTTAGAAGTGACCACAAATTCAGTAGAGAAGTGGGAATAGGAAAAAAAAAAAAGGAACAGGGATGTTTTTCAGGTTTATCAAGACATGAATATAGGCTTTTCATTTCTGTGGACTGTAGAAAAATTACCTTGGAAGGGAGCGGGCAGGAGAGGAGACTGATAAGGGTACATACGTTAGATTAATTAAACCCAGAGGCCACAGGCTGGGTGGCTCTCATCCCCGCCTACATAAAGGAACCCAAATCTAAGCCCATAAATGCCTCAGGGTTACAAAATCAGAATACTAAGGACAACCAATCACAAGGAGCCAAGAAGGTTTTAGGCTATAGGCAATTGATCCTCCCTCACATTGTTTCCACCTTTTCTCTGGAAAAGTCTCCCCTAGTTCCTGCTGCAAGAGCACTCCTAACCACTGCCCATTTGGTGCTACCGGACTTGATTTCCTTTTTATTTTTTTATGTTCTGTTAGTCACCATATATTACATCATTAGTTTTTGATGCAGTGTTCCATGATTCATTGTTTGCGTATAACACCCAGTGCTCCATGCAGAACGTGTCCTCCTTAATACCCATCACCAGGCTAACCGATCCCCCCCTCCCCTCTAGAACCCTGTTTCTCAGAGACTTGATTTCTGCTCAAACTTAACATTTTTAATATGTCTCAGTTCATCTTCGAACAATATAAAAGAAAAAACAGTGAGACTAAGATACTCTCAGGAAAAGAAGCGTGTGGGGTTGGGGCAGGGAAGCCAGCATGGCGACGGGCTCCGGAAAGCCCAGCCTGATGGCCCCTGAGGAGGAGATCCCAGCTCAGGTTTGTTTGGACACTCGCAGGGGTCTCCCGGCCTTCTAAAGAGGTCTACTGAGTTTTGCTCTCCCACTTCTGAATCCCACAAGACAAAAACTAGAGCCAGATTTGACTGTTTCAGGCCAAGGGGGGGAAAAAGCCAGCTTCTAATACTGAGCAGGGTTCTCAACTACAGGGAAAACTGCATGGTTTCCTGGAATCCAAGCAGGGGCTCTTAGCGAGAGCTCACTTGGGCTTTGTAACCATGGTTTTCCAAGGCCCAACTGTATAAAAATAGAATATTTATTTAAAAACGAAAACCTGACAAATAAGCCACTGCTGTTTCTACTTGCAGTGAAAGCGCTGAAAGATTCCCAAAGCACAGGCCCAGGCAACGTGGGAAATGCGCCCCACACATAACGAGGTCCCCTGGCACTGGCTGTTGGCTTCCTTCCAGCCCCAGGGTGACTCTCAAGGGTGGTCATGGAAGGGCACCCAAAAACCTCGAGAGACGGTCCTCAGAGAGCCTTTCTTGGGTGTTAAAAGCTCCTTCTCCAGCTGGAGGGAATATCTAGTATTCAGCGTGTCCCCTGTGACTCTCCTTCTGGCTCCGTCCCTGGACTGGTCCAAGGGCAGGTGGAAGGACCACATTCAGGGGCCTTTTCTTCATGACCATGATTTGTGAAAACTTGTGACCAAGGGGCCACATCTCTGACCTCTATTTCCATTTCTCTGTTGAGCCACAGATTTGCAGGAAGAAAAGTAAGTGAGATTTCAAAAAAGACCTCAATGATTTACAAAGGGCCATAGGAGGAATAACACATATATATGGCTTTTATGGTTGTTAAAGGGTTAAACTGAAAAGGGTCCGGGCATCTAGGAATTTTTGTTTTCCCCCTGGATTTGCCACTTTCAAAGATGCCCTGCTAACCCTAAGGAATCACGACTTCCCAGGATTAAAGAGCATCCTGACTAATAAAGAATGGGGCTCTGCCACTTATCAGCTAGGATTCCTGGGTCATGTTCTATGAACAGGTCAGAATCCAGAGACGCTGCTGACAAAGCTTCATGGAGCAGGCTGACGGTTAGTTATATCCCGTGGTGCACACCTCGGCGCCAAACCACCTTCCTCCTCAAGAAATGGTCCCTGAAACTACACATAAGTGGTTGGTTTTTTGTTTTCTGGGTTTTTTTTGGCAACGTCACAGCATTTTCTTTCATAACAGGCTCTAAAGAGTGGAAGCGTAACGATGCCACTCCCTTACACCTTTCTGTAGATTCTCTTTATTAAAAGTGGTGTGTTTCTGAAAAGCAGATTAATTTTAAAAGCACTCAGAAAGCTTACCTTTGCTGTTTACCCACTAGTAAATCATTCTGCAATGTGGGTGATTTGCTTTACTTCTAGCAAAAGGTACTTTTTAGGCAATGCCATCGTTTCTATTATTGAATTTATTTTTTTTTGTAGCTAAGCTGTTCCATAATTATATGTTGGCTGGTAATTCGGTAAAGTCTGTTAGAAGAGCCACACTATGGTGTATTTTCCAATGAGATGTTAACAGTGTCATGCTTTTCTTCTAGGGTTATAGTTTCAATGTTAAAAGTCAGCCCGGTTCTGTAGGTGTTTGCTTTCACAAGCACAGACAGCAGGGAGAAGGACACGGGGTTTAAAAACACTCACTCCTCCTCCTCTTTGAAGAAAACCTCACTGTGATGCCCAGCACTCCGCTTCCTAGCAGGCAGTTCGTTTGGTGGAGCGCTGACCGGTAAGGACTCTCCAGCAGGTACTTGGGCCCTACTCTGCAGTGAAAACACTGGGGTCCCTGTTCTCAAAGACCAAATAATCTAGCCCGGATGGGGGCGGTTCTACAATGCAGTTTTGGGCAGGCAGAGGGACAATGGGCACAGGATCAGAAGACTTGGGTTCAAGCCAATTTTTTCCCCAGGCAATTCCTGAAACAGTTTCTGCATCCGAAGACAAGCAGTAATCTTGGTTCTCCCTGCTCCACTGGGCGGTAATGACGCTAAATGGATAGGAATGTGTTTTGTAATACGCAGTAAGGTATTGTCAATACAAAAGAGCCAGCAAGCAGTTCTGTGCTAGCTACCTGGGCAAGGATGCGGACGCCAGGGGCAGGGGGAGAGAGAGGTGAGGGAGGAAAGAGGAGGATGCTATAGGGCATCACCAGTTTTGGGTGGCTCTGAGAACTGACTGGTGTCTAGGAAGAGGCCTGTAGGGATGGAGGTTGAGAGGAACAGGACTGACAGAGCTGGAGAACTGGAATGCGAATGCGGTGTGTAGAGCCCCATGGCAGGTGCTTCACCCAAACCCTAGCCGCTCAGGAATGAGCCAGCGGCTGCAGATCCTAGAGCACAGCAGGACCGAACCTGAATGTATTCAATAATTTGTTGAATAGAAACATTTGAAGCTTAAGTATCGTGCTGCTATGAACAACTCTACAAGGTCATCATCAGTACATTCATATAAAGACAAGATGTTAATTCCTTACTCAAGACAAGTCAGCACATGACGATAGGAGTTTACAGCATTTGACTCTAAAAGCCACGTTCTTTCTCTTAGTGAGAAAACATTTCTCTACTCTCTATTCCCAAAAGGAACAAACGTGAATGTGAATATAGAGAAGCAGAGACCCAAGGCAGACTAACGACAAGAACTTCCCCAGCCTAGTTGACAGAAACCACCCGTCCAGGTTCCTTATAGGATTTTTCTTCTTTCTTAGATACGGCCTATGATTTAATGGAGAGAGAGAATCACACTTGGGTGAGGGAGTTCACTTTTCAGGGTTTCTCCAGCTTCCGTGAGCACCAGCTCACCCTGTTTGTCGTATTCCTTGTGCTGTACACCTTAACCCTGGCTGGCAACGTCATCATTGTGACCATCATTAATGTTGACCGTCATCTTCACACGCCCATGTACTTCTTCCTGAGCATGCTGTCCACTTCAGAGACTGTGTACACGCTTGTCATCATACCCAAGATGCTCTGTAACCTCCTGGGCCTGAGTCAGTCCATCTCCTTGGCTGGCTGTGCCACCCAGATGTTCTTCTTCATCACCTTGGCCATCAACAACTGCTTCCTGCTCACGGCAATGGGGTACGACCGCTACGTGGCCATCTGCAATCCCTTGAGGTACACAGTCCTCATGAACAAGAGGGTGTGCATCCAGTTGGTGGGGGGTGCCTGCAGCATGGGCCTAATCATAGCCATGACACAGGTGCTGGCTGTGTTCAGGTTGCCCTTCTGTGCCACAAAGGTGGCCCACTTCTTCTGTGACATCCGACCCGTGATGAAGCTCTCCTGCATCGACACCACAGTCAATGAGATCCTGACTGTGACCATCAGTGTGCTGGTGATCCTGGTTCCCATGGGGCTGGTCTTCATCTCCTATGTCCTCATCATCTCCACCATCCTCAAGATCGCCTCTGCCCAGGGCCGGAAGAAGGCCTTCGCCACCTGCGCCTCCCACCTCACGGTGGTCATCGTCCACTATGGCTGTGCCTCCATTGCCTACCTCAAGCCCAAGTCCGAAGAGACCAGGGATCAGGATCAGCTGATCTCAGTGACCTACACCGTCATCACCCCCCTGCTGAACCCTGTGGTGTACACCCTGAGGAACAAGGAGGTCAAGGATGCTCTGCTCCGGGCCACTGGCAGGAATTCTTCCTGACAAGATGGGCCCACTTCAGTGAGGATCCTGTAAGATTCTCTAGAGCAGGAAAGCAAAGCAGTGCCCACAGTCCCTAGAGCTAAAATTCTGGAGCCTACTAAGCAGTGGGTGAGTGAAAAGAGAACAAAAGCACTAAGATTCAGCCACTGGAGAAAGGGACACATTTCCCCAGAGTACAGGCAAGCTTGCACCTCACACGCGAACACAGACGCTGTGGGACTTCAACACAGGAGAAGGGACTTCTGGGAGGGGATGGGCAGTGTGGGCGGAACGACATCAGGACAGAAGGAAGGATGAAGCGGGGGCGGCAGCTCCGAGACAGGGTTAACATTTTAAAAATGTTCTCCAACACTCCTTTTGGACACGGAGTTTCCCTGTGCCCATTTACACAGGTTTAAGTCCTAGCTGAAGTAATTCCTTCACAGACAGCTCAAGCTCCTGCATCCTAGACACCATAAGTAAATGGATAGCAGACATCAGAAACGTGTAAAATTCATTAGGCTTCAATTCTGAATCTTTTTCACTTAAGTGCCAGGTTGGCCATAGGGGAAAATAGATACCTGTTTCCATGATCATGTCAGAGAAACATTTTCAGAAAGTGATTAAAATCCCTTGATGATCTAGCTAAAGCTGTAGTACCAGGTAAATCATATTGGCATTTATATTGTGAGACTATACGAGATTGATGGTGAAACAATCTGAGTGACTCGCCTATTAAAGAGAGATGGGCTTGGGCGCCTGGGTGGCTCAGTCGTTAGGCGTCTGCTTTCGGCTCAGATCATGATCCCGGGGTCCTGGGATCGAGTCCCGCGTCGGGCTCCCTGCCCGGCGGGGGGCCTGTTTCTCCCTCTCCCACTCCCCCTGCTTGTGTTCCTGCTCTCTCTGTCTCTGTCAAATAAATAAATAAAATCTTTAAAAAAAAAAAAAAAAAGAGAGAGAGAGATGGGCTTGCCCTGGGAGAGGCTTTCGTGGAGTGGAAAGAAGTAACAAGTGCAGGGAAGTAAAGGAAAGAGTCTGCAGCAGGGGTGAGTAGGAGAGGGTTGGAAGGATGTGCATGGTAAGGACAACGCAGCCATCTGATAACTTAGAAACCACCCAAGACAGGCTCCATTGTCCATCCGTCCTACCACCACTTAAGACCCACTAGGCCCTGAATTAACAGGACATGGGTCACTGGCCACCTCCACTCCCAGGACCCCTGCCCTCAGCGTGTCCTCCACTCCACACAGCCTTCAAACCCCAACCACACCCAGGGACCCTTTTCCTATCCTCAGGCCATTCTACCGCTTACCGGCACTGGACGGAAATCTCTCACTGCCACTCAGCAGGGCATTCATTTTGAAACCCCAAACCAAAGTCGCTCTCCCATGAATCTTCTGATGGAGTCACTCCATCTACTTCCTCACACCCCACCACACGACACTCGTGAATTCACACGTCACTACGGCAAACTTCCACCTGGTGGCTTCGTGGGCGCACCTGTGAAATGGGCAATGACATGGTGGCCAGCGCCTAGCTCCAGTCCCTCGATCACGTCCCAACTGTACCCACTGACACAGTCTTCGCAGGTGGTGTTCTTTATGTCCATTTTAAAAAGTAGGGTTGTGTCCAAATAGTCCATAAATAGCTTATTATGGTTCATTCTTAGATTCAACTATAGTTTTTTGGTTTTTTTTTTTTTTTTAAGAAATTTATGGTGAGACACCTGGGTGGCTCAGTCAGTGAAGCAAGTGTCTGCCTTCAGCTCAGGTCATGATCCCAGGGTGATCCCAGGATCCTGCTCAGCGAGGAGCCTGCCTCTCCCTCTTCCTCTGCCCTACCCCCTGCTCGTGTGCATGCGTGCTCTCTCTCCACCTCATTCTATTTCAAATACATAAATTAAAAAAAAAATTTATGGTGAAATCCAAGAGAACTCAAAAGTACCCTGCATTTGTCAATGGTCACTTTACTAAGTAAATAAAAATTTTATTTTAGACTAGCTTCAAAAATGCTGCCCTGTTTGACCCTCTCAATAGATAATCTATATCTGACAACTTAGCTACTTCAAATGTTAGGTAGTGGTTTCTGCAGGTCAGCTGAGCAAAAGGAATGGAACATAAGCACTGGGAGAAAAAGACTCTAATTTGAGTCCTGCTGAACTTCTTACTCACGATCTACATTTGAATGAATTATTTAGCTTCCCTAAGACTCAGTTTCCTCATTTATAAAACATACCCAAAGTTTATGACAAACACGTGTGACAAGTGTGAAAATCCTTTGTAAATGATGAAACAAATATTTATTTTTATTAGAGTAAGAAAACAGCAAAATCATCCCCATAAACTTCCAATCGTATCTACCAAACCCGGAGTTCAGCCTCATCCACCTCAGACGGCCACTGCCTCGGAGGTTTTGGGGATGCTGCTCTTCTGTCTTCTTGTTATCCTTTTTATTTCTACACCTGGCTCAGGGGTCTCTTTCCTCGGACGCTCTGGAGGAGGAGGAGGAGGGTAACGTCCGCTTTAGGATGACCTTCCAGACACACTGCGTTCATGAATCTGAAACAGTGCCTCAGGGAGCACCAAGCACCAGAAAGCGAGTGTTGTACTTGGTTTCCCCAGACCCAGGGTGCCACCCTTCACTTCTCAACTGGTCTCTTTTGTTAAGAGCACAAAATCATAAGATGTTTGAATTTAAGATACACCTTTGTTCCCTCCCAGCTGTGGATCCCCAAGGAAGTAACTGAATCTTTCCTTCTCTACAAAATGGGGTTACAAGTACCTGTTTGTCTTTCCTGTTCAGCTGTCATAGGAATCAACTACACTAGAATAAACACAGTAGATAGAAATTGCAATGATAACCACCAAAAAGTGTTAGAAAGATAGCGTATTATCATCATGATCCCTATATTCTTACCTTTCCAATTTCTCCCAGCCATTTTATATTATTTCACCAATTTCTGACTACTACCTTTCTCCCACATGTGCTTAAATTCTAATGCTTAAGTTCACGTATGGGCAGTTCCTTGCAAAAAAAAAAAAAATCCCCAAACTTTGCACCACTATCTTTTGTTAGCAATTTCAGCACTTACTGCCTATCCTTCTGCTCTACACTAAGCACCTTCCCTCCTCCTAGTTCAGCGGATTTCAACTTCTTCACCATGCCCCACAGCCCTCAATAAGAAATACATGTTCTGACATAACCCAGCGTGCAAGCACACATCTACAAACTGAACAAACAATTCACAGAACAGTATTTGTCCTTACTACTTGCAATGCATTCTGATGTTTTTCATTCCAGTCTGTTTTTTTAAATTTTATCAGAGAGAGAGAGAGAGGGAGGGAGAGAGAATGCGCACATGCACAGGGGAGGAGCAGAGGGGGAGGGAGAGGGAGAGGGAAAGAATCCCAACCAGCCTCCACGCTGAGCACCCAACACAGGGCTCGACCCCAGGACCCCAAGATCTTGACCTGAGCCGAAACCAAGACTCCGACGTTCAACCGACTGAGACAGCCAGCCTCCCCCAGTCTGTCCTGTTCTAATTCATTTTAGTCAAATAAGGTTAATGAACAGAGGTGCAGATACAACATATTTTGACCAAATACTCAATAGATGAAAGTTAAAATACTCAGCTGAAGTTCACGCTGAAGCCCAATATCATCAGACTATGTTTCTGCATTAGTGAAATTAAAATCTTAAGAATACAGGAATTTTATTATTGAACATTCGGTGTTCATATTTAAACACAGAACATCTCAGAAGAGGGATGCTTACCTTTCACTGTAGCTGCTGGGCCATGTGTCCAGGACGCCAGGTGGGTGGCTCACTTCTCACGTGAGAAACAGCCTGGCGGAGAAGCAAAATTATCTTGAGGGAAATACCTTATTTTTCTCTAACACTTTATTTATATTCTTCATTAAATATGGATTAAAAATAATTTATCCTGAAGACTGTCATATTCGACCGTGGTGGCAAAATTAAAATCATGCTGTAAATTCAGGACTTAAAAAGAATTAAAAAGCTAAAAATACAGTGCTTCATAATTGTTTTATTTAAAATTATGAATACAGAACACCAGTTTTACAAAGATTAGAATTCTGATATCTAATTTCCATTATTCCGCTTTGTATATTTAAATTTTTTAAGTATTTATTGGCCTTACAACATATAACGTTCTAAAACTATAAACCAACACTCAATGTTTATATGAAATATGATTTTCCTATTAAAACTCTTAAGTTTGTCCCCCAAATTAACAGCTCTCAATCATCAATTGTTTTTGCACTTTACCTTTGCAGTAATAAATATAATGTATACCTCAATTGATTGAATTTTAACATGTAAAGCTTATAAAGCTATTGCGGTCCAACTAAAGCCACAGAATGAGTAACTATATTTGAAAATTCATATTTGAACATTTGTTAAAAAGCCAAAGGCTTGCTTTGTCCAGATTCCTGATGCTATCAGCCTGATTGGAGGTAACTACGTATGCTATGGTGTGATCACTGTTCACCTGAAAGCTCAGAGTTGCCCCCAAAAATGGCATACAAGATTTTCGACTATCGACTTTGCAAAGACTAAAGACCAAAGTAGCAACGAAATAGCAGATTCTGACTAAATACCAAAAGCAAGGTCAAACTCTGATGTGCTTCTGGGGTGGCCCTCTAAAGTTAGGGTAACCCCGGGCAGATCTGGACACCATAAGGGGACGCTCCACATGTGAGCGCCCCCAAGCCAGCCGGAATGAGCATCTGTGAAGGAGGCCACCTATTTTTGTCTTCTTTTATTCTGAAACAGTGGTATGTTAATTGGCATTTTTCTGGTTACTAAAGCAATACTCTTTGAAAAAAGCTTCAGGAAATTATAAAGAAGAAAACGGAACCTCTGTTTCTCTGACGGACACTATGGTGCGATGAGTGCATAGAGCATTTCTCTTCCCACACGCCCCAGCCCCACCCCTATCAAACGCTAGAAGGGAAACATTTTTAAAGTAGGATCCTATAGCCAGTGCTTAAAAACAGAAATGGAATTTTTAGTGGGCTACAAATTACACGGATGACCTAGAGACTCAGAACAAATGTGATCAACCGAGTACGGTGCCTCGGAGGCAGTGGGAGTCACAAGGGCAGCCTGGTCAGGAAAGTTACTTCATACCAGAGGTGGAGGAGAACCCAAACAATGGGAAATGCCAGGAGAAGGAAACAGGGTGTAGTGGCCCAGAAAAGGCAGCCCTCCCCAACACTTCTGGCTCCCAGGCAGGTGGTAGCAGAAGAGTATTGGTGGTTTCCAGACAGAAGCAATTCCTGGAGGGAGGAACACAGCAGCGACATGGGGGTCGGGCCATAACTGATCAGGGGAAACAGGACAGAAATACAGGATGAAACGAATAGGTACCACAAGTACTCTTGAGCTAAAAAGTAGTAATTTTTTTAATAAAAGAATTAGAAGAAAATTCAACTCACTTCTCTTGTTCAATGGGAAGTTACACATACTGGCTAATAATACTAGTCACTATTTAAAATGAAGTTATAGGAATTCTGTTAAATATAATTGAAGGGTAGAAAGGTGCCTGGGTGGCTCAGTTGGTTGAGCATCGGACTCTTGGTTTTGGCTCATGATCTCAGGGTTGTGGGATCGAGCCCTGCGTTGGGCTCCGCGCTCAACAGTTAGTCTGCTACTCTCCCTCTCTCTCTGCCCCTCCCCCACTACTCTCTCTCTCTATATAAAATAATCTTTAAAAAAATAATCTTAAAAAATATAATTGAAGGGTAGAGAGAATGTTGATCAAACACAGATTTTACAGTTGAGTTATTTGTGGCTTTTCCCTAAAACCCTACTAAATTTCAGTTCAGGACAGGCTCACCTCTACAGCAAAAGAAACAGGGAGATGACAACAGGTGTGCAGCAAAACTGTGGAATCTGAAAAGCAGACTGATACATGATTACTGTCTTCTGTGCGACTTAGCACAGAGACCGCAGATGTCCAAGGCGTCCAAGGCGTCCAAGGCAGCACGCACACCAGAAATGCCGAGTTCTCACCCAGAATGCCAGCAACGCTCAGGAAAGGGAGACGGCAAGTCTTTCTGAACCTAAGAGTGTATGACTGGTTTAGTCAAACACCACTGAAAACGTTTACGAGACATTATACAGCCAGAGTCTCTCCCCTACCTGTGCAGAAGGCTGGAGGGCGACTTTCTGGGGATACTTACGAAGAGGAGGTAGGGTGGGGGGTGTGCTACGGTAATTTTTTGGAAGGTGAGGAAGAGGTAAAAGAACATCAGCAACCCTTATAGGAGACTGACCATAAGGCTCATAGCTCTCACTCAGGAAACTGAAGGACCTTCCCTGGGGAACTTAGCATTCCATGAACAAAGACCAACAGATATGCAAAATTCCATGTCCTACGTTGAAAAAGTAAGCTTCCTTTAAGAAAGCCAGCTTCCCCACATCTCTCGGCTTTCTCACCCTAGTAAGTAAAGCCCACCACTGGACATACCCCCAGCCCTTCACACACACTCACACAGGCACACAGTTTCCAAAGAGCTTGTTAGTGCATTAGTCATATTACAAATGGGCTGACAAGAATTCCCAGGCATTTGGGAATAACATGAAAACAGACACCATCTAATAAACAGGTAGCAAAAGAACATAGGAGCATCACATGCAGTGCAGGGAGTAGATTAAAGTCTTCCTAAAGATACGTATTCAACATTTTCAGAAGGACATGACCAGACACTGCAGTGGTGAAATAAAGCGGTGCTGTATAAAAGGCATGTACTGAGAAGCAGACAGAGCTTTACAGATGAAGAATACATTACCTGAAATAAAAAATTAAATAGGAGACTTGCAGGAGAAATGTGATGAAATGTCTTGAATTGCGGAACAAAATGACAAACAGGAGTGAACTAAGGGGCTGACAAACGAACACTGAAAACAGAGGATGTCTAGTATTTGACAAGATAGACTTCAGAAATAAGTAGAAAGGGTTCAACTTTCAAAGAAATAGTAAAAGAGAAGGTCAAAGAGCAGAAGAACATGAGCTTCCAAACCAATTGTCTCCCACAACCAGAGCAGTCACGACACATGCCAAATGCATCCCATGAAGTTTCAAAAAACCATGTTAACAAGATGACCTTACCAACTTCAAGATTTAAAAAAAAACCAAAAAACAGATGTAGTAATAAGCCATGAATAGATCGAGAATCAAAATGGCCTTGGTCTTTACACGAGAAGCTGGAAGACCAGGAAGTAATGGCTTAAAATTTTTAAGGGAAGGGGTGCCTGGGTGGCTCACTTGTTAGGCATCTGCCTTCAGCTCAGGTCATGATCCCGGGGTCCTGGGATCGAGCCCCGCGTCGGGCTCCCTGCTCAGTGGGGAGCCTGCTTCTCCCTCTCCCACTCCCCCTGCTCTCTATTTCTGTGTCTCAAATGAATAAAAAAAAAATTAAAAATTAAACTTTAAAAAAAATAAAAAAAATTTTAAGGGAAAATTAGTCCTGTTCACTTTAAAAATAGGAACTGCCAGTTATTTTACCAGCGAAAGATGGGTTTATTTGGGAGTAAGAGAGAACTGCAATCCAGGACAAAGAAGCTGCAGCACAACCATCGGCAAGTCTGGGACCAAAGGAGAGGCACCTTTTTTTAAGGAGAAAAGGGGGGAGTTGGGAGGGCTGTTCTGAACTGCAAGTCCTTTGGAGGAAACTGGGAGTTCCGAGTGTGGTGGCTTCTCATTGACTGAGACATTGCCTGTGGGCATGAGCTGCGTCTCCTTCTCCTCCTGGAGTAGGAGAGTGCTATCCATGTTCAAGGTCAAGTCCCTCTCCTTCCAGCTGGGTCTGAAGTCAATGAGGAGTGGTAGGGCTGACCACACCCCTGCCCAAACATCTCGAATCCATTTTCGTGAGGCTTCCCCATTAGTCATTTTTGGTGTCCCAAACAAGAGTTGTAAACTCAGTAAATTACCAATCAAGTGTGAGAGTAAAATAACATTTTCCAACATGTAAGATCTCAATGTTTTGCCCCGATCCTCTTTCTCAGGAAGCCATTAAAATGAGGGTGTAATTTAATGCAATCTCTATCAAAATACCATCCACTTTTTTCAAAGAAATGGAACAAATAATCCTAAAATTTGTATGGAACCAGAAAAGACCCTGAATAGTCAGAGGAATGTTGAAAAAGAAAAGCAAAGCTGGTGGCATCACAATTCCAGACTTCAAGCTCTATTACAAAGCTGTGATCATCAAGACAGTATGGTACTGGCACAAAAACAGGCACATAGATCAATGGAACAGAATAGAGAGCCCAGAAATGGACCCTCAACTCTACGGTCAACTAATCTTTGACAAAGCAGGAAAAACTGTCCAATGGAAAAAAGACAGTCTCTTCAATAAATGGTGTTGTGAAAATTGGACAGCCACATGCAGAAGAATGAAACTGGACCATTTCCTTACACCACACACAAAAATAGACTCCAAATGGTTGAAAGACCTCAATGTGAGACAGGAATCCATCAACATCCTAAAGGAGAACACAGGCAGCAACCTCTTTGACCTCAGCCGCAGCAACTTCTTCCTAGAAACATCGCCAAAGGCAAGGGAAGCAAGGGCAAAAATGAACTATTGGGACTTCATCAAGATAAAAAGCTTCTGCACAGCAAAGGAAACAGTCAACAAAACCAAAAGACAACCGACAGAATGGGAGAAGATATTTGCAAATGACATATCAGATAAAGGGCTAGTATCCAAAATCTATAAAGAACTTATCAAACTCAACACCCAAAGAACAAAGAATCCAATCAAGAAATGGGCAGAAGACATGAACAGACATTTTTCCAAAGAAGACATCCAAATGGCCAACAGACACATGCAAAAGTGCTCAACATCGCTTGGCATCAGGGAAATCCAAATCAAAACCTCAATGAGATACCACCTCACACCAGTCAGAATGGCTAAAATTAACAAGTCAGGAAACAACAGATGTTGGCAAGGACGCGGAGAAAGGGGAACCCTCCTACACTGTTGGTGGGAATGCAAGCTGGTGCAGCCACTCTGGAAAACAGTATAGAGGTTCTTCAAAAAGTTAAAAAAAATAGAGCTACCCTATGACCCAGCAATTACGCTACTGGGTATTTACACCAAAGATACAAATGTAGGGATCCGAAGGGGAACCTGCACCCCTATGTTTATAGCAGCAATGTCCACAATAGCCAAACTATGGAAAGAGCCTAGATGTCCATCAACAGATGAATGGATAAAGAAGAGGTGGTATATGTATACAATGGAATATTATGTAGCCATCAAAAAAATGAAATCTTGCCATTTGCAATGACACGGATGGAACTAGAGGGTATTATGCTAAATGAAATAAGTCAGAGAAAGACAATTATCATATGATCTGATATGAGGAATTTGAGAAACAAGACAGAGGATCATAGGGGAAGGGAGGGAAAAATGAAACAAGATGAAACCAGTGAGGGAGATAAACCATAAGAGACTCTTAATCTCAGGAAACAAACTGAGGGGTGCTGGAATGGAGGGGTGGGAGGGGTGGGGTGGCTGAGTGATGGACATTGGGGAGGGTATGTGCTATGGTGAGCGCTGTGAATTGTATAAGACTGATGAATCACAGACCTGTACCCCTGAAACAAATAATACATTATATGTTAATTAAAAAAAAATAAAAAAATGAAGAAAAAAAATAAAATGAGGGTATACACCATGAAGAAAGACAAAGGATCCAGGAGATAGTGGATCCAGAAGAGGAGAGAAGGAAGGGGATCCCCAGGTTGGAACTGAAGTGTCACATCCACAGCCCTCCCATCAGCTAAGGAGCAACTGAGCAAAACCAGAGAAAGGCAGAGAGCTCTCAGACAACTGGCTCCATGAAAAGAAAAAGGCAGGAAAATTAACAGATGCCTGACATTATGGACCATACAGAGAGAGAAAAAAAAAAAAAAACCCTCTTAGCCTTCTTGTTCAAGAGATATGTATTTATAGTGTATGACATGGGTCAGCTGTGAATATTCATGTAATCATTATTATTGAAACAGGAAATAATGACAACCAAAGTTAGAATATACACATATTTTGAGAAAGAGGAAAGAGGGAAGTGTGTGAGTTAGGAACTAAAGATGGGAACAGGTAAAGTTATCGAACCCCGATATTCTGTCAAACATCAATCTGGATGTTTCTGTGATCGTGTTTTTAGTGGAGACTGACATTTAAATCGGTGGGCTTTGAAAATATGGAAAGAGCCCAGATGTCCATCGACAGATGAATGGATTAAGAAGAAGTGGTGTGTGTGTATATATATACACATACATACACACACACACACACAATGGAATATTAGTCATCAAAAAGAATGATATCTTGCTACTTTCAATGATGTGGATGGAACTAGAGGGTATTATGCTAAGCAAAATAAGTCAGAGAAAGACAATTATCATTTGATTTCACTCACATGTGGAATTTAAGAAACAAAACAGATGAACACAGAACAAGAGACTGACCCAGCATGAGCAGGAAGGAACTGAGCAGCCGGTTACAGCCCCTGCTGTGCCCTGGGCCTCCAGCCTCTTGGGCCACCTTGTAGACTTGGGATTTGCCAACCTCCGTAATTGTGGGAGCCAGCTTGTGAAAATAACCCTTCATCTCTTCTCTCCCTCCCTCCCTCTCTCTCACAGACACACACATATATATTTATGTATATATGTATTTATATATTTGTAACATATAAATATAAATATGTACTATATATGTATATAACTTATATATATTATTTATATATATTTATATAGAACGCAGACATACACATTCAATTGGTTCAATTTCTCTGAAGACCCCAATACAGGTAGCCTCTAGACAAAAGAAAAGGGTAGGGAGGGATGGAGTAGAGAACCACTTCTTTTTATATATAATCATACACCACACACACACACACACACACACATATATGTATACATATTTTAGAAACATTTGCATTTTTAAACTGTACCTGCACTATTTCTAAATAATAAAAATGTTAAAAAGTTAAGGGTAATCACTAGGTAAATAGCTAGAGAATGTAGAACTTTCAAACCATACAGACCATAGAAAACATACCATATAAAAACTGATTAGGTTCTGAGAAAAGGGGCAAATAAGGAGAAACATGGTAAAAGGAAAACCCAAAATAAGAAAGCAAGTATAAGCGTCCTCTAATAATTATATAAATATCAGTTGGGCTAAAATTCATAGAGGAAAAAAAAGACATCAAAAGGAACAATGAGACAGATGTAGTTCTGATAAACAGAACAATTCACCAATAACACATAACTGCCATCACTTGTATGGATCTAACAGCCAAACTTCAAAATACATCAAACAAATACTGACAGATCACAAGGGGAAACCAGGATTATCAAGACACTGAAGAGACATTAAAAATTTTCAAAACACTAGTAAAGCAAACAAGATGTGAGAAAATATAAAAATTTACAAAGTTTGAGATAAACACTTAAACTCAATTTCAAATTATTTTCATACGCACAATTTTTGACAAAAATCTGACCACACTCTTTACCCCAGAGAGATTTCCATGAGTTTCAACACATGTATACAGCTTTCACAATCCATGCAGTGAATTTTAAAAAGCAGCCACAAAAGTTGGCCACCCTCCCTTGCTAGCCCCTTCCCGAAATCGTTCCTACATCTGTAAATATAAAAATATACTTTGGAAAAAAAAAAAAGCGTAAGTGAAAGAAGAAATAAAAGTGTTAAAAATTATAAACTATTTGAAATTAAAAGAAAAATGCAGACTAGCAAAATCAGAGCAGCGTATTAAAGGCAGTCTAGGGATAAATTCTTAACCGTAAATCCACTTCTTAGAAAAACAGAAGTGTTTAATTCAAGAATACAGATAGAGAAAATACAAAAAAATTTTAAAATAACATTTGTAATATATAAATTAATGCAAAGATGAATAAAAATTAAATAATTAGAACTTAAAAAGTAAAAAATCACAATATAAATGAGGTCTTGAAAATATTAAAGTTTTGGTAGGTACCATCGAGAACAGATGGGAGAAGGACCACCTAAATAAAATCACAAACACAATAAGGATATAACTAGGGATACAAGTAAAACTGTTACAATTATAATAGCATGAAACACTTTAGATGAATTTGAACAGATCAGGTGTACTATTTTAATAAAAATATTAATTTCTAATAATGGCCTGAGAACAATTAGAAAATGAACAGAGCAAAAATGAAAATGACAGTCAAAATGTAGTTATCATCCCTATTCAAGATAAACACATGAGATCAAACATTTAAGATATGCACATTCTTTCAGGTTTTATAAAAATAGTGGTACCTCCCCAACTCAAATCATGAGATCACGAGCCTCAAAAACTTTGTCAAACCACAAACAGGCCGTTAAAAATACAAACTTAAATACCAATGTCATGGGGGCAATTACTCAAAATTTTTTTTAAAAAATTCATAGTTAAAAAAACAAAAAAACAACAGCATGTCCAGGTGGGGTTTAGATAAGGAACACTAGGATGATTCAACATTAAAAGAATCAAAATAATTTATCGTACTAACAAATGAAACAAAAACAATCATGATTTTAAAAGATGAGAAACATAAGACATGATATAAATCCAATACCCAGATGATCATAAACATTCTTACCAAGCTAAGACTAAAAAGCAATTCCCTTTACTTATGAGCATCTATCAGAAGTCTACAAACATCACTTCATGACGAAACGTTTGAGCATTCCAACTAAAGTCAGGAAAAAAAATGAAACTATATACACATCAGCGAAGACAGAAGACAACATAGATGTGTTTGGTTTGCAACTCTCTTCTTCTCCTGACCTAAACTACAACTACGTTAAGCAATCACTACAAAAATGTGTAGCTGGACTTGTAATGTACAAAGATGTAATATAACAAAAATAGCACAAGGAGAGGTAAGGGAATAATCTACATTGGAGTGAAGTTCTTGCTTCTATGTGTATTAAGTTGGTATTAATAAGAACAATGTTTTTTTAAGGGGAAAAAAAAATGTAATCCTCTTCAGGGCAGCCACTAAGAAACTGGCTCAAAAAAATCCAGGAAGGAAAAAGCACTAGGCATACTAGGAAATATCTGTTTAGCAGAAAAGGCAGCATGATGGAAGACCAGAGGAAAGAGAAATGCATGACAGATAGAAAACCAACAGTAAAATGGGAGATGTAGCTCCTAGCTGGGCAGTAACTGCAGTAAACACAAATAAGCTAAACAATCTAATCAAGAGGCTGAGATTGGTAGAATGAATTAGAAAATATAATCCAACTATACAGCATCTACAAAGACAGACTATAGATTCAAAGACACAAAGAGGGTAAAATTAAAAAGATGGAATAAGATACACCAGGCAAACAGTAACCAAAAAGTATGTGGAATGGCTATATTAATATGAGACAAAATTAATTTTAAGACCAAAATTGTTACAAAAGTAGGACATTTTATAAGTGATAAAAGTTCAATCCATCAGGAAGAAATGACAATTATCAATTGTACACATACCTAACAGAAGAGCCTCAAAACACATGAAGCAAAAACTGACAGATTTGAAGGGACAAATACACAATTCAATAATAATGATTGGAGCCTTTAATATTCTGTATTCAATAATGGATAAAACAATGACGCATAAGATTAACACAGAAGTAGGTATGAAGAACACTATGAAGCAGTTAGAGCAGATATCCTTAGAACATTCCACCCAAACTGTCAACATATACATTCCTGTCCAGTCCACAAGGAACATTCTTCAGGATAGACCATTTGTTAGACCATTAAGAAGCCTCAATAAATTTAGGGGTACTGAAACCAAACAAATTATGTTCCCTGACAACACTGATTAGAAATCACTAACAGAAGGAAATTTTGGAAATTCACAAATATGTGAATATTAACACACTTCTAAATAATTACCATATCAAAGAAGAAATTTAAATAAATAGAAAGTACCTTAAGATGAATAAAAATGAAAACATATCCCCAAATTTATGGAATAGAGCAAAAGCAGTGCTTAGAGACTTATAGGTGTAAATGTCTATATTAAAAGAGAAGTTCTCAAGTCATTAACCCAAGAATCACCTTAAAAACTTAGAAAAAGAGCAGGGGGGAGGAGCAAGATGAAGGAGGAGTAGGATACCTAAATTTCGTCTGGTCCCGGGAATTCAGCTGGATAGGGATCAAATGCTGAACACCTACGAACTCAACAGGAGATGGAAGAAAAGAATAGCAACAACTCTCTGAATAGAAAAGCGACTACTTTCTGGAAGGTAGGATGTGCAGAGAAGTGAATCCAAGGTGATATTCGGGAGGATAGACGGCAGGGAAGGGGGCATCTGTCCGCCACTTCTGGCAAGTGAGAGAGCCGCGGAGCACAAAATCGGAACTTTTAAAAGTCTGCTCCGCCAAGGGACGTCACTCTGGTGGCTAAGCGGGGGGTGGAATCCCCCGGGACAGTGTGGTCTCAGGACCCTCAGGGTCACAGAAAGACCGGGGGTGCCTGAGTGTGGCAGAACTCCCAGGTAATGGAGCAGGGAAGCCAGCTGCAGAGGCGGAGCCCAGGCATGGGCTCTCAGCTCGGAGTTGTCATAAACCGTGATCCACGGCACAGTCAGGCCACTGCTCCTCCAGCAGGGACCCAACAAGCAGTAGATCCAGGAAGACTCACCTTCCTCCCCCGGGAGGAGCCGCACGGGAGCGCACCGCAGGGATCTGCTGGGTTTGGAGACTCCACACGGGATCGGGTGCCAGAGATAGACATGCAGAAGAGAGAATTAGTGATACAGAAGACCAAATGATGGAAAATAAAGAAGCTGAGAAAAAGATAAACAACTACTGGATCACGAGGGCAGAATTCAAGAGATAAGTGATACCATAAAACAAAACAATATTAGAATAATTGGGATCCCAGAAGAAGAAGAAAGAGAGAGAGGGGCAGAAGGTATATTGGAGCAAATTATAGCAGAGAACTTCCCTAATTTGGGGAAGGAAACAGGCATCAAAATCCAGGAGGCAGAGAGAAACCCCCTCAAAATAATAAAAATAGGTCAACACCCCAACATCTAATAGTAAAACTTACAAGTCTCAGAGGCAAAGAGAAAATCCTGAAAGCAGCTTGGGAGAAGAGATCTGTAAACTACAATGGTAGAAACATTAGATTGGCAACAGACCTATCCACAGAGACCTGGCAGGCCAGAAAGGACTGGCATGATATCTTCAGAGCACTAAAGGAGAAAAATATGCAACCAAGAATACTATATCCAGCTAGGCTGTCATTGAAAATAGAAGGAGAGATAAAAAGCTTCCAGGACAAGCAAAAATGAAAGGAATTTGCAAACACGAAACCAGCCCTACAAGAAATATTGAAAGGAGTCCTCTAAGCAAAGACAGAGCCTAAAAGCAACATAGATCAGAAAGGAACACAGACAATATACAGTAACAGTCACCTTACAGGCAATACAATGGCACTAAATTCATATCTTTCAACAGTTACCCTGAATGTAAATGGGCTAAATGCCCCAATCAAAAGACACAGGCTATCAGATTGGATTAAAAAACAAGACCCATCAATATGCTGTCTGCAAGAGACTCATTTTAGACCCAAAGACACCTCCAGATTGAAAGTGAGGGGGTGGAAAACCATTTACCATGCTAATGGACACCAAAAGAAAGCTGGGGTGGCAATCCTTAGACAGATTAGATTTTAAACCAAAGACTGTAATAAGAGATGAGGAAGGACATTATATCCTACTTAAAGGGTCTATCCAACAAGAAGATCTAACAATTGTAAATATCTATGCCCCTAACATGGGAGCAGCCAATTATATAAGCCAATTAATAACAAAAGCAATGAAACACATTGACAACAATACAGTAATAGGGGGGGACTTTAACACCCCCTTCACTGAAATGGACAGATCCATCTAAACAGAAGATCAACAAGGAAATAAAGACTTTAAATGACACACTGGACCAAATGGACTTCACAGGTATATTCAGAACACTCCATCCCAAAGCAACAGAATACACATTCTTCTCTAGTGCCCATGGAACATTCTCCAGAATCGATCACATCCTAGGTCACAAATCAGGTCTCAACTGGTACCAAAAGATTGGGATCATTCCCTGCATATTTTCAGACCACAATGCTTTGAAACTAGAACTCAATCACAAGAGGAAAGTCAGAAAGGAGTCAAATACATGGAGGTTAAAGAGCATCCTACTAAAGAATGAATGGGTCAACCAGGAAATTAAAGAAGAATTAAAAAAAATTCATGGAAACAAATGAAAATACAACTGTTCAAAATCTTTGGGATGCAGCAAAGGCAGTCCTAACAGGAAAGCATATAGCACTACAAGCCTTTCTCAAGAAACAAGAAAGGTCTCAAGTACACAACCTAACCCTACACCTAAAGGAGCTGGAGAAAGAACAGCAAATAAAGCCTAAACCCAGCAGGAGAAGAGAAATAATAAAGATCAGAGCAGAAATCAATGAAATAGAAACCAAAAGAACAGTAGAACAGATCAACAAACTAGGAACTGGTTATTTGAAAGAATTAACAAGATGGATAAACCCCTGGCCAGACTTATCAAAAAGAAAAATGACCCAAATCAACAAAATCATGAATGAAAGAGGAGAGATCACAACCAACACCAAAGAAATACCAACAATTTTAAGAACATATTATGAGCAACTCTATGCCAGCAAATTCGATAACCTGGAAGAAATGGATGCATTCCTAGAGATGTATCAACTACCAAAACTGAACCAGGAAGAAATAGAAAACCTGAACAGACCTATAACCACTAAGGAGATTGAAGCAGTCATCAAAAATCTCCCAACAAACAAAAGCCCAGGGCCAGATGGCTTCCCAGGGGAATTCTACCAAACATTTCAAGAAGAATTAATACCTATTCTTCTGAAACTGTTCCAAAAAAATACAAATGGAAGGAAAACTTCCAAACTCATTTTATGAGGCCACCATTACCTTGGTCCCAAAACCAAAGAGCCCATCAAAAAGGAGAATTACAGACCAATCTCCTTTATGAACATGGATGCAAAAATTCTCACCAAAATACTAGCCCATAGGATCCAACAGTACATTAACATGATTATTCACCACGACCAAGTGGGATTTATCCCTGGGCTGCAAGGTGGTTCAACATCCACAAACCAATCAATGTGATACATTAATAAAAGAACAAGAACCATATGATCCTCTCAATAGATGCAGAAAAATCATTTGACAAAGTACAGCATCCTTTCTTGATCAAAACTCTTCAGAGTATAGGGATAGAGGGTACCTACCTCAATATCATAAAAGCCATCTATGATAAACCCACAGCGAATATCATTCTCAATGGGGAAAAACTGAGAGGTTCCCCCCTAAGGTCAGAAACACAGCAGGGATGTCCACTATCACCACTGCTATTCAACATACTACTAGAAGTCCTAGCCACAGCAATCAGACAACAAAAAGAAATCAAAGGCATCCAAATTGGCAAAGAAGAAGTCAAACTCTCACTCTTTGCAGATGATATGATACTTTATGTGGAAAACCCAAAAGACTCCACCCCAAAACTGCTAGCACTCATACAGGAATTCAGTCAAGTGGCAGGATATAAAGTCAATGCACAGAAATCAGTGGCATTCTTATACACCACCACCAAGACAGAAGAAAGAGAAATTAAGGAGTCTATCGCATTTACAATTGCACCCAAAACCATAAGATACCTAGGAATAAATCTAACCAAAGAGGCAAAGGATCTGTACTCAGAAAACTATAAAATACTCATGAAAGAAACTGAAGAAGACACAAAGAAATGGAAAAATGTTCCATGCTCATGGAGTGGAAGAACAAATATTGTGAAGATGTCAATGCTACCTAGAGCAATCTACACATCAATCCCCATCAAAATACCATCCACTTTTTTCAAAGAAATGGAACAAATAATCCTAAAATTTGTATGGAACCAGAAAAGACCCCGTATAGCCAGAGGAATGTTGAAAAAGAAAAGCAAAGCTGGCGGCATAAAAAGTCCAGACTTCAAGCTCTATTACAAAGCTGTCATCATCAAGACAGTATGGTACTGGCACAAAAACAGACACGTAGATCAATGGAACAGAATAGAGAGCCCAGAAATGGACCCTCAACTCTATGGTCAACTAATCTTGGACAAAGCAGGAAAGACTGTCTAATGGAAAAAAAAAAAGGTCTCTTCAACAAATGGTGTGAAAATTGGACAGCCACATGCAGAAGAATGAAACTGGACCAGTTCCTTACACCACACACAAAAATAGACTCCAAATGGTTGAAAGACCTCAATGTGAGACAGGAGTCCATCAAAATCCTAAAGGAGAACACAGGCAGCAACCTCTTTGACCTCAGCCGAAGCAACCTCTTCCTAGAAACATTGCCAAAGGCAAGGGAAGCAAGGGCAAAAATGAACTATTGGGACGACTTCATCAAGATAAAAAGCTTTTGCACAGCAGAAGAAACAGTCAATAAAACCAAAAGACAACCGACAGAATGGGACAAGATATTTACAAATGACATATCAGATAAAGGGCTAGTATCCAAAATCTATAAAGAACTTATCAAACAACACCCAAAGAACAAATATTCCAATCAAGAAATGGGCATTAGTCATGAACAGACATTTCTGCAAAGACATCCAAATGGCCAACAAACACATGAAAAAGTGTTCAACATCACTTGGCATCAGGGAAATACAAATCAAAACCTCAATGAGATACACCAGTCAGAATGGCTAAAATTAACAAGTCTGGAAATGACAGATGTTGGCGGGGATGTGGAGAAAGGGGAACCCTCCTACGCTGTTGGTGGGAATGCAAGCTAGTGCAGCCACTCTGGAAAACAGTATGGAGGTTCCTCAAAAAGTTGAAAATAGAGCTACCATAGGATCCAGCAATTGCACTACTGGGTATTTACCCCTAAGATACAAATGTAGGGATCTGAAGGGGTACGTGCACCCCGATGTTTATAGCAGCAATGTCCACAATAGCCAAACTGTGGAAAGAGCCAAGATGTCCATCGACAGATGAATGGATAAAGAAGTGGTATATATATATATATACAATGGAATATTATGCAGCCATCAAAAGGAATGAAATCTTGCCATTTGCAATGACGTGGATGGAACTGGAGGGTATTATGCTGAGCGAAATAAGTCAATCAGGGGAAGACAAGTATCATATGACCTCACTGATATGAGGAATTCCTAATCTCAGGAAACAAACTGAGGGTTGCTGGAGTGGGGGTGGGGTGGCTGGGTGATAGACATTGGGGAGGGTATGTGCTATGGTGAGTGCTGTGAATTGTGTAAGACTGTTGAATCACAGACCTGTACCTCTGAAACAAAGAATACATTCTATGTTAAAAAAAAAAAAAAAAAAAAGAAGAAGATAGCAGGAAGGGATGAATGAAGGGGGGAAAATCGGAGGGGGAGACGAACCATGAAAGACTATGAACTCTGAGAAACAAACTGAGGGTTCTAGAGGGGAGGGGGGTAGGGGGAAGGGTTAGCCTGGTGATGGGTATTAAAGAGGGCATGTACTGCATGGAGCATGGGGTATTATATGCAAACAATGAATCATGGAACACTACATCAAAAACTAATGATGTAGGGCGCCTGGGTGGTTCAGTCGTTAAGCGTCTGCCTTTGGCTCAGGTCATGATCCCAGGGTCCTTGGACTGAGCCCCGCATCGGGGTCCCTGCTCGGCAGGAAGCCTGCTTCTCCCTCTCCCACTCCCCTTGCTTGTGTTCCTGCTCTCGCTATCTCTCTGTCAAATAAATAAAATCTTTTAAAAAAACTAATGATGTAACGTATGGTGATTAACATAATAATAATAATAAAACTTAGAAAAAGAGCAGACTAAATCCAAAGCAAACAGAAAGGGGGAAAAATTAAAAGACTGGAGATGAAATATAGATAATAGAAAAGCAACAAAACCAATATTTGGTTCTTTAACATGATCAACAAAGTCAATAAGCCTTTAGCTACACAGACCAAGAGATAAAGATGACACAAGTTGCTAAAATTGAGAATTAAAGAGAAGATATTGCCATTGACCTTATAGAAATAAAAAACATAAAGGAATACTATTAACAGCTGTGTGCCAACAAGTTAGGTGACCTAGATGAAATGGACCAATTCCCAGAAAGTCACAAACTAGCAAAATTGACTTGAGAACATCTGAATAGACCTACAATAAGCACAGCTTGCATCAGTGATGAACAGAAGTCCCACAAAGAATAGCCCAGAACCATGTGGCTTCACTGATGAAGTCTACAAAACATTAAAGAATACCAATCCTTCACAAACTTTTCTAGAACATAAAAGAGAAGGAAATGCTTCCCATCTCATTCTGTGAAGTATTATCTTGATACCAAAACAATGACATCACAAAAAAAGGAAAAGCTATAGACCAATACTCCTGATGTATTAGGTATAAAAATCCTCAAGATGGAAATCCAGCAACAATTCCACTTTGAGGCATATGTCCAAAAGAAATGAAAATGTGTCCACACAAAAAATTGTAGATTAATGTTCACAATAGCATTATATTCATAAGAGCTAAAAAGTGGAAACAGCCCCAATTTCCATCAACTGGTGACTAAATACAGTATATCAATATATTAGAATATTATTTTGGCATAAAAAGGAATAAAATATTGATACACGCTACAACATGGATGAAACTTACATTGTGCTAAGTCAAAGAAGCTAATCACAAGTCACATATTGTATGATCCCATTTATAGAAAATGTGCAGAAGAGGCAAATCCATAGATAGAAACTCCATCAGTGTGTGTGAGTGGTTGGGGGAGGGGAGAAAGGAAGAGTGGCCGCTAAGGACTACAGGGGGTTGATGGGGGTGATGAAAAGGTGCTAAAATTAGTGGTGATAATTGTACAACTCTGATTTTGGCAAAAACCACTGAATTGCATACTTTAAAGGGTGCATTTTACATTCTGAATGCCATCTCAATGAAGCCATTGTATATTTTTGTTATGTTTTTGTAAGGTGTTATTACTATAAATGGATATTTTTATATGAGATCCTTCTGGAGAATATTACGTCCCTTTACTGAAGAACACAAAGGAAGCACTGCATAAATGGGGCCATATTCATTGATGGGAAGATTCAAGGATGCAAAGATGTCAATTCCTCCCAAATCAATCTACAAATTCAATGCAATCCCAGTAAAAAGCCCAGTAAGATGCTGCATACACACTGACAAATTCTAAAATTAGTTCAGAAGTATAAGTTCATTCCTTTATTTAACAAATATTTATTGAGTGCTTACACTATGTCACTTTTATTAAAGCTGCTGGGGTACAACAATCAAAATGATAAACCACCTCACTGCTTTCGTGGGGCTTATATTAAGTAATGTGCTAAAATAGACAAGGCTATTTCAGAAAAAAATTACAATGTTTTTTTACTTGATCTAGCAGATGCCAAGACACATCATAAATCTATATTAATTAAAACAGCATAGGGCGCCTGGGTGGCTCAGTTGGTTAAGCGACTGCCTTCGGCTCAGGTCATGATCCTGGAGTCCCGGGATCGAGTCCCGCATCGGGCTCCCTGCTCGGCAGGGAGTCTGCTTCTCCCTCTGACCCTCCCCCCTCTCATGTGCTCGCTCTCATTCTCTCTCAAATAAATAAATAAAATCTTTAAAAAAAAAAAAAAACAGCATAAAATTGGCATAAAATAACCAAAACAGATCCACAGAATAGAATCCCAAAACAGATGCGTACACATAGACCAATTTGGCACCTGACCAAGAAAGGACCATGATGGAACAGATATCACTTAGAAACGTGCAAACATGAAGTTCTCATTAGATTTTTTTTTTTTTTTAACTGCACTTCCTGGCTCTGAACTCCAATGTGCTCAGAGCCAACCACTAAAAAAAAAAAAAAAGAAAAGAAAAGAAAAAAAAAATCCATCAGTTGTTTCTCTCCTGATTTAATGTTAACAATCCAAAGAAAGGGTCGCACTTGAGTTTCAGCTAGTGCTATGAAGCACAACAGACTCTAATTTGCTGGTCAGGGTCAGGAATAAGAGAAAATCAACAGGAAAACAAGTTTTGGGAAGCCCGCCTTTCACCCACATACTGAGCACCAAGGGGTGACGAGCCTCCTGACCTCGGCTCTACATCTCATTTCTCCCCTCTCCACGCTTTTTTTTTTTTTTTTAAGATTTTATTTATCTAACAGAGAGACTGAGAGCAAAAGCACACAAGCAGGGGGAGCTACAGGCAGAAGGAGAGGGAGAAGCAGGTTCCCCACTGAGCAGGGAGCCCAAGGCAGGGCTGGATTCCAGGACCCTGGGATCATGACCTGAGCTGAAGGCAGATGCTTAACTGACTGAGCCCCCAGGCATCCCTTAAACACACTTTCTGATGCCCCTTCCAATGGACCAAAAAATGCTCCAAGAGAGGCTGGGACCTCCTCATCGGTTCCTTTGCTCACCACCCCCAAGGAGTGATGCTTCCCCATGCCCATTTCTGGTTCGTTCTCTGATTCTAAAACCAGCGTGTCCATGAGAAGACAGGTAAGGCTGGCAGATGCCTGCAGATGAGGGCCCGTGCATGGCTCAGATGCGCCCAGAGTGCTCCGGAATCCCTTTCTGAGGGTCTCCTAGGTCAGAACTATTTTCATGACAAAACAGATTCTTTACCCTTTTCACTCATTCTCTCCTGAGACACAAGTTTTTCGGAGGCTACATGATACATGATACGGCATCAGATCACATACAGAAGCACACATGAAAATGCAGGTTTCTTTTCTATTAAGCCAGACGCTAAAAACAGCAAAAATGTAAACAAATGTCACTCCCCTAAACACTTTTTGTCTGGGGTATGGTTATTTTTCATAACAATGCTATTGACATTATCATGTGGATTATCATTTTTAAATGAATAAGAAGTGTTTTTCAAAGATGTTAAAATTTTTTATTATTGGTAAAATAACACAAAAAAGCTCTTGGGTCTTCATTTTTTTTTAAAAGGGTTTAAAGGATTCTTTAGTCACCAAGTGTGGGATGGCCCCCACCTTCTTAGGGCCAGCTTCACAGCATCAACCGGGTAATGCAGCCTCAACAAACACTACTTGGATACACGAGGGAACAAAAGAATCCATATACTAGGTTTTGAAGGATACAGTACAGTTTTAATTGGACAACAAGCACACAATTTCTAACATGGTGCTTGTTACCCAGTAAATATTTAATGCATCAGTGTGTTTTCTCTTGACAGCGAGCAAGCAGCACTGGGCTGGGAGCTGGGAGTTTAACATCACAGCTCCTGTCCACATAGGAAGACATCCGTGGATGCTGGTAGGGGGAGTTAGCGTGGCCTCCAACCCCACTGCATGTGCACTCATGCCTCAAGCTCCCTCTCACCCAGTGTGGGCAGGGATCATCCAATCTGTTGAGAGCCTGAACCAGTTGAGAGCAAATGGCAGAGGAAGGGTCAATTCTTTGTCTGTGGCTGAGCTGAGACATCCGTCTTCTCCTGCCCACAGACATCAGGGCTCCTGGGTCTTGGACCTTCAGACTCAGACTGGGATTTATACCATCAGCTTTTCTGGCTCTTCAGCTGGGAGCTGGGAGATCATGGGACTTCTTGGCCTCCACAGGCACATGAAGCAATTCTTAAATCTCTTACATATAGCAGTAACACCTATTGGTTCTGTTCCACTGGAGAACCTTGATACATACAAGGACTGAACACCACAGGGGTTGCAGATGGTCACACGGTGATCATACTGAATGGCCACGAGTGCGGAAAACCATGGCTGGTTGCGCAGGTGAGACACAAGTGTGGGTGGCATAGTCTTGAATGGCAGTGGGCTGGTGAGGACTCAGGAGGCCAGACAGAATGCAGGGAATGACAGCCGCACCATAGCAGTTCACAGAGAGCATGCTCAGGAAGAAGTACAAAGGAGTATGGAGGTGACGGTCCAGATCACCATGACGACGACAATGCCAGAAAGTCAGCAGGTACAAAGTTAGAAGGGAAAAAAAAAAAAAAGGACAAGCCTATACTACCACCCAAAACTCCTGGAGAAATCTTCAAGGAGTATTGTTGCATCCATCAAGAGGTCAACCTCAGCCCTGAGGAAGGTCTGGATCTGAATGAGCTGGACAAAGGGAAGGAAGGGTGAGGCTCTCACAGCCCAACAGATTACACGGTGCTCCAAGCTGTACTTTTTAAGATTTTATTTGAGAGCGAAAGAGAGCAAGCATGAACAAGCAGGCGGAACAGCAGAGGGAGTGGGAGAAGCAAACTCCCCGCTGAGCAGGGAGCCCGATGCGGGGCTCAATCCCAGGACCCCGGGATCATGACCTGAACTGAAGGCAGATGCTTAACGACTGAGCCACCCAGGTACCCCATCTGAGCTGTACTCTTGAGTAATGCCCCAGCCTCGGGAACCACCAGAGCTCTTCCACTGGCTAGGGACTCACAACTCTTGAGAACAAATCAAGAAGTTTCTCATGATTTGCTTCCTTTCCAGCAGGGATGAGAGGGAGGAAAAGTTTCAATGTCAGTGAACAGAATTAGGAAGACAACTACTATACTTGATCATCAGAGAGGTGGGTCCAGGCCAAAGAGATGGCAGGTGTTGAGTGACTCCAGCACTTCAGCCCCCTCTGTACCACCTGGGACTGATCCAGTCATCCCTACCAACATGCACCGCCTGCACCAAGTGCCCTGGCAATGTCCCAGAACAGGTGTTCTTCCCAAATATTCTGAGTCCTGAGCTTTCCTCTTCCTAGCCCGACTCCTTCATGTACAGAAGATGACTAGTACAAGGTCAGGCGGTGGAAGGGCCATTCGAGCTACAGTATTCGTCATGTTTCCAGAAATGGAGGCCAATGCTCTTTTGAACTAAGTTCTCTCATGTTTTTTGCTTTATACAGTAGCCTCTCTAGAGAAAAAAGCAATACCCAGTGTTAATAAATGATGCTGACTTTTTCTAAATCTCTTTCTGATGTGAAATTTCTCAGCAAAAAGGAAGACATACAGGGGATTTTTTTTCTGCCCCCATACCTGTAACTTCATAACAATGGCTAATAATGTCATCCCTGTGACCACCCCTTCCACGCTCCTCCTGTGTTTCTTAATGACCTGTTTCCTTCAAAAAGGTACTGCATGGACTTTATCTCACTTTGGCTTTAAAGTCTTGTAGAAGCAAGAATCAGCCCATTTCCCTGTGCATGGGTCATCTTTGCTTTCCTATCACCAACTCAGAGCAGTAACAAGGTAATACCCTGATATGGGCTACCCACTCATTTAACTCAAGAACTAGAAGACCTGTGTCCTGCTGGCACCCTCAGTGTATACCACAGGATTGCTCCCATCACTAAGTTCAGGTCAGGGCCAGAGGTTAAAAAAAAAAAAATCTTGCCTATAAGGTAACAAAGATAAGTATTACATATGACTTCTCAGCAATCATACAAGCAGAAGAGAGTGGAGTGAAATATTTACTGTTGACAGATAACAGTGACCGTCCTAGAATTCTGTACCCTGCAAAAATCATTCTTTAAAAGTGAAAGAGAAATAAAGACATTCTCAGACAAAAACAAATTTTGTTGCCAGTAGACCTGTCTTCCAGGAAATGTTAAAATAATTTATTTAAAAAGAAGGAAAAAAATACATTAAGTCAGAAAGCACCAGGCCCAAAGGGGTTCACTGGTAAATTCTACTAAACATTTAAGAAAGAACTAATACCAATTTTGTCCATCTCTGTTAGGGAATAGAAGTAAATACTTCCTAATTTATTCTAAGAGGCCACCATTATCCTAATATCCAAACCAGACAAAGACATTACAAAAGAAAAACACTAGAAGCTAACATGTCTCATGAACATAAATGCAAAAGCCCTCAACAAAATATTAGCAAACTGAATCCAATAATGTGTAAAAAGAACTGCACATCACAACCAAGTGGGATTTATGGCAGGCATGCAATTCGGGTTCAACATTTGAAAATCAATTAATATAATCCATCGTATCAACAGGCTAAAAAAGAAAAATTACATGAGCATATCAATAGATACAGAAAAAGTATTTGACAAAGTCAACACCCATTGATGATAAAAACTCTCAGTCATCTAGGAATAGGGGGAAAATTCCTCAACTCAAGCAAGAATATACAAAAACCAACCAAAAAACCCTATATAGGTAACATCATAATAGAATCTAGAAGCTTTCCCACTAAGAACAGGTACAAGATAAGGATGTCCTGTCTCACCATGCCTTTTCAACATGGTACTGGAATTCCTAACTAATGCAGTAAGACAATAAAAGGAAATAAAATGTATATAGATTGGGGAGGATTAGAAATCAATCAGTATTTGTTCAGAGTGTCTATGATTATCTATATCAAGATTCTGTTGAAATTTTGTCACAACTGTCCATGTTGAAAATCCAAAAGAATCAACGCCAACTAACCAAGAGTTCTAGCAACAGCAAGGCTGTAGGATACAAAGTTAATACACAAAAGTCAATTGCTTTCTTATATACCAGCAATGAGCAAGTACAATTTGAAATTAAAAGGAATATCATTTATGTTAGCACCCCACAAAAAGGCAATATTTAGGTATAAATCTACCAAAATATAGACAAGAACTATGTGAGGAAAACTACAAGAATTCTGAAAATGAAAATAAAGAGCTAAATAAATGGAGAGAGATTATGCACTCAGAGACGGGGAGACTTAATATTGTCATGACGTCAGTTCTCCCCAGATGGATTTGTATATCCAATGCAATCCCAAACAAAATCCCAGAAAGTTCTTTTGTGGGTATCAACAGACTTATGCTAAATTTATTTGGAGAGGCAAAAGGTCCACGATATCTAAAGAGAAGTACAAAATCAAAGAAGTGATATTACCCAACTCCAGGACTTACAGTAATCAAGGCAGGATGGTGTTGGCAGAAGAATGGACACATGGATCGGTGGAAAAGAACAGAAAGCCAATACAACAAAGACCGTCTTTTCAACAAATGGTGCTGGAACAACTGAATATCCCCATGCAAAAAATGAATCTAGACACAGATCTTACACCCTTCAAAAAATGAGCTCAAAATGGATCACAGAACTAAATGAAAAATGCAAAACTCTAAAACTCTAAAAGACAACAGAGAAAAAAACTTTGACGACCTTGGGTATGGTGATGATTGTTCAGATGCAACATCACATAAAAGAGAAAAACCTCTGCTCTGTGAGAGATGGCAAGAGAAGGAAAAGACAAGCCACAGATTGGGAGAAAATATGTGCCTAAAACACATCTGCTATATCCAAAATATACAAACAAGTCTAGCACTCAACAATGAGAAAACAATCTGATTTTAAAAACGGATCTAAGACCTTAACAGACCTCACCGAAGTTGACACACAGGCAGCAAATAAGCCTATAAAAAGATGCTCCACGAAATGCAAATTAAAACGAGATACCACTACATACCTATCAGAATGGCCAAAATCCAGACCATTGGTGACACCAAACGCTGGTGAGGATGTGGACCAACAGGAACACTCATTCACGGCCGCTGGAAATGCAAAATGGTGCAGCCGTGTTGGAAGACAGTTTAGCAGTTTCTTACAAAACTAAACACATTCTTATCATATGATCCAGCAATTGTGCTCCCTGGTATTTACCTAAAGAATCTGGAAGCTTATGTTCACACAAAAACCTGTGTGTGGATGTTTATAGCAGCTTTATTGACAATTGCCAAAATGGAGACACAGCCAAAATGCCTTCACTAGGGGAATGGAGAAAGAAACGATGGTATATTCAGATAATGGAATATTGGTCAATACTAAAAACAAGATATCAAGCCGTGAAAAGAAAGAGGAGAAACATAAATGCATATTATGAAGTGGAAGCAGCGAATCTGTAAGGGCTACGTATTGCATGAATCTAAGTATGTAATATTCTGGAAATGACAAATCTACGGAGACAGTAAAAAGATAGGTGGTGACCGGGGGCCGAGGAGGAGGGAGGGATGAGCAGGCAGAACACAGAGGGTTTTCAGGGCAGGGACAATACTCTGTACACTGTAATGGATACGCATCATTTTACATTCATCCAAACCTACACAATGCACAGTACCGAGGGTGAACCCGAATGTGAACTGTGGACTGTGGGTGATGACATGTTAATGCAGGTTCATCAGTTGTAACAGACGTACCACTCTTGAGGCAGATGCGGATAATAAGGCAGGTGTGCACATGTGGGAAGAAAGGGTATGCGGGCTATTGCTGCAAACCTAAATCAGCTCTTAAAAAAAAAATCTTTGAAAAAAACTGATTACAGTTTTAATATATTATTCAGATACAACTTTTAGGTAAGCTCTAAGTTTTCTTCAGTGGATACTTTCTACCAATTCAAATCAAATTGCCTTTACTCACATGTCCGTCTCCACATGTCCAGGACAGAAACTGGGGAAAGATTTTTAATGAGACAGACATCAGACTCTGGCCATGTCAACAGGGTCACAGGCTTTGGTCTGATTTATAGGATTCATATGATTCATTCTGGCTAGAAAAAGCCACGTGAAGCTCAGGCCGTGTGGTGAAGAAACACCTCTCTCGCGCACAAGATCAACGACAGAGCTCATGGTTGAAAATGCTGAACGACTGGCCAAAGGCAGAAAAGTACGCAGATCGGAATTAAAAGCTTCTAGTGATAGAAGAGGGCAACGGAAAGGTGGAGAGACAAGAGGAGCCGAAGTAAGTTTAGAAAAGGCCCTTCCTTTAATAATCCAGATACCAGTGGTGAGGGAAAAACACTCAAAATTCTCAAGAGCCCACATGCTACTTTTGTGATCTGTTAGTGTGTAATCGCTCCATCATTGGAAAAGCAGAAATAGATGATCACTTTTGGTATCAAATGTTTCTAAATAAAACCATCATTTGTACAGCATTTTCTGTAATTATGATTATTGGTGCCCTTCATTTCAGCACAGCCCAGAGTTGCTGTCCAGCTTCCCTTCCTTTCAGTCTGGAGGACCTCCTTCCGCACTCCTGTAAGGCATGTCTGCCAGCAACAGTTATTCTCAGGGCTTTGATTACCTGGGAATGTGTCTCTTTCACCGTCATTTTTGAATGGTAGTTTTGCCAAATACAGAATTCTTGATCTCAAGCCCTTGGGCATTCCTCTCTGAAAGCTTCAGGCTATACTGAAGAGGCAGCTGGGATCCCCCTTCCTATAGACAACCTGTGGCTCCCATTTATTCACATCTCTTCCCCTTCCCCGCCCCCCAAGCCATGTTTTCTGTTTGGGTACTTAAACATCTCTTTTAAAATAAAGCTTGCATTTTTTTTTTTAAGATTTTTTATTTATTTATTTGACAGAGAGAGAGAGAGACACAGCAAGAGAGGGAACACAAGCAGGGGGAGTGGGAGAGGGAGAAGCAGGCTTCCCACTGATCCCAGGACCCTGGGATCATGACCTGAGCCGAAGGCAGACGCTTAATGACTGAGCCACCCAGGCGCCCCAAAGCTTGCATTTCTTTTTCAACATTTCCTTGGCGATTCGGGGTCTTTTCTGATTCCATACAAATTTTAGGATTGTTTGTTCCAGCACTTTGGAAAATGTCATTGGAATTTTGATCGGGATGGCATTGAAGGTATAGATTGCTCTGGGTAGCATAAACATTTTAACAATGTTTATTCTTCTGATCCATGAGCATGGAATATTTTTCTATCTTTGTGTGTCTTCTTCAATTTCTTTCATGAGTGTAAACAGATAAAGGGCTGGTATCCAAGATCTATAAAGAACTTCTCAAACTCAACACCCAAAAAACAAATAATCAAGTCAAAAAATGGGCAGAAGACATGAACAGACACTTCTCTGAAGAAGACATACAAATGGCTAACAGACACATGAAAAAATGTTCATTATCATTAGCCATCAGGGAAATCCAAATCAAAACCACACTGAGATACCACCTTACACCAGTTAGAATGGCAAAAATGGACAGGGAAAGAAACAATAAATGTTGGAGAGGTTGTGGAGAAAGGGGAACCCTCTTACACTGTTGGTGAGAATGCAAGTTGGTCCAGCCACTTTGGAAAACAGTGTGGAGGTTCCTCAAAAATTTAAAAATAGAGCTACCCTATGACCCAGCAATTGCACTATTGGGTATTTACTCCAAAAACACAGATGTAGTGAAAAGAAGGGCCATATGCACCCCAATGTTCATAGCAGCAATGTCCGCAATAGCCAAACTGTGGAAAGAGCCCAGATGCCCTTCAATAGATGAATGGATAAAGAAGATGTGGTCCATATATACAATGGAATATTACTCAGCCATCAGAAAGGATGAATACCCAACTTTTACAACAACATGGGTAGGACTGGAGGAGATTATGCTACATGAAATAAGTCAAGCAGAGAAAGTCAATTATCATATGGTTTCCCTTATTTGTGGAACATAAGGAATAGCATGGAGGACATTAGGAGAAGGAAGGGAAAGATGAAGGGGGTGGAAATCAGAGGGAGAGATGAACCATGAGGGACTATGGACTCTGAGAAACAAACAGGGTTTTAGAGGGGAGGGGGGATTGGTTAGCCCAGTGATAGGTATTAAGGAGGGCACATACTGCATGGAGCACTGGGTGTTATATGAAAACAATGGATCATGGATCACTACATCAAAAACTAATGATGTATTGTATGGTGACATAATAAAATTTAAAAAAATAAATTTTTAAAAAAAAGCTTGCAAAAAACAAACATTGATAATGTTTTCTTTTCCCCCAGCCATTTAAATGTGTTATTCCATTGACTGTGGACTCCACTGTCCCCCAAGTCAGCTGTTAATTTTATTTCAGTTCCCTTGTGTGTGAGGAGTCATATATTTCTTGATTTCACGATTTTTCTTTATCTGTCAACAGCTTGTACTATTTCTACACGTGGCTGTCTTTGTGTTTCCCTTTTCTTGGGGGGTGGGTGGGGAGTCTCTTGGATGCATGTTTCTCCTCACCACTTGGGAGGGAGATAGGTCACAGCAGACACTGAAGGAGGAAGATACAACCAAATGTCTTCGGAGAAGGCAATGTGTGTTGGATTTCCAGCTTCATCTCCGGCTCCCCTCTGCACCTTCTCTCCTGAACCGCCCTGTCTCTCCAGATGGGGCCCAGACTACTGGATTTATTGAGGCGGCAATGGCATGCCAGAGTGGCAAGGCGGTTTCACCCTGTAAAGGGAGCCTCCCCTCCCTCCCAAAGACAGACTGTTTTTCTAGGAACAATGAGCTCAATATAGGGGCATTAAAGTGTACTTGTGTCTTGCTCCCAGCTGTTCTAGAATTCATGGAACTGAATCACACATGTCAACATAAAAGGTACCCCTCCTCTACCCTTCTTCCACTAATGACCCTGCTTCTATCTAAGAAGTATAAAGAATTTTGTTTCTTTTTAACTCATTTTATCACAGATGCCCTTTCTCAGTCGGTTGCTCCTACTCTGACCCTACAAATTGAAATGACAAAGGACTTACATCTGGGTGTTTTACATTCTTTCCTGAAGTGCTTCTACTGAGCACCTTAGGTTCTCCCATTCATCCCTCCTTCCAATGGTTTTTGAATAGGTAATACACAACACTGTACAAAAACTAAAACAGGTTCTAGTTAAATATCAGTCTGCCTTCAACTTCCTTCCTCTTTTAGAATGCTGACTCTGAATATATCACCAAAATAACCTGTTGACAAACAAAACTGAGTTTACTCCTATCTTGATACAGGAGTATGACCTTGACAGAGTATTAGTATCTACTAGAGGGGAGTGAAAAGGCTATTCCTGATGGTTTAGGGTGAGGTATATAATCAGGTTTTCAACTCAGGGGCTTAATTAGGACTGGGTGAGTACTACGATATAATACTTTAGGATTTGTGGGCTCAATAAAGCAAGAGTTTTGAGGTAAGGGTTTCTAGTGCCTTAGAGAGTTTACAGTTATTTGATGCTATTAAAAAACTGAAGAGTTTGATGGTCACTGACCTAAATTTTTTCTTGTGAAGGTTCATAAGAACAATAAAGTTCACAACTTTTGTCCTCCTGGGCAAGGACTGTTTGGAATAGTAACGCCATGCTGATGAAGAATAGTAAAGTTGTACTACTGAAAACAAAAGGCAGAGTCATGTTAATATAGTCAGTAAGCATGCACCCTCCTTTCCCCCTTCCACCCCATGTCCAGGAAAGACATAGAATGTAATTATGCAGATATGCCTTCCGATACAGGCTAATACACAAGCATACATGTGCTCATATACACATTCATACTTTCCCTACTATATTTAATAAAATATCTTGGGTGCCCTTCCAGAGAGTACTTAAAGATTCGTCTGAGTTTTTTTAATGGTGATATAATTTTCCATTTTATAAATAGGTCATTATTAACTCAACTTACTGCTGACAGATTTTTTTTCCAGCTGTTGCCATATAATATAAACAATTCTATAATAGACAACTATAAACATGTCATTTCATACTTAAATGAACACAAGAAAGTGAAATGCAAAGTCAAATGCTAGGAGCATACTAAACTTTGATAGAGTGTCACATTTCTCTCTGTACAATTTCTTACCAAGTGATGTCTCACAAAGAAGGTGTCAGGATGCAATTTCCTATCATTAGGTCTCAAAGAGGAGAGAGAGTGTAGTGAGAGGCAAGAAGGCTCTGCAAGTGAAAGCTTCGATCTGGAGCCACACTGCCTGGGACTGAATCCGCTTTCCTTCTAGCAATGTCCCCACAGGGAAGTCACTTCTGTCTGCTTATCTCTGAAGTGGGCTTAATGACAGCAACATCTTCAGAGTTGTGAGGATCAAAGTAGTTAATATATGCAGAGTGTTTAGAAAACCTAGTAAATGCTGTCTAAGTAAACTAAGTACATATAAAGCTTGAGGTTTCCCACCATAACTGACACTACATACCCGGTGCTTCACCAGGAAAACTGCCAGTGATTTTGGAGTGGGGACTGGAAGCTAAAGATAAAAGGCAATATTCACAGGAAGCTTGCAGGAGTACAATCCATTCTATAACTTATTCAATGTGGCTATGCTTTCAACCCATCTTTCTCTGTGAGATCAGCAATAAAATTCGCAATTAATCTTAAGGGGAGAGGAATCCCCCAAAAGAGCATTTATTTGTTCAAACATTTTCTAATCCCCTACACGTGACAGGATCTACGGATGCAATGGCTAGTCCATAGTTGCTAATGGACTAGTGGACTAATGGCTAGTCCATGTATCTCAACAAACATTTATTGAATGAATAATGAATTAGAGTCTCTGATGTTAAGGAACTGGAAACACCATTAAGGGAGAAAAATAAATGGGAATGATGGGCAGAATAATGGGTACTAGGATGGGGATGAGTACAAGATGCTATAGAAGCCTAAGACAAGAGCACCTAACTCAGACCAAGGGTCACAACCCACTAGAGAAGAGGTTATCCAAACTAGTAAGGGAAAGGTGACCAATGCATGGGTCACAGGGGGGCATCTGGTTAGAGGAATCAGCATTTAGAAAGATTTAGATGAAGCAGCAAGAGAATCACTACAGGTCAGTGGTTAAGGAAAGGTTCCAGAGCCAGAAGGTACTACCACTGAATCTTATTTCACCTTGGGCAGGGTCCAATCATCTCCATAACACACTGTCCTCATCTATATGATGGGTAACTTTAGTACTTAGCTCTGAATACCGTAAGGCTCAAATAGGTTAAAGCATAAGCCATTAAGCAAAATGACAGACATGGTAAGATCTCCAAAAATGTCGGCCATGGTTATCATCACTGTTAGGGATGATCATGTCACGTTTAGGAAATGAAGAGTGGTTCTGAATGAGTCTAGGGCCATGGGGTTTGTAGCAGCTTTAAGGAGGCTGAGACCCTGGGGCCTCCTGTAAGGAAGAGAAACCCAGCTGAGACTTTGGGGTTGAACGGTGCCTCAGTGTGTGGGATTTTCCAAAATACAAAGATTGAATTTGAACCAAGTATGTCATTATGCACTTTCTACTCTTGTGAGAGCTGAATGAGCCTGCATTAGCTCTGTTCACACCATTCCTAATAGACTGACATGACACATCCCTTCTCGGCTTCTGCCACTGTGGACCTCAGAGTCTCTGCCTTATCAGGCTACCTGCACGCAGGAGCCCCTTCCCACTGTCCCAAGGGCATTTCCCAGCTCTTCTCCGGTGGCGTGGATGGGGGGCCCCCCACAGGCATGGAAGAGAACCAAGGGTGTGTGAGGGGTCTTTTATTTGTACTGCTCCCTGATGAAACCCAGTTTTGTGTGATTTTTTTAAATCTTTCAGGCCTATATACTTAGAAATTGCCCACAGCGGTTTTAAATCCTACTTTCTTTTAAATTAATAGCTCAGAGGAGTTTATGCATTAATCATACTCTCTGCTCTCCTCTTAAATGTATTATTTTACATTTTCTCATTCCCTCTTCCTGCCCGCTGCAAAGGAATTCCTGCCATTTATTTTCATTGACTTCTTACCTTTATGTCTTTGAGTATATGCATTTCTATTAAGAGAGATAACCATCTATCTCAACCTTTATTACCTGCCTCTAATCTAAACATAATAAAGATTCTCTGTTACTTTAATGGTTCAAATATCAGAGAGCCTTTCCAAATTTTAAAACCCAGAATACATTATTGTTTTTATTTATACAGCAAACGGTTCATCCAGCCTCTTAAGAATACACCCCCCCTATAAAAGCCACACTGCTTTTCCCTCAGAGGTAAGACTCCGTGCATCGGCACTTCATTCCAGAAGCCAACATTCACCCCTACCTGTCATCGCAGACATCTTCCTCCTTCCCTTCTGGATGCCACTGTATCTCTCCATCTCTAGCATTAAAGCAGACTCGGGTTCCCCAAGCTCAGAGTTCCACTTTTCTCATGCAAATCCTCGTATGTTCAAGTGTTTCCTGGCCCTCTTTCTGTTCCTGTGTGAGAACCAGAGCTCAAAGAACCAGTGCCCGCCCATGTCACTACCATAGCTAAGAGGAATGTCGTCTTTCGTCTCAGACCCAACAGCCTGGGTCCTCCGCCTGCCTCCATGACAGGGTGTCAGGATAACTTGCAGCTAAGGTAAAGCTCAGACGCTTCATAGCTCTTGATAGTGGCTTTATTCCCATTTTCTTAGTTCTCTAAATATGGCTCTTCCAGAATACGCACAGTGGGTGATCTGTAGAGAGAGCGCTGCACCCCCGTGTTCAGCACTGCATTACTCACAACAGCCAAGACCTCGAAACAACCTGAGTGTCCATCAACAGATGAATGGATAAAGAGGATGTGGGAGACTACAGGTGTGCACGCACACACACATGCACACACTCGTATCATCCAGCCACAAAAGAGGAAATGCTGACCTTCGCAACAACATGAATGACCCAGAGAACATTACAGTAAGTGAAATAAGCCAAACACAGAAAGAAATACTGTATGATCTCCGTATGATCTCATATGTGGAATTTAAAAACACTAAGGTGACAGGAGCAGAGTAGAATGGTAGTTGCCAGGGGCTGGGGGAGCTGGGCAGACGTTGGTCAAAAGATACAAACTTTCAGTTATGAAATAAGTAAGTTTGAGGGATCGACTGTGCAGTATGGTGACTACAGCAAATAATGCTGTACCATATACCTGAAATTTGCTAGGAGAGATCTTAAGTGTTCTCACCACACACACACACACACACACACACAGTGGTGGATGTGTTAACTAGCTTGATTGTGCTAATCCTTTGACAAGGTATAGATCAAATCATCACATTGTATACCTTAGACATACACAGTTTCTATTTGTTAATTTTATTTTAATAAAGCTAGGGGTCGGGGTGGGAGAGAGAATGCTGGTGAAGGAGCCCTACAGCACTCCCACAAAGCCCCAAGCCAGACTGGAGCTGGAGGAAAGAGGACGGCAGAGCAGTGGTCTTAAGACAAAAAGAAGCTACCCAGGGGCGCCTGGGTGGCTCAGTCGTTAAGCGTCTGCCTTCGGCTCAGGTCATGATCCCAGGGTCCTGGGATCGAGCCCCGCATCGGGCTCCCTGCTCGGTGGGAAGCCTGCTTCTCCCTCTCCCACTCCCCCTGCTTGTGTTCCCTCTCTCGCTGTGTCTCTGTCAAATAAATAAAATCTTTAAGAAAAAAAAAAAGCTACCCAGCAAGCTAGACAGAGATGGATGGACATCCAGACAGACAGACAGAAAGGACTAGATATGTTTGACCATATGTAACTAGTTTTGGGAAAATGTTTTGCTGTTCTGATTAAAAAAAAAATTGAATTATAGATACTTCAAAACTGACAAGAGGGTCCAATTACTAAAATTGAGAAAACAAAAGTTGCACTGGAAGAGACAGACTTACAGTATGCTACATGGCTCAGAATAATATTTGCATATTATAATGACGTATGTTCTCAAAACAGATTTAATTTTTAGTGGGAGGATGACAGGAGAAGTATGTGGGTATGTCTGTGTTCATGTGTAATAGTGTGAGCAAGCTGGGAAGGCAAGAGAGGATGCCTAAAATCTAGGAATTAAGAAATATAATTATAGGCATTTTACATAAAATAGAAGCAGCAGAAATATGGAGGTGAATACCCTGAGAAGGAGGCAGAAGAGCTGACTTCTAAGAGGCAAGAATCACAGGTGGATAGAGAACTGTTTTAATAATGAAGTGCCATTTTGTATTTTTAATTCTGCATTTGTATTATTTATAAAAACTAAATTCAATTGTAAAAATTCAGTTTGACTTTTGGATGACTAGAAATGGTGTACATATAACCAGAAAATGAATCAAACAAAAGCCTGGCGAAGAAACAGAGTAAGAAATCGTAGTAAATGGAAAATAGAGGATGACAGTAATACTCAACAATATCTCTAATTATAAAAGATGTGAGGGGATTAAGTTAATCAATTGAAACAAAAGGCTCTCAGACTGAATTTTAATAATCTGACACTACACTATTAAAATAAAATGAAACCGGTTGAAAATGAAGAGGTTGAAAATGAAGAGGTTGAAATGGAATCCAGGAACATGCTGACAAAAAAAGTTGATGTATCACTAACATCAGACAGAATCGTATACCAAGTGAAAACCAGTAAAGGACCTAGACTATTGATAAGCAAAATAATTCGCCAGGATATTATTCCATTCATGAATTTATAAGGTCCTAACAGCCTTGCTTCACTTTATATTATGCAAAAATTGGTAAAACTACTGGAAGAAATTTAATACCCAAACACAGGAGATAGTCACACAGTTCTCTCTGAAACTAATAAAACAATCAATGGGTCAAGGGAGCTAAAAAGGGCAGAAGAACAATTAACAAGCCTGATCTAAAAGCCTAACCTTCTTACTGAGAATGGTCACTATCCTGACCCCACAGGACGCAACAAATTGTGAAATATTGGTATTATATAAATAATTTTCATTGACCACAATGCATTAAGAAATCAAGCCCCTTCCCAAAAAAGTAGTCAAACCCTTGATTACCCCTCCCCTTAGATGGGAATATTTACTTCATAAACACTTACATACCAGCCATTATTCTAAGCACCTTCAAATATTTACTCATTCAATCTTTGTAACAGCTGTTTGAGGAAGTACTATCATTCCCCACATCTTACAAATGAGGCAATGGAGACAAGGAGAGAAGGAACAACTCCCCCAAAGAGGGACGGAGAGAAAGAAACCCAGCTCTGTGACTCCAGGATCTGAGCTCTTGACTCTTGCCTCACGCTTATTCTGTTCAGAAACATCTAAGTAAACAGAGTTAAAGAAGACATAGAAACAAAATTTTTTAAATACACAGTACTACAACTTAAAACAGAAGCACTACATATCAAAATAAATGAGAAACATCCAGAGCAGTTCTCAGAAATTTATAGCTTTATATATTTACTGTAAGAGGGAAGATAAATAAAAAATTCTAATCCAAAAAGCTTAGAAAAGAACCAAATAAACCCAAAGTAGAAAAATATAACAAAGTAGAATTTAAAATACCAAAGTAAACATGAAACAACAGAAATATTTTAATTTTATGTTGTTAGTCACCATACATCATTAGTTTTTGATGTAGTGTTCCATGATTCATTGCGTATAACACCCAGTGCTCCTTTCAATGTGTGTCCTCCTTAATACCCATCACCAGGCTAACCCATCCCCCCAACCCCCTCCCCTCTAAAACCCAGTTTGTTTCTCAGAGTCTATAGTCTCTCATGATTCATCTCCCCCTCCGATTCCCCCCCTTCATTTTTCCCTATTTTTAACATATATTGCATTATTTGTTTCAGAGGTACAGATTTGTGATTCAACAGTCTTGCACAATTCACAGCGCTTACCAGAGCACATACCCTCCCCAGTGTCTATCACCCAGCCGCCCCATCCCTCCCACCCACCCCACCACTCCAGCAACCCTCAGTTTGTTTCCTGAGATTAAGAATTCCTCATATCCGTGAGGTCATATGATACATGTCTGTTTGACTTATTTCGCTCAGCATAACACCCTCCAGTTCCATCCACGTCATTGCAAATGGCAAGATCTCATTCCTTTTGATGGCTGCATAATATTCCATTGTATATATATACCACCTCTTCTTTATCCATTCATCTGTCGATGGACATCTTGGCTCTTTCCACAGTTTGGCTATTGTGGACATTGCTGCTATAAACATCGGGGTACATGTACCCCTTCGGATCCCTACTTTTGTATCTTTGGGGTAAATACCCAGTAGTGCAATTGCTGGATCCTATGGTAGCTCTATTTTCAACTTTTTGAGGAACCTCCATACAGTTTTCCAGAGTGGCTGCACCAGCTTGCATTCCCACTAACAGTGTAGGAGGGTTCCCCCAGAAATGTTATTTTTTAAAACTTGGAATCTTTGGAAAGATCAATTTAAAACAACCTTCAACAATGAAGATAAATCAGACAGACAAAGCAAAATCAGGAAAAAGGCCACAAGGGCAGGTACACATAAAATAACTATAAAAACATACTTGAAACAACTTTAAATATTTGAAAAAGTACATAAAATGGGCAAACTCATAGGAAGATATAAATTACCATAATTATACCAAGAATAAAAAATTTATTAGACTAATAACTCTACAAAAATGGAAAAGCAGTGCAAAAAAAAAAAAATCTACCCTTTCAAAAAAACAAACAAGAAAAGATACCAGGTTCAGAGCTTACAGAAGGCGTAAAATTCCCCCAGCATTTAAAAACATTGCTAATTGCAAACGTTTGATACCAAAAATAGGCAAAGAAGAGAAAAATATTTAAGAGATAATTATTGGCAAATAATGGGTAGATGAAAAAAGTAGCTAATTGAATTCAATGGGGTATATTGGTCTTGGTCTTTGACTAAGAGTTTTCCTTAAAAATGAACGCATGAACATTAGAAAAATCTCTTAATGTAATTCACCACCCTAACCAATTAAAGAGTAAAAAGCATATAATTGTATCCATGGATATAGAAAAGGAAGCAGCTGAAAATTTAGTAGCCTTCTCGTGATAAACTTGCAGATAGACCGGGAATAGAAGGGAACCTCCTTTGTCTGATAGAGGGCATCTGTCAGGGATGTACAGCAAGCATCCCCTTTCATGGGGACTAAAGCATGAGAAGCACTTTAAAGATTTGAGGGAGAGAGCACGCGTGAGCAAGCGCCGGAGCGTGAGAGGGAGGGGCAGAGGCAGAGAGAGAATCTCAAGCAGAGTCCCAGCAGAGCGCAGAGCCTCATGTGGGGCTCGATCTCAGGACTCTGGGATCACAACCTGAGCCAAAACCAGGAGTGGGATGCTTAACCAAATGAGCCACCCTGGTGCCCCATGAGAAGCATTTCAGTTAAAATTTGAAAAAAGGAAAAATGCCCCTAAAACGGCTAGCATTCGATACTATATGATAGCTCATCACTGGGTGCAACGAGATATAAAAAGTCAGAACGGAAAAGACAAAACTGCCAAAATAGACAGATGATGTAATCAATGTATTTTCTCCCTTCTCAGAAAAAAACGCCATCCACTCCAGATTTTTCAGTCTTTTTACATCTAAACTCATCTTATGTCAGATAAACATACACTAAGAATCCTCCATTTTCTAAAGATGTACTCGTTTTCCAGTTCATAATTTCAATATATCAGGGTTTCCTTTTCTTTCTCATGGGTTTCAAATCCCTTGTATTTCTAATTCCAAAGAGCTGCATAAATATTTGAATGGAACTACTGGAAAACCTGCAAAGGAGGGACATGGACAATTAACTGATTATCTTCAGGTCTTGGTAAAACCTGCTGCCCCCCCAAGCTTTCCTGTAGGTGCCCTGCAGACGGCTTCCATGGTCCAACAAGGCTGCACCCTGGGCCCCCCAGCAGTGGTAAATACTCTACATACGTCTCTCTCTCCACTGTGGGGCTCCCTGGTCTTAATGGCTTATGAGGCCAAGTGGTTCCAGGTTCTCCCGAGTCAATGCTTTGGGGCCATGAGAGATTAATAAACTGCCCTTCTTTCAAGTACTCATGCCTCAGTCTGCTGGTTCTTAGAAAGGGAGCCTCTCCTACTTTGACAGGTGTCTAAGAGAAAGGCACAGAGCAGGCACCAGAACTAGGAAACACCCAGGAGCCAAAGTCCCAGGGAAGCTGGTGGATCTGGGGTCTGATCTGCCTTCAACCTGTGGGAAGGCCTGTCTGGGGCTCACGGCGGGAAAGGCAAATAAGGCTGGGTCTGCTGTCGGCACAAATGTGGGGGGAGATGTAGGAGAGGCAGAGTGACTCCAGGCAGGCCTCCCTTTGCATCACCTTCCTCAGGACGAGGTCCTCCGCTTTCCCTGGCCATACGCGGCGATGCTCTGGAGGGGGGCATGCAAAGCAGGGCTGCTCGCACGCGGCACAGATGCCACGGCCCCGGTTTCTGCTCTGTTCCCTGCACCTGGCTCGTGGGCTGTGCTCCGCGAGTACTTGTTGAAAGCGTCTAGGAGTGAATGAGTCACAGTTCCAGAACGTTCGAATTGGAAGGGGCCGCGGAGACCCGAGTGTGAGTGGCTTGCCTAATAAAGCCGCACCCTTAAACACCGCTGGGTCCTGAGCCAAGGGCTCCTCTCCATCTACTGAGCAGAGCAGGACGGCGCCCTGATGCAAAGGCTTCGCTCCTGTGGGAAACCCCAGGCTGCCTGCACACACACGCTCTGTGGGATTGGGCCGATGAGCCCCCTGTCTAATGAGGTCCCCAGACATCAGGAGATTTGGATCTTGTTGCTACAGCTGTCTTGGGGATAGTCACTGTGGCTTTGGGGAGAGACCCCCCCGAGTCCAGGAACACCGTCCTCCCTCACAGCCTACAATCCACACTTAAGGGGCAGGGCTATGGAAGGCACTGGAGAGCCTGGTGCTGCTCTCTGCTTCTCCTACATAGGGCCAATCAGGAGAGGAATTAACCGACAGGGCCTGGTGGGTTCTCAGACCGCCTCCTGGGCCTCCCTTCAGAAGGTTCTGTGGATCTGCGCCCTGCTCCAGCCGAGCGGGAGCACTAGCTGTCGTGGGTCTGGCTCTCAAGCCTGACTCTCTGAAGCCAGCCTGGCGAGAGCTAAGTCGCCCCCCGTGACTCCGTAAAGCAGGGATTCTTGTCTCACTGGGTGGGGGCCTCACCGTCGCTGCTCTGTTGCCATGGATGCCACCCTTTCTCTCTTTTGTCCTGGGAATTCTGTCAAGGGGAAACATGAACGTACAGCCATGCTATCAAACTTTGGGAATAAAAAGCATCATAAATAAAAAAAAAAAAAATCACTCAAAGGGTTATCCAAACATTAGCCTAAGAAAATCTCAGGCAGAACTTTCAGAGGGCTTAATCGGTCCATTGAGCCCAAAATAGAGCGTTCAGGGCATCACACAGGGTGAGCCAGGGGAACTGGGAATGTGCCGTCCAGCGCTCACCCTCTATCATGCTCCTGGTGTACGGGCCTGGTGGCGAGCCACGGAACCTCGGACTCTGATGGAGTCAACCTGATCGTCCCCTTTACACCAGAAAAAACCTATTTCCTGAATGTAGAAGTCCCCACCATTTCCTGCCCCAGATATCAACCTGGGGCCAGGCTCACACATCAGGGCTTCATGAGTGCAGGGGCCCACGCAGGGGGTCCGGGACGTGGGTATGCCAGCAGAATCACTGCACTGGGGATGGCTCATCAGCCCAGCCCATACCCTCCCCCGTCCTGGGGGCCCGCTCCCCCGCTGGCATGTTTCCTGCCCAGCCCCCTCCTCCTCCTGCTGCCTCCAAAATCTAGAAGAGCAACCCTGAACCTGCAAACTGCTGTATACATTCTAGCTAAAGACCAGCCACCTTCTAACCTTGAGCCGGGCTTGGGAGAGGAGAAGTGAGGATAAAAACAATGACCTACAACATTCATATCTTGACATCTGTGCTCATCTTTACCAATAGTGACCATTTATTGGTGGCCTTCTGTATACTGGACCCTCTGCCAAATGCCTTCCAGCCATCTTGTCATGTAATTCTTCCATCAGCCCTCTGTCGTGGAGATCGGTCCTGCCTTCACCTTATAGGGGCAGACACTCCAACCTGAAGGGACAAATGTTTCTAGGGTCACACGTGAAGTAGGTGGAGCTGGGGTTTGTTCATGGGGGTGTCTGGACTCCAGACCAGCCCTAGCTCCATCCAAATTTCAGAATCTAGAACTGGACAGGAGGTGGGAAGTGGGGACTGGGTTTCTAAGTCAATGATTAAAGAAATCAATGACAAGAACCATCCATGAACATGAGAAAGAGTGCATGTGTTGGGGGAGGGAGTGTCTGACATACGAGAACCCAGTAGGGAGTGGGGAAGGGGAGGTTGGGTGAAGGAGCAGAAATTTCATGTACTGTTGGTCTCTTATATATCAAGAACTATGCTTGGCTTTCTACACATAGTAATTCATATGATCTCCATAGTAACACTGTGAGAATATATTATTCTATTTTATAGATGAGTAAATGCAGACAAATGAAGTGAGCAAAGAAAAGCATCCCTCCACTTACGCTGGGGTTAAAGCCAGAGACTTCTATAAACTTATAGTTACTGGTACTTCAAACCTTTAGGATGTTTCAGATGCTTTACTGCATTTAGAGACTAGAAAACAAGCAGAAATGACCCTCCACACAGAAGGGGATGAGGGTATTGAAACCAGTGGTATTTGGGGAACATAGGAAGGAAGCAAGGAGCAGGCTCTGGATCACAGACTGTCCCGGGTCCACACACAAGACTCTCATCAGGGGGAAAAGCAGTGTCTCCTCACTGCCTCTTCTAGACATTGGATTTTGAACTTGAACCATGAGGAAGGCAATGCTCTGTGCTGTGAGCAGAGCTGGAGCTGATCTCCTCCCTCCCAGAAGCGTGCCTCCAACCGCAATCTGTCCCTGGCTTGAATTCTTGTCTTACGTGTGTCCCTTCACAACTGGCTCTGGCAGGTGCAGCTGGACTAAAGCAGGTGAGCTGGGGTGGACATCCAACACCGTGCACTAGAGCCTTCTCTGCTCTGCATCTACTCCAGCCAAGCACGTGAGGTGCTTCTACCACTCCCTGCACATATTTACTCTCTTTCCCAACCCCCTGCATCAGCCCCCAGTGCCAGGTCCCTCAGAACCTTGGCAAGTCCTGGAGAACCCGGCCAGTGTCTGAAGACTGAGAGCTTCGGAAACCTGGAGCAACACCAAATTTGAGTGTTTGCACATGGCCAATGAGGACCCTGGACCAGCCTCCTGTTTCCAGCCTAGATGTTCAACCTTCCCGCTTCATCTCTTTCAGACCCAGATTCTCCTTGACGCCAAGACCCAACTTCACTGCTGTGACAGAGTTCACCTTTGAAGGCTTTTCCATTTTTGGGTGGCAGCACAGACTCATCCTCTTTGTGGTCTTTTTGGTCTTGTACCTGTTGACCCTCACGAGCAATGCCATCATCTTGATGGTTATCCGCCTCAACTGTCAGCTTCACACACCCATGTACTTCTTCCTGAGTGTCCTGTCCGTTTCTGAGACCTGTTACACCATGGCCATCATCCCCCAGATATTGTCCAGTCTCCTGAGCCCCCAACAAGCCATCTCCGTTCCAGACTGTGCCACTCAGCTCTTCTTCTAGCTCACCTTCGGCATCAACAACTGCTTCCTGCTCACGGCCATGGGGTACGACCGCTATGTGGCCATCTGCAACCCCCTACGGTACTCGGTCATCATGGGCAAAAAGACCTGTATACAGTTGGCAGGTGGATCCTGGAGCATTGGCCTGAGCACAGCCATCACTGAGGTGTCTTCTGTGTTCAGCCTGCCCTTCTATGAAGCCAACATCATCTCCCACTTCTTCTGTGACATCCAGCCCCTAATGAAGTTGGCCTGTGCTGACACCACCATCAAAGAATTTATTACTTTGCTCATCAGTCTGTACGTGCTTGTTCTGCCCATGGTGCTGATTTTCATCTATGTCCCGACGGTCTCCACCATCCTCAAGATACCATCTGCTGAGGGCCGGAAAAAGGCTTTTGCTACCTGCACCTCCCACCTCATTGTGGTCGTCGTCCACTATGGCTGTACCTCCTTCATCTGCCTCAAACCCAAATCCCAAAATTCCCTGCAGGACAGACTCATCTCCGTGACCTACATGGTCGTCACCCCCCTACTGAGCCCTGTTGTATACAGCCTGAGGAACAAAGAGGTCAAGGATGTCTTGCTCAGAGCTTTAGGCAAAAAGCCCCTCTCTTAGGTGCTGGCAGTCTCCATAAAACTAACAGTTTGCTGAAGGGGTGCAGTGAGGGAGCCTGTCAGCTAAGAGGCACCAGGTACCTGGTCTAGGCAACAACTGGAGAGGAGGGGGATAGGGTAAAACAAGGAAGGAAAAGAGTAAGAGATGGAGGGATGTCCTAAGACCAATAGATGGGCTTACCAGGCTTGGTGAAAACCAAGTAAGAGAAAGACTATTCAGGAGCTGTACTATCAGGTTAGACCTTGTTCCTTTTACCCTTGGCATAAGGGACAGTGAGCTAGTAGTGAGGATGGGAAAAATATATAGTATCTATCACAGGAATTTGTGGACTCGGAACCTGGCCTCAGCGTGAAAACGAGGAGCACTGAAATAACAAGTGTTCTCCATTATTTACACATAACACTTTCTAGGCTATATTTCATATGACAGTAAAAAAAAAAAAAAAAAAAAAAAATCACTCCATTCATTTACCGTGAGCCTACCCCTACCTGTGTGGACCCTAGACAGCGAGGTCAGACACAGGCTCTGATTGCCAGCTGAAAAATTGGTTGAGAAGCATAAAGCAAAAACTGTAAAAGTCGCTTCCTGGATATTGAGGGTTGCAGAAGAGCCCCCATTTTTCACATCCCATCCCCCCCCCCCTCGTCCCTGGACGTCTGGGTGATTTAAGGAACTCCGGCTGCTCTGCCCGGGTCTCCGCCGTGGGCTGGCACCCCCACCCCGGCCGACACAGATGCAGGAGTGCCCACCGCTCCTAGCCGCGCCCCCAGCCCTGTTCTGGACAACAGGCTGTTCACCACAGGCTGAAAGGAGGCTTTCTCAGGGGGGAACCATACCCCACTCCCACCCGGGAGGTACAAAAAGCCACCCACCATGCCTCAAGGTGGGACTAACTCTAGAGTGTTCCATCAGATCAGGCTGCAGGGAGACTGGGACTGAGACGACATCCTGGCTGAGCTCTACCCCATCCCACCTGCTTCCCTCACTCCATTTTTCTGAGTGTACACCCTCCGTCTCCCGCACAGGGGCAGGGGCAGGTTCTGCTTCAGGTCACCTGACCCATGTCAGGGGTGCCCCTATCTATCAGGCAATCACTCCAGGTCCACTGCTTGGGCAGTATCTCTGCTTCTGATGCACCTAGAACAGTGCTTGGCACAGAGCAGCTGCTCAGTAGTTAGGACAAAAAGGAAGAAAAGGAGAGAAAGAGGACAGCTATGAGCAACTAAACTACCACTGGCAACAGCAGACAGCTCTCTTCTCCCTCTTTTCCTTTTATTACTAGATGACTTTCGGGTTCTTTGTCCCCACTTGCGACAGCCCTTTTGGTACATTTATTGACTGCATCCTACACAGCCAGCATTAATTTAAGCACTTTTTTAATCCTCACTATTAATCTAGGAGGTACATATTTTATTAAACTTATTTTACAGATGAGAAACCTAAAGCCTGAAAAGAAAGTAAATTCCTCAAGGTCACAGATCTAGTCTGTGGAACCTAATCAGGACCCAAAAATAGGCAATCCAGCCCCAGAGTCTGTAGCTGCATTATGGGCTCATGATGATTATTTTAACCAGCTCTTCTCCTTTAAAATAATTGTAGAAAGAGCTCCATACATTGTGGATTTACACATAGCTCAAATCCTGCTAGAACATCCTTGGGTCTTGGAAATAAGTCTGAAAGTTCAGAAATTACATAATGTAATATGCTTCTCCCTTGAAAACCTTGGTGCATCCTTTCCCCACTCAGCACAGCCCTAAAGATGCAAAGAGTATAAAGTGGGCCAAAGACCACTGGAGGGTGACGGGGTGATAGGGCTCATGCCCATCAGATTACTAACCCAGTACCCGTCCACTTCTCCACCCTCATGACCCAAGGTAGGAGATACTTATGCAGTAATATTACAGATGGAGCCTCTATAGACTTTATAGATGGAGGCTTTGTGGCCAGAGAGGTACATGTCCCAATCCTAGGCCCACCATTATAAGCATGCGTTCTAGGAAAGTGACTTAACCTAGCTGGCCTTCCTTTCCTATCTGTGCATTGGGGCCAGCAAGGTCAACCTTCCAAGGTTATTGGGAGGACATGAAAATCTTATGGGCATAACATTTCCTGCCTCATGGGAAGCAGCTGAGCTGTTAGCACCTCCTCTACTTCCCATCCCCACCACTCACTGCTCTCTAGGTCACCCTAATATGGACATGCAGCCAGCTTTGACAACTGAGTTCTCAGAATGAGCTCCCTCTTCCTGGTAGGGACTTTGCAATGGGCCCTTCCCCCCACCCTCATCTTCCCCTACTCAGTAGTCTCTGATCCCATAGTTCAGCACACAAAACCTATTCTCCCAGGTTCTTGCAAGATTCACTTCCTGGCTATACCTGCTATGTGTTAATAAACCACTTCCCTTCCCTCTCAGTTCCTACCCCAGACTCCCTTCCCCTATGCTCTGCCCACTTGCTGGCCTGTCAACCACTCTCATGGTGTCATTCCCACTTTTCTCCTGGTTGCCTTGAGTCACTGCAAGAGTCGCAGGATTCAGAGGTGCAATCTTTGGATGGAGGCTGAATACACACTAACAAGAACATGTACAACTACTTTTGTACCATAATCCATTTGAAAGCACCAATTACTAAATTCATAGAAAAAAATTCTGAAAAAGAGAACTATCGATAGATACAAACAGTACAACTATATTTTTTGACTATTATAAAGCTGGAGATCCACAAATACTTTAAAATTAAAAAGGCGTTTTCGCATGTACAAAACTAGAGACCCCAGCTCTGGATGAGAAGGATAAGGTTGGGGTGTGAGATGAGACATACCTTCACTGCTATGGACTGAATCAGGTCCCCCAAATTCATAATGTTGAAGTCCCATCCTCAGTGAGATGGCATTTGGAGATGGAGCCTTTGGGAATTAGGTTTAGAAAAGGTCATTGCGGGGGTGGGGGGGTCATGATGGGACTGGGGCCCCTTAACAAGAGACACCAGAGTTCTCACTCTCTCCACCATATGAAGACAGAGAGAGACCACTATCTGCAATCCAGAAAGCAAGCCCTCACCAGGAACTGAACCTTCTGACACCTTGATCTGGGGTTCTCAGGCTCTAAAACTGTAAGACATAACTGTCTGGTGGTTAACCACTCAGTCTACAGTTATTTTGTTAAGCAGCCCAGGCATGACATTCACGAACAATGTTGACCTCAGCTAAATCTGTGGTGAGCCCTCCTCAGGGTTCTGAAACCCCTGTGACAATTCTAATGCATCATTAGTAGGTCTAGACCAAATTAATCCTAAATTAATGTGAATGGCATGAAGGAGCCGTGGTAAGAGCTACCAGAATCTGGCCCCCAAACAATGTGGTCTGCAGAGGTGAGGGAGTTTACAGCAGGTGTTCCTGACTGTCCGCCAGCTTTGTCTCTGTAGCTACCCCACATGCTCATTTCTGTCTCGTGCCAAAGTCCAGTGAGTTTACTGTCGATGGTAGAGTGTATTCCTCATAACCTCTCATCTGTGAAATGGGAATACTGCAGACTTCAGAGGTCATCTGAAGGACAGAGGCAAACATGTGTTAAAATGTTCAGTAAGTATTAGTTGATTCTGAAGCTCAACCTCTTGTTTTCACCAGGCACCACATTTTTATACCATGTACCCAAGTGCCCATTTCCAAACTCTTCCTAATCTGTCCCAAAGCAAAGGCATCATGAAGCATTGAGCTATTTTGTTCAACTTTCCTCCCTCCCTGTTGGGATCCCATAGCCACCAATCACACCCAGTGGCTGACAATTCACAAGGGTCACTTTGGTCAACTTATCTAGTTCCAATAGGAAGAAATGCTTATTTGCATGTCAGGGAGTTGGCACGAATGAACCTGAGGACTGCAGCTTATGAGATGATTGGTCCTCTCCTCTCCCTTGATCCACACACTCAGTTATAAGGCCTACCGATTCACCTCAAATGTCTCTCATGTCTGTCCGTCCTCCCTGGACCACTGCCACCCTTCTAGATCAATTGCAATTGATCTCTGGTCTGACTGTGCCATCGGCACCCTCGCTCATCTGCTGGACTCTTCTCATCAGTCCCAAACCCCCCCTCCCACAGCTGTCCCATCGATCCCACAGGGAAGCAAAGTCAGCGGACAGGAGGAGGAAGGGGCAGAACAGCTGGTGGTAAAAGCTAGCAGTCCTGAAGGGCCAGTACTAAGGGGCTTTGAAACCCCTGAGCAGGAGGAATCAGTTAAATCACTTGAGAGGCCCTTAAGAGTGGTAAAATCTAAATACTCTAAGACCTTCTGTAGCCTGGTCTTTAGCTACAGAATCTTCTCTGTGATCAACCGGAGTCTAATCTAGGACCACCTCCTCCCTGTCCCCCTTAAATGCGGTATTCACTGCAGTTTACGATCATCGTCTGTCTCCTAAACTCCGGGAGCTTCTCAAAGGCTGAAGCAGCATGGCCTCCATTCCCCACTTCCCAGCAACCAGCCTGGGGCTGGGCCATGCTTGGCACTTGAAGAATGAACAGACACAGATAAGGACACACGTTAAAGGAAGAACGTGCTAATAAGCAAGGGATAAGTTAGCTCACAGGAAGTCTTTGGGGAAAGTAAATTTGGCATTGGGTCTCAACAGGCTAGAAGTTTGCCAGATGGAGAAAGGGATTCATTCTGGGTAAAGAGAAAGAGTATTCAGCGCTCAGCTGTTTCCTGACCCCAAGAGAGGATCCTCAGATCCAAAGAGACTGACTTCCACTTCCAAATACCGGGGAGCAGAAAGGCAGCACGGACGACCCTCCTCAGAGCCACAGCTGTGGTGGTCTACTTTTATTCCAAAGGAGAAAGCCAGATTCTTAAACTGAGCAGGGACCTAAGCTTCCTGACACACAAGTTGATAGGGCTCCCAGCTTGAATTTCCCGTGTCTGTCAACCGGGGATTTCCAAGGCACATCTGTGAAAAACCACAGTGTGCTGACGACGGAGTCTAACAAGTAAAATTCAACCGAATAAGTCCGCTTTGTCTGATGCTGTTTTTTACTTGAAGCAAAAACTCGCCCCCAAGTTCCCAAACTGCTACTCCTGGGACTGGATAAATGAGCCCCTCACATAATGAGGCCCCCAGGTGCCTACTGTCTGCATCCTCCCAGCCTCGGGGGGTGCTCGTGGGATATCTTCAGGGCATGAGCCCCGGGAGCCCCACTGGCCGCTCCTGGGAGGGCATCTTCTCCGGCTGTGAAGGCTTCACACACAAGTGCCATCAGGGATACCTGCAACACGCCAGCCACCCCCATTCCTGTGAGTGTGCATCCGCCGCTGCTCAGCCTCCGCCTGTGACGGGCCCTCCCTCCCTGTCACCCTGCTCGTCCCTGCACCTGCTCACTGGGGCCGCCTCCAGCCCGGCACTCCTGGTGTGACTCAGCACCAGGCAGACAGATGTAAGTACTCTTCAGAGGAGAAAATGAAAAGGGGCTTATCGCCCACGGGCTGGCTTTAACTTATCGTACTTTAATAGCTCTTATCACCATCTCCGTAAGGAAGGTTGTGCTCACTCTTCTTTCCCTTGACTTCCGTGGAAGCATTACAGGCTCCCGAGGGTGGAGGATGCTAGCCAGGTCATAGCAGCCATCCTACTACCTCATGACAGACAGACACCAGCCAGCTCAGAGGTCACTCTAGCCCAGGGGTCCTCAGGAGAAACCCTACTTGGTATTTGGAACAGGACAATTCTTCCTCAGGTGGGACTGTCATATAGATGGCAGGACACTAAGTGTCATTAGTGGTTGGTGGCACCTGTGTTCATCATTAGACCACTCAGGAGCTGTGACCCAGGAGTCATGCCTCCCCATGGCTGGACCGCTGCCTAGATTCTGCCCAGAGGCCTCACAGAAGATCAGTGTCTTCAGCCACATATTTTGGTGTCAAATGATTTTCTCTCTTCGGAGGTATCTTCCGTTGCAGCTTTACTCTTAGTGTTTTAGTGTAAATGATTAACAGCTGGTAGCCAACATCTTCTAAGTAAATTTTTATAAACCTGGAGGTCTCCATGCCTAACCTTCATCACTGATGCGGTTTACTTTATGTGAATAGTCTTTCTGAATATGCATAAGCAAATCGGAATATAATTTAAGTACCCTACAGGAACTTACTGCCTAACGGGACAAAAATGTGAAATATTACATCAACAGGACTGAGCCCCATCCTTCAACACAATGATGCATCTTTAGTCTAACTCTGTTCTTCATATTCAGGGTCTGCTTTAGCTTTAGATGAGAGGCATGAATTTGCTGCATCTTCCCTGGCACAACTGTTTACCTCTGCAGAGAAGCTGTATGCCTACTAAGTTGTATCAGCTATAAATTTGCCTCTGAGTTTAGGGAAGGCGGAGCTGAAGCAGAGTTTACCATGGAACATGAGCCAGTGCTGCAAACCGTTAGCAGCCTTCCATCAGTGGGCAGAGGATGGTGGTCGGTTAAAACCTGCCTTTTTTCCTCCTTGAAAACATGATGAACCTTTCTGAGTCTGCTTTGCTTCTACTTCCTGAAGGATCAGCAAAGGTATGACTCATCATCTTGAAAGGGGAAAAAAAGTCTCCAGTCAATCCTTAAATTGTTTTCAATTCTCTAGTTTATCCATGATCCCGAGCTGGTAAGATGGGCAGATGCGGGACGTGTAAAGTTGCAGGGCGTTTAATCCAGGACAGGGCAGCCCTGGTGGGGAGATGATCTTCCACGTACGTGTGAGAACATCACAGCACAACAGGCGTTGATGTACCGATGGCTGCCTCCATCCTTGAGGGATGGGGAAAGATTTAAATAAGGGGAGAAGAGGAGGAAGGGCATTCCAGATGTCGAGGAGGAAGAGTAGGGTGAAGTGGGAATGTATGTAGTTACGCTGTGGGAATACGACCAAAACAAGATAAGGAATCCGGGATGCGTACGGAGTTGTGATAGATGGCCACAGAGTAAAGGTACTTTAATGAAAGCCAGAGATAAGCCTTAATGCACTGGGAAACGTATCCCCGGGTTTACAGCTGGGAATTTCGATCAGTTTGAGTAAGGTGCTTCAACAGCCTTGCTGAAGTTACGCACCTTCTGTTCTTCCACATTTCAGGCTTAGTAGCCACCCAATGGAGAGAGAGAACCGTACTCTTATCGCGGAGTCTTTTCTCCAGGGTTTCTCCAGCTCACCCTTTTTGCCATGTTCCTGGCGCTGGACGCCTTCACCCCGGCAGGCAACGTCATCATCGTGACCATTATCCGAACTGATCGCCACCTCCACACGCCCAGGTACTTCTTCCTGAGCATGCTGTCCACTTCAGAGACCGTGTACACACTGGTCATTCTCCCAAGGATGCTCTCCAGTCTCGTGGGTATGAACCGATCCATCTCACGGGCAGGCTGTGCCACCCAGATGTTCTTTTTTGTAACCTTTGGCATCACTAACTGCTTCCTGCTCACGGCCATGGGCTACGACCGCTACGTGGCCATCTGCAACCCCCTGAGATACTCAGTTATTATGAACAAGAGAGAGTGTGTCCAGCTGGTGGGGGGTGCCTGCAGCATTGGGCTGACTGTAGCTATGACACAAGTGACATCTGTGTTCAGGTTACCTTTCTGTGCCACAAAGGTGGCCCACTTCTTCTGTGACATCCGACCCGTGATGAAGCTCTCCTGCATCGACACCACAGTCAATGAGATCCTGACTGTGACCATCAGTGTGCTGGTGATCCTGGTTCCCATGGGGCTGGTCTTCATCTCCTACGTCCTCATCATCTCCACCATCCTCAAGATCGCCTCTGCCCAGGGCCGGAAGAAGGCCTTCGCCACCTGTGCCTCCCACCTCACGGTGGTCATCGTCCACTATGGCTGTGCCTCCATTGCCTACCTCAAGCCCAAGTCCGAAGAGACCAGGGATCAGGATCAGCTGATCTCAGTGACCTACACCGTCATCACCCCCCTGCTGAACCCCGTGGTGTACACCCTGAGGAACAAGGAGGTCAAGGATGCTCTGCTCCGGGCCACTGGCAGGAAGCTTTCCTGACAAGATGGAAAACATTCTCCTGAGGCTCTTAGCATCTACTCTCAGCAGGATTAGGAGTAGAGCCATGTGCCCTTGACTCCCAAAGACCTGCCCCACAAGGAGGCAAAAGAACAGCAACAGCATCCAACTGTGAGTCTGAAAACTTTAAAGCCCCTGAACAAAGCATTAGCCCTGGTTTTGTGGGTAAATAGACAAACTAGGACAGGAATTGCCTGGAGAACAGATCAGGAGATAGTGAAAAATCCTGGGCCCACACTGACTTTTTGGTTTCTAATGAAGACAACAGAGTGGAAAAAGCAGAATCCACAGTAAGCATTTTTCCCTACAATTCCTTCCTACTTAAGAACATGAGGATTTCTCAAACTGGACCCTATTAGAATCTGTTCATACATGATATGTCAAGTAATAAGTGACCGTAAGGATAGGGAGAGTGGCCTCTGGATGGTATAGCAAGGGAAAATAGATTTCCTCCCTTGGCTGCTTTAATTTATCCTAGTTTCTAGCAAAACAGCTTATTAAAGATGGTGATTGACTATAGACAGTTTAATCAGAGATCCTTGCAATTCCAGATCTTGTCAGTCTTAAGGGCACATTCAAAGATCCTCCTGGGTCAGTTCAGCTGTTGTTAATTCAGACAGCATAACGGGTAATGGCAATGAAGGGGCTGTGTCCTGCATTCTGGGGAAGACTGATGGAAAAAACCCCATTGGCCTGGCTTCAAGAAGCTCAAACTCTAATGGCAGAGACAAACATTTAAAAGTATGGTTCCAACTTTTTTGAAATAGGTTGTATCATACAAAAGATGGCAGGAGGATGGGAGGACGGGAAGGAGAGAACGTGTTGGAGATGTCAGGGAAGTCTCGGAGATGGGGACCTGCAACGTGAACTGGCTTTAGAACCTTTGTAAGAGTGCCTGATGAGCGATTTGTTGGAGAAAAAGAATCTATTCACAGGACCAGAAGGGTAGGCTGGGGTCAGATTGTGAGGGTTTTGTGCACCAAACTAAGAAATTTTAGCTTTAACTTTTAAAAACAATGGAAATCACCCAAGATTCAGGAAAACTAGGATTCAGTATAGGAGGCATCTGTGTGAATCATTGGCATCCTTGTCCTTACACAGCTCCACTGAGATGTGTATGAATTTTTATGGATCTCTAGACTCTAAGCCAGGAAAATTGGGGGAAGTGGGATATGAGTAGAGTATTTGGAGGTAATACACAGAAATAACTATGTACGTGTGATGAAGTTGAATCAGACAGTCAGAGCACAGAGCAGAGGCTGATCAAGGAGTATCATGCAGATTTAGAGTTTAAGGCTCCAGTGAGTACCCAGGGAAGGAAAACAAGGGCCTGCTGTTGAGTCAATGACTAGGCTAGACCTCAGACATGGGGCACCATGGCCCCAGGACACACCTTCCACCAGAATTCAAGGGTGGGCACATTACTCAGAAAAGCCTTCAAAAGACCATACAGAAACCTGTACAGCACATGTGTCTGCCCTCCAGACCACACAGAACTACCAGGCCTCTCTCAGGATTAAGAGAAGCAATGACAGAAATCAAACTCTATGTAAGGTTCTCTAGAATCTACAGTGGCTCCGAGTAATTAGGAGAAGTCCTTAACTGCCAAAGGAAAGAACAGAATGATTAAAAGCAACGCCATGCAGGCAAAGGGCTTGCCAGTCATTCGACCACCACTCACGGAGTCACTGCTCTATGCCGCATTCTGTGCTAGACGTGGGACAGATCAACAGAAGCCCTGCACTTCCCTGAAGGGAGCTCCCAGTCTTGCAGGGCAGATGGATTTATGCGGAACTCACCACAGTGCAATATAATGGAGAAACAAAGTGTGCTTAACATTTAACGACAAACACTGAAGCCTTGGGATATTATTTTGTGATCTACATAAAGTTCTATCTCCTTGGGCAGAGGAAAGAGCCCTGCAAGCTGAACTGCAGCAGTTCAGCGAAATAAATGTGTGTTGTCTGGGTACTAGGCTTTTGTTGCGAATGTGTGGGGCTGTCTCTGGGGGCCAAGGGCTGCACAGCTCTGGCCTGGCATCACTCAGAACACCTGATCACCATGGACACCTGGCACGTGGATCACCCAGGTTTTTCAGGAATCTTGTCTAAAAGGAACAGCTTCACAATGAGACATCATGAAGTCGGAAGTTTCAACAGCCCTTCTCACCTCATGGAGGAACTGGCCACAGAACTTTCTCTGACCTACTCAACGGTCCCAACACTCACAGAATATTTGGCTGCATTCACCACCCAAGAGGAATCCTTCTGGTTCTCTGGGATTATTGGTCACTGTTCACTCTCTGTATCATGCTATAGCAAACACCTCTTCCATAAGAAGGTCTCTTGCGATCAGACACTTTCCCAACCATTATTCTCACTCGGTTCTTAGAACGACCCTAGGAAGGAGGCAGGGAGATGAGGCTCTCTGCTGTACAAATAAGGCTAAATTTGAAAAAGGGGTGAAAACAGAACTTGAGTTTGTACCAGCTGGCAGACATTTTCTGTTTACCCAGAGTGTAACATCACCCAAGGGCAATTCACAGTACAGATAGGGATGTGCTAGAGAATTCCCTAGAGCCTCAGATTTCCCAAATAAAATGAGACCTTGTCCCTGGAGCTTTTTTCAGAGAACAGAATTTGTGTCCTGTTGGAAGCGCCATGTGGGCCTCACCCTAGCCAATCAATAGGCACCCCAGAGGAAGAGTGTCTCTAGCAGAAGTTCAAGTTGCCAGAGGTCTGAGAAGGAGGGAAGATTGCAGAGAGGAAGCACAGGGAATTTTTTTAGGACAGTGAAACTCTTCTGCATGATACTATGATGGTGGATACGACACTATGCATTTGTCAAAACCCACAGAATTCTGCAGTAGAGTGAACCTTAACGTATGCAAATGAAAGAAGAATCATTTTAGGAGATTGAGATCCCAGAATAGAATGCAGGCTGAAGCAGAAGAATGTAACTGTATCACAAACACACAAAACAAGCCCACTGAAGGGGGAAAGGGAAAGATGATGACCACAAGAACACTGAAAATGAGCAAAGTCTATGAAGACTAAAAGCAAAAGGAACTACATGTAAGCACCATCTTCTGTTTTTTAAAGTTGTTACCCACAGGGTTCCAGGTTAACAATCCTTCCAGTGCTATAAAGGTATACTGGAACTGAACCATATGAAAATGGATAGCAGATGGTGGAAACCAGGTTTTCCTTGGTTCGTGTGGGATGTTACAGACAAGCAAGAGGAGACGACTAGAAATTATCTCTGTGGTAATGGATTATAGAACCGTAGATCTTGGTTTTACTAATATCATTCTCCAATAAAAGGATCTAGGAATCTTGGACAAATGGCTATCCTAGAACTAGGACAGGAAATATACAAGACGAGCCTGAAGCATTTTATAGGGCCTAAAAGAAAGAATGTGGTCAAACAACTCAACAGTTTAGGGATGGCTAATGGGACACAGTAGCCAATGCTGGGACAATGTGAGCAACTAAGTAGTACCAGATTATACACCAAAAGATAAAATATATACAAGTCCATACTGATGTGATAGAAATACATGGGGGAGAGAAGACAAATCTTCTGGCAAGAATTCCAAATAATGTTTATACTCCTCTCTCAAGGAGGTAGAGCATAATTATTAAGAGAAACCTGCACTGCACATGGTGACATCCTTCCAAAGGGTAAGGTGGGGAGGTGGGATATAAAGAGTAACTTATTTCAGAAACCTGTAAAACCACCTTATCCAGGTACTCAAAATTAACATCAACAGTGAGAAGTTCTCTTTGTAGTCTTCCTCCCCAAATCTATAATCCCTGGTACTTTTTTCTCTGAAGTCTATTTTACCTGCTATTAATATAGTCAGTCCTACTTTGTTTTGATGTTTACATGAGGGTTATTTTCTATCCTTTTATTTTCTACCAGCCAATATCATAGTAAAGTTAGTTTCTTGTGGAGAGTATATAGTTGGGTCATGTTATTAAATCCACTCTCCCAATCTGTTTTAAGGGGACCTATTTAGACCACTTCATGTAATTATTGACATGTCAGGATGCAAGTACACTATATTTTTTTGTTTTTCTTTTTCATGCTTTCCTGTGGGTTATTTGAACATATTTTAGGGTTACGTTTTGGTTTTTCTTTTCTTTTCTTTTTTTTTTTTTTTTTTTTAAGATTTTTAGAAAGCGCGAGAGAGAGAGAGCACACAGTCATGAATATGGGGGGGAGGGGCAAAGGGAGAACGAGAGAACCTCAAGCAGACTCCGTGCTGAGCTCTGACCCCAATGTGGGGCTCCATCACACGACCTGAGCCTTTCAAAAGCAAGAATCAGACACCTAAACAACTGAGCCACCCAGGCACCCCTTTCCATAGCATTTTGAGCAGATCCCTTCATATAGCTTTTCTAGTGGCTGCTTATTTGGGTCAATAACCAGGAATGGGGTACTAGGTCATAGGATAAGTGTGTGTTTAACTTTTTAGGAAACGGTCAAACTGTTTTCCAGAATGGCTCTACCAATGTGCTTTCCCAATATGAAAATCCCTGTGGCTCTGCCTCCTTGTAAGCTGTTGCTATTGTCAGCACTTTTTATTTTAGCCATTCTGATAGGTATATGGTTATACTACAGTGTTTTGACTTTATATTTATCTAATGGCGAACAAGGTTGAACAGCATTTCATGTGTTTATCATCCTTATATCTTTTTGGTGATATGTCTGATCAAATATTGTGCCATTTTTAACTGGCTTGTCTTCCTGCTCTTAAATGTTCAGAATTCTTTATATATTCTGGATACAAGTCTATTGTCAGATAAGTTATCTGCAAATATTTCATGCCAGTCTGTTGCTTATTTCACAAAGATTTTTAAATTCTGAAGTTCAATTTATCGATTTTATCTTTAATGATTATGTTTTTGTATCGTATCTGAAAACCTGCTGCCTAACTCCAGTTCATGACGATTTTCTCCTAAAAGTTTCATAGTTTTAGGTTTTACACAGACACATCTAGGATACATTTATTTTTGTGTAAGATGGAAGGTTTAGGTCGAGGTTCATTTTTTTACAAATGGATATCCAATTATTACAATTTCCTCTTTTGAAAAGATTATCCTTTCTGCACTGAATCGCTTTGGCACCTTTGTCAAAAGTCAATTCTATCATTTGTGTACTATTGACCATTCCCGTTCAGGAACAGAACACGCCTCCAAGATCTAACCTGCTATGCACAAAAGCACACACACCACCACCAATTTCTGTGTATTGCTTCCTAGTGTCATTTAGTTCAATTATGTCTAGGAATTTTGGCAATAGGCCCTGTGCTGACTTGCACTGTGTTCTTGCAGTCTCCAGAATGGAGAAACTTCCCCAACCTGCACTGCTCCCTATTACCTGACAGCAGAGGTAGACTTGTTTATGCGTAACGGTGCCCATGAAACCAGCCTGTCCTGCAGCCCCTCTTCCAGACACCACACTAGGAAACAGAAAACATGCCTCTCCAACCTCCTTCACCCTCCTCTCTCCCTATATGAATCCCTTCACAGAAGTTCTATCACATACAAAATACCTTATGTAAATGGATTCCTATAGGCCTGACCCTGACATGTCTGAATCCCAGTGGAAACACGACTGAGCCTTAAATGGAGACCCTTACACCACATTCAAACTATTTTTCCGTGTTTTCACAATGTCATCAATAATGAGATGACTGGAACCTGAACCAAAATGATGAGAGCATGAATGGAGGAAAAAATGTTACATATGACATGAGTATTACAAAGAATAAATTGGGCTCTGTTCCCAGATTCAATATGGAGCTTGAAGAGAATAGAATGCAAAATCATTCTTCTCATTCTCAGTGGAAAAAGCATGAGGTGATTCATAAAAAATATGAAATATGGGTGAGTTCAGTTGTAAACATGATGAATTTGAGTTGCTTATGAAGACTAAGTGGAACCACTCAGCAGAAGGCTGGAAATGTAGGTGAGAACCTCTGAGAATAGGGAATGGGGAGCCATCCATAGAAGGTGAAGAGTCAAGCTGTGAGAATAAAGGCTTTTTCTGAGGGAGAGGTCACACAGAGAGAAATGGAAGACTGAGGACTGAGACTTGAAATTAATGAGCAACATTCAAGTGGCTGATTGAAGACCAGGTGGCAAAAGGGGTCCATGTCAACTAGAAAAGGGCTCATTGAGAAGAAGCAAAGAGCTTTCCTCTGCTGCAGGCATTACATTAATTTCAGTTTTAATGTAGGCAGTTTTTCATTTCCTATTAGTGTTGTTTTGTGTATTTACTCTGCTGGCTGATGCTCAGTAGCCTCACTACATCCCTTAGCCCGGCTTTCTCCTCTTCAGGAAGAACGAATGAACCTTCTGGTATCTGTGGCCTGAGAAAGCCAGACGACAAACTCTACACGGACACCAATAATAGAATATCCTGTAATAATCATTTCCAGTGTTACCCTTTCGGAAAAGATCATCCCTACTTTCAGCATATTGCTACCAGATATTTTGTGATTCTTTGCATCTACACACAACTGTTCCTTTTAAAACAATCCAGCAGATTCCATATATTCAAGGATCCCACAGATCATAACACAAGGTTTTCAAAGTATTTTAGTTGCTCAATTCTAACGTAATATATGCCCATTCTGGGAAAACACAATATAAAATACATAAAGAAGAATATAGGAGTGATTTTAAAAGTTCAACTGGACATTCTAGTAAAGCACATTTCTTCTAGGCTTTTTTACATTACTAAGATTATTTTATATAAAGAGTCACACTTTGCTTTTTCACTTAATATAGTAAAAGATTTTCTCTATACTATCACAGACTCTTCATAAGGATAATATTTAAAAGCGTCATAATATACCATCATATAGATGTTCACTATTTTCTTCAGTCATTAGCTTTTAGCATTTTGGATTGCCACCTCATTTTCTTCAGTACAAAAAAAAAATTTAAGAAAACGTGGCTTCTATTTTTTTTTAAATAATCCATTTTGGCTCATCCTCCTATGAAACGGATTTAATATGAATACCAATTTCCGTTAAATGCTAAAACAGGGTGTTCTTGGATGCCCTGACGTGCAGGTCCTCTCTGCATGTGAAATCCCCACAGTGCACACAAATGGTCCAATGATTTTTTTTTTTCCAGGTAATGAATGTGAACCTAAAGTTAATCCTCCTCCTTCAGTGCATTAACCCCAACTCTCTCTTCTAATAACACTATTTCCTTTCCCTTAAAAAAATCATTCTAATTACTTTCAATCATTTTGTGCCTTAACATTCACTGGGCTTTGGTTATGTATCCCAACAAGGAGAAAGAACATCTGTCTTTCTTATAATCAAGTCTCCAGATCCATATACCTGTTGCTACAAGATACTATCTTAAGGCGTTTCTGCTGTTTTCTCCTGGGACTGGATTCTCAGGAACTGTGCACAATGGGGCTTGGGTATGTGGCCGATAGTTATGATCAAGGACTAAAAATTTGTTGACAGTTTATGAAAAATTTTGCAACCAAAGTAATTTAAAATATGTAATATGAGGACATAGTTTCAAAACAGAGCTATAGAGGGTTTTCTCTAGAAACAACTTCTCCTGTGTCTCCTCATACCTGATTAGAGTTTACTTTTGCTGCCTCATTCCTTACCCCTTTGTACCTCCGAAGTTATAGTGCAGATATGCAATTTGTCCCTTTTGTGGAATCACTGAGCTAGAAGAGACATGGAAATGATCTAGTACCTCATTTTATAAATTAGGTAACAGAGTCTGGAAAATTTTAAGGGACTTGTCCAACAACATGAAGCTAGCCAGTCCATGCCTGATTTGAAATTAGTACATTTTCCAATACTATCCTGTATCATAAAGATGGATAATTGAAAGTTAGCTAAAAATATATCTGTCCAGAAAAGGTAAATCACTCAGTGGGAAAATGTGGGATGACTTTAGGCTTTAATTTTAAATTCTGTTGAAAGTACAAATGCAAAAGATGAATAGGACAGTAAGAGTTGGAACAAAGTCTGACTCATGATTCATCTGCCCTGCCCCCAGCCATGGTGATGGGATGGAAGGAGGGATCTTGATCCTGACTTACCACTTCAATCACAGTGAATATGTTAATAATCTTGCCCTTCCCAGCAACCTTCTTGTACTGCATACTTGCAAGGGTTACAGGTTAAGGCATTTTTGTCAAGCTGTAGAAAATTTATACATATTTTTCTCTTACCCCAGGATATAACTTCTAATATATTTTCAGAATCACTGATTCTTTAAGTGATTCTTCCCAAAACAAATGACATCTTCCCCAAGGTGACTTTTTCTCATTATTTACATAAATATCTGGAACTTTAAAATGTCAGCTTGTCTTACTAAAGAAACAGAAAAACAAAAGGGAAAAATCTAAGTTTTGCTTTTCTGGGCATACAACTACATGAGTCAGTACATGTTTAAAAACAAGATACCTCTAGGTCTCCCGGTGTGATTAAGTACCAAGTACCATGTTTTACAAAAACTGGATCACCACTAAGTATCTATGGAAAGAAATATGGAAAGGAGGTGAAAAGGAAGGACAGGAGAAAGGAGAAAATATTTGATCTATAGACAAAGATGGGGGAGAGAACCAGTATAATTGAAAGCTAACCATGTGTTGGACATTTGACTTATAGTCTTATTTTGTCCTAACAAATAAAATAGAAATTTTATCTGTACTTAGCTATTGAGGGAAATGAAGCTCAAAGTTCATATACGGTTAAGGGACCATGGAGAGAGATTCAAACTGCTGCCCCTACACAGTGTTCCCTGTCTTCAAGACCATATTTTGCTTGGATTCCTCAAACAGCTTCCTAAGACATCTCCTTGCTTCACTCCTGTACCATCCAACAGTCAGCAGTCAGCAACCAGAGCCTTTATGCAAGGCAGATCAGACCTCCACCATCCCGATTCAATTATCCTGGCAGCTTCCCTCTGCAGTTAGAATAAAGGGCCAGTGTCTTCTCCAGGTCTGCAAAGACCTACATTACCTGCATCTCCAACTGCTAGTTCTCCCTCTCACTCACCCCCCTCCAGCCATACTCCTTCCTTCTAAGAATACAAAGCGTGAACCCAGCTTTGGGTCTTTCATCTTGCTATGCCCCCGCCTGGGATGCTCTTTCCCTTAGATATGAGGACGTCAAATCATGCCCTATGGGCCAAATTCAACTCCGCTACCCCTGCCTGTTTTTATCAAGTTTTATTGGTACACACCACACCCGTTTCTCTTCCCTACTGCTGCGCTCACACTGTAATGACATAGTTGAAAAGTTAAGACAGAGACTACACAGGTTTCAAAGACGAAAATATTTACTATCTGATCTTTTTCAGAAAAAAAAAAAAAAAGTGTCAGATTCCTGCCCTATATTAGGCCTGGTTGGTTCTATCTGGTCACTCAGAAGCGGTTTCCATCTCAAATGTCACTTCCAAAGAGTGGCCTTTCCTGACCACCCAGTCAGTGGAAGGCAGCTCCTTGCCATAGATCCTATCATCTGTATTTTGTCCTTATCACACTTCTTTTACTCATTTATTCCTTGTTTCTTACCTAACTCCTCTCTTTAGAAGATGCATTCCAGCAGAGCTGTGACATTCCAAGTGTTGCTTACAACATTTGCTAGTTATCAGCGAAGAAATCCCTGATGAATATTTGTAATAAATGAATACATGATGGAAGCCTTGGTTTTTATTATTTCAGAACTCAATATTTTTCACTATCTTATATTTTCTAAGAAAAGCACGTTCCGGCCATAGGAAAGAACAATGTATAATTAAGCACATTTTGCTCAATTCTGCAGATCTATTTCAGACTCAGTAGAGACAGACATCACACCGCCCTCAGGAAAACCATAAAGTCTACGAAATGCAGAGTACACTCTAACTTAATTGGCAGTGCCACACCACAGACCTATCTGCAATAACGAGGCAAAAACATCTGGAAGGTTTCCATGAGGAGAGAAGCTTGTTCTGGGAGAGTCCTAGGAAACACTTTGAAGTAAGCAGTTTGTCTTTTGAGCTCAGCAACTTTGTTTTTCTCCTTTCAGCATCCCCTCCTTCTAGTGATGCAATCTGTCCTCCTGCTGACTAATCCTGGTGCATCCAAGACACCCAGTTCCAAGCCCACAAGCAAGACAGCCACCATGCTCCTGACATTCTTTTCAAGTTTACTCATTTTGAGGCCCATTCAAGACTTCCTTCTGCTACTCAAAGTTGACAGTAATACACTGATCAGGTAAACAAGGAGCTGGGGGTAAGTCAGCTCATGTGTTGCACCTCCCTGAGTCCTAGAAAGCCATTGTCTTTGTCTTCATTTAGAAGGTCATTAAGGACAAGATGTTTCAAAGCCTTCAGTAAGCCAACTTACTAACTTTACCTCCAGTGTGTCTCTGAATGCATAATATACTATCAAGCAATTCTTGCTTGGGATCCAAATGGCTCTAACTGGGAGATCTGCAATCAATTTACAAATCTGTTAAGTGAGGGCATAGGATTAATGATCTCCAGGTCCCTTAGGTTACAAGGACCTATGCTTCTAGGATGTCCATCAGAGACTTCGGGGCAGTGCAGAAGTATATGGTGCATGGACACGGAGGTCACATCGATGGGAGTCACAGTGTTGTACGGTTTGTGGAAAACCCCTTAACTTCTCACAGCCTCAGTTGCCTGGGACAATATGGCAACAATGTCCATCTCTTGTGTGGTTATGAGAATCAGAACATGCTAACATCATATAAAACACCTGCAACTGTCCTTGGCTAATAAATGGAAACTATTTTCATTATTATTTTTCTAATAGGCTCTAGCCTCAATACATTTATGAAAGACCTTGGTTATATTTTTATGAAATTTTTATCTTAGGAGGTGAGACACACTAGAATTTCAGGGAACTGGAAAAACTGGGGAGGGCTGATCATGAGCCAACAAGGACTAGGTCACAGACCAGAGTTCGGGGGCTGACAGAACACAGCCCCACAAGTGGCCTATTTTTGACCTTAAATCAAGAAGCCGCTTCTCAGAGAAAGAGTATTAAGGATCCCAGGGGGAGTTTAAGTTAGAAAGAGGAGCCAGCTTTTGTCCCTGAACTGATGGACTCCTGATGAGGTAACAATCGGTCCTGGTCTCACCACAGGCAGGTGCAAGCTGCAGTGGGCTTTACCGGCCCAGATGCGGCTACAGAAAGGCTATCTTACACTAAGGAGACTTGGGACTTGGTAAAGCTCCTTATTATATTTACCAAATTTCTTAGCATCGAAAACCTTTACTTTTAAAACTTACCCAATTTATTCTGTGTAATGAAATGAATAAAATCACATTCCCGAAAATTCCTCTTAGGGAGACTTTGTATTTATTCAAAAGAAATTACTTTCTTTAGCGTATGAGACCCTAAGGAAATTCTCAAGTAACACAATACAGCAATTAAATTGTTCTGCCTAATAAAAGGATGAGAAACTCTAATGGGGGAGAGTCCTGGGGAGGGAGAAAGGACAGGAGGCAGAAAGATGGTGAGGAGTGGGTACCGGTGTGGGAAGGAGGGAGAGACAGAACCCCTACTGACTGGCAGGGAAGGGACTCAGGAAAAGATTAAAGATGTCTAATTGGGGGGGGGGGGTCATTTGCTGTGAGTGTGCAATTCCAATCCCTCCCTCCGATTTCCCTAAGAGATCTGCAAGCATGCTATCTGTGCTGTTCCTTGTGCTTGTGCACATTGTTTTGTGGGGCAGAAGCAGCACTGAGTTCTGTGTTCAAGTTAGTCCAGGGAGAACACAATGTTCCAGGGAATAACTTGGAACACAGTGGGAATGGGGGAGAAAGAGCTAACATCCGAGGCAGACACAGTTCTATTTCTTTCCTATGTCTCATAATATTTTTAATGAAGTTTTTAAAGATTACCTCATCCATACTGTTATATGGAAAATTAAGACCAGAGAGACAGAACTTAAGTGTGGTAGGAAGACCCTCCCCCAGGGTGGGGGACACACACACTCAGAAGACCGAGTCCAGGAAGCAAGTCTGCCGTCTGCAGGCCTCCCAGCAGAACACCCCCGCAGGGACCTGCCCAGCTCACACCGTGGAGAATTTTAGATGGTCTTCATCTGAGGCACTGCTGTCCAAAAGAAATATGTGAGCCACATAATGTAATTTTAGTTTTTTGAACAGCCAAATTAAAAATTGTAAAAATAAAGACTTAATTTTAATGATATCTTTTATTTAACCCAATCTCCCTAAAATATTACATCACCACGTAATCAGCACAAAAGTTATTAATGAGGTACTCTACATTTTTTATGCTAAGTCTTCAAAATCTACTATGTATTTTATACTCAAAACACAGCTCAATCCAGACCGGCCCTATTTCAGCTGCTCAACAGCCACACGTGCCTGGAGACCACCGTCCAGACAGCACGGATTTCAGAGGTGAGTCCCATATGGTTACAACTGGACAAGAAGAGGGAATTCCCAACAGGATCTATGGACAGACTGACCGTTAATCCACATGTACAATATTAATCGTATAGCACTTGACTATGGGAAACTTATTCTTAAATTATGAATACATGCCAAAACTGCTAGAACTCATACAGGAATTCAGTAAAGTGGCAGGATATAAAATCAATGCACAGAAGTCAGTGGCATTCCTATACACCAACAACAAGACAGAAGAAAGAGAAATTAAGGAGTCGATCCCATTTACAATTGCACCCAAAACCATAAGATACCTAGGAATAAATCTAACCAAAGAGACAAAGGATCTGTACTCAGAAAACTATAAAATACTCATGAAAGAAATTGAGGAAGACACAAAGAAATGGAAAAATGTTCCATGCTCATGGATTGGAAGAATAAATATTGTGAAGATGTCAATGCTACCTAGAGCAATCTACACATTCAATGCAATCCCTATCAAAATACCATCCACTTTTTTCAAAGAAATGGAACAAATAATCCTAAAATTTGTATGGAACCAGAAAAGACCCCGCATAGCCAGAGGAATGTTGAAAAAGAAAAGCAAAGCCGGCGGCATCACAATTCCGGACTTCAAGCTCTATTACAAAGCTGTCATCATCAAGACAGCATGGTACTGGCACAAAAACA